>NC_061113.1:105555730-105877252 GCF_002878395.1 Capsicum annuum | reverse complement strand
TTGTGGTTAAAGTCCCTCATCTAATGGCTTGTGGTTGGAGTCCTTTGCTTAAAGAGATCTCTTAAGGTTAAAATACCTCTCCTTATAAAATGGCTCACAGTTATATTCCCTTGCCTAATATGTGAGAATATTATTAGAGTTCCATGCCCAATTGAATTTGTGAGTATTTGATTAGAGTTCCATGCCCAATTCAATTTGTGAGCATATTATTAGAGTTCCTTGCCTAAATAAATGTATGAGTATGTGATTAGAGTTCCATGACCAACTGAATGTGTGAGCATGTTATTGGAGTTCCATGCCCAATTTAATGTATGAGCATGTGAAGAGTTCCATGCTTAATTGAATGTGTGAGGATGTGATTAGAGTTCTATGCCTAATTGAATGTGTGAGAACTAGGTTAAAAACCTATGCCTAATTGATTGTGTGTATAGATCGAGTCCCTTTACTAATGAATTGGTTAAATCAGTTAAGTTGTTTGAGTTGGTTTGAGGTTTGGACCTCCTTGGCTAATGTAACAAATATGGTTAAGCTCCAAAAATTGGTAAGGTGAAAGGTTGAAAGTTCTTCACTCCATGTATCATGAATGAATTCTTCAAGATAATTGTTATGACTTCCTCCATAATTTGGCATGCTCTATAAACATAGGTATATACGTCTTCACGTATGCTTATCCTAATGTAAATATGATTGCATATGATGGTTTGACTTGGATTGAATAAATACACTATTTTATGCTTCTTGTTGAGTTACATGCTAGCGCTCTAATAGCTAACCATCTTGGTCGCTATGTCCGCATACGACATAGGGAACGGAGCATCTTCTTCTTCTTCTTCTTCTTCTTCTATGTAATGATCATGTATTCGAGTAGTTTGAGCATTGTCCTTGAAATTGTGAGCTTCTATACTTCGAAAGACAAACCTTCTATCATCACTTTATCCTTTGTCGTAGACTTGTATAAAATTGTACTTGGATATTGTCGGGGGTATATCCCGACATATTATTAACTCTAGTTTGGTAGAGGCATTGTCGATGATTGTAGACTTGGGTATATTGACTAGAGTGCTGGCATTAATGAAATGTTAGATATTGTTTAAGTTTTTACTGTTAGACTTATGTTTCCTCTATCTTATTATAAGGTTAGGATTCCCCGACCCTTGTGGTTGTTATGATGATGATTAGGTTTGGTTATTAGGACGACCTCCGGCTCATGTGGGCTTGAGGTGCCTCTATGACATGGCTCGATTTTGGGGTGTGTCAAAGTTTGAGTATCGTATACCCAAGCTCAAGAGAATAACAATGACTGAGTGTGTGGTCCACCGAACCTCTTTGATGATCAAGATGCTATTAACTAGGTCTAGAAGACTCAGGGAGCATTTATATCCTTACTTTCGATTTATACTTTTTTTGAAAAAGTATGATTTTAAGTGTTGGATGCGGAATCTTCTTATTGGTTAGGGTGAAGTATTGCTATAGGATATTAGTGTGATTTTCAACTCTATACCTGCGAAAAGTGGTTATTAGTGTATTTACTCACGAATATTTCTCATTTATTCACTCAAATCAAGGAAATGATCACTAGTGTTGAGTGAGAATGAGTGGTTTTCACCACTCATCAACACACCCAACTTAAAGCATTTGCTTTTCCTCAAGCAACATTACCTCTTCCAGTGAGACACAATCATTTATGCCCAAACTTTATGCCTCAAAGCCCATAATAACTTCAAATTTAGTCGCAACCACACGTAGCTCTATGCACATGTGCTAGGATAATTTCATTACACCCCTCATCATAAAATTCCATACTCAATGATTCACAAGACTTTAAATAGAAACCAAGCAACAACGACCAATACTTTAGAGGTGTCTCCCTTTTTACCTTAATTGAGCTATACTTTTTTTGTCTCATTGCTCGATAGGTAAAAAAAATTACCCACCTCAACTTATTCGCATGCAAAATAGGTTCAATTTCCATAGGCTTGCACCAAGTGTCATACCATAGGCTTTGAACTATATTTAATTTCCACTACAAAGAAAGTAAATGGTTGGAGATCTCAAAGGACTTTCTAAGATTGTAACATAGGTTCGGGTTAGGGTAGGACACCATTTAGGAAAAACATGGCTACACCCTTCCTTGAACATCTACATCACCCTTTACAATTCTTCCTTTTTCGACTAAGGGAAACTCTTCTTTATTTTCTTTTCCTTTGTTCACCACTTTTATTTTATTTATTTTTCTTGCAACTTACATGCAATTCATTCCTTTGTTGGATCCTTTCTTTTTCTAAACATTTGTTTTCATCACTTAGGCACATTAGGCATTTTACCAACACTTCGTGGCTCCGAACTTCCTTTCATCACTTTCACTACCCCCAACTTATGTTTTAAGCCTCAAGTTGCATTTTTAAGTTCAAGGAGGGTATGGTTCATAAGATGAATGAAAATAATGGAACACGGCTTGTAATAAGTTACCCAAAGAAAAGTCTAAAGGCTCGAAGTGGGTACTAGGGGTTACAATTATGCACAGGAAGGGTTTTTAGGCTACGTTGGGTTCCAAAATCACAAGGATGGCCTAAGGTCATTTATCCAACCACATACAATAAAAATTAGTTTTGAAAGACTAACGGGGCAAATTCTACATAACACAAGTGTACAAGAGATGAATACCAAAATCTCACCACACATGGTATGCAATATTCGCCAAGGGATTTAAAATATCGTCCATGCCCTTGATTTTTCAAAAATTTTGGACTGAGGAGGTTTCTTGTTTTCAAATAGCAATACAAAAAATTTGCTAAACCAAATCCTTAGTCTCAGATCTTGGATCAAAACGAGCTAACTATCCGTATGGCTACTCAGACTTTATCGACGGTGTACAATGTGACCCCATCTTTTAAAAAATACAATGCCACAGGTACTCATACTTCCCTTGCATTCTTGAAAGTCATGCAGTGGGTACTCAAAATTCCCCTGCATCTATGTTTCAAAACTAAAACACGATGCTTCACCATTAAGAATGTCATCAATTAATCTATCATAGGGCAAAACTAGTCATACATCACCAAGATTAAAATAAAATTAAAATTAAAAGAACACTAACAATAAAAGAAAAATATGATAATCCATAAAACATGGGCACCATCAGTGTACCCAAAAATGCAGCATTCCAAAGACACAAAAATAAAAGTGGTATCCAAAATTTCATCCCAAGACAACATCAAACAAAAATGTCCAGTAACACATAAAAATAATACAAATCTGGGGGCACCCCCAACTAAAAGAGTGCAGTGTACCCACTGCATGTACAAGCAAGAAAGAGTAGAAGGGGTCTCCTTGAATATGTATCAAGAGCTAGACTCTCCCGCTAACTCTACATTATTACCCTCAGTAGAACAATAAGAAGGGGACTCGTCCTTACTGTCCATCCTAGGTGAATGTTGTCGATGGTTGGGTTTGAGCACCTTGAAGATGCCCTTTACCCCCTTCAAAACTTCTTAAATAATTTATCTCACTTCTTCTCTCTTTTCATCATTTTCTCATGTGATTCGTAGAGGTCCCTATGTGATGAAGCTAAGGCTGAATAAGATCTCTCCAAGTAGGAAATTGTGGCTCCTTACTTCTCCTGCTTCTCCCTATATTTGTCATAGTCAGACTGAGCGACATACAAGTGATGAGTTGTGGAAGGTTCGCCTGGTCCCTAAGGCAATCTGGACACTAGCTTTCAGACCTCCATCATTTAATTTGAGATATGATCAAGGAGGTTGATTGATGAATGTCTACAAGAATCTGTGTCATCTTGGGTCGATTTGCCGGAGTCCACCTTCCACTTCTTATTCTGGCCTGGGGCACCCTAAACTTTAAATTTGAGAGGGATTATGTGGGGACCTAGGAGTACCTAGGTATTTGTAGCATACTCTTTCACTTGTGCCATCCTGCACAGCTCTGTGGTAAGGTAAGGTAGGAAAAGATGTGTACCTCCATAATTTCTAATGTACCTTTTTTCTGAATGCATAATTTTGCCCACATTCAGGGTGATGCTAGAGAGAAGACAGGTCACCATCTGATCTTGCAAGCTTATAATAATAGTCATGTATATGCATGGGCTACAGATAATATTCAGCCAAAGTCTGGCCTCAGCTATGAAGTCATTCATCAGAATGTCTCTCTTGGTAGTTTCCCAGGGAACATATTTACCAAGACATAAAATATTTTCCATCAAAGTCCTTGGCTAGCATAATTTTACATAGAATTGCTCCATTTTAGCATTTGAGAGTCCATACACCTCATTTATCCGCTCTGTCTCAAAGTTCACTTGCTTCTCCCAAATCATCTTCACTGGGTTCATGAAACAAACTACACTTAAGTTAGCATACAATTTATGCACTCAATGCTAATTAGCAACACAGGGTTTCGGGGTAAAGCATCGCGACCCTATTTGAGTGAGTCTAGCATGAAAGCTTGGGAACTTTTCCTCTACTTTGTCCAAGCTTATACCCCTTTCATGAAGTAACTTAGTCCTGTGCAAATCTGCATTGATGAGGTTCTGACATTATGGGGTTATGAATCTAGTGTTGTCAAATCCCTACATTTCTGAGGCTTAGATCCGGTCAACAATGCACTTAGGCCATCATTAGTACTATCATACAAAAATCATGCTAGATCAATTAAATAAATGCATGCAATAGTGTTATAGAAGGTTTTTGGGGAAGAGATCGATGTGCATAACTTTTTAGTTCCTACAGACATTACCCTCGGGTCTGGTGAACGCAGAGTAGTGACCGCAGTCGCGATGACACAATCGCAGTTGTCAGGACTACGATTGTGGTACCTGCGACCATATTCTCAAATTCTGCACTTCAGTTAAAGCATACAATTTTATCCCTACATTTGTGTTCTACTAGGAATGTAAGCATCAAGACTAAGTAACGCAGGCCTAGTTATCAAGATTATACCCCCAGACTCAATGAATTTAACATGTAATTCATAGGGGTATTGAATTGAACATAATGTGTACACATTCATTTCAACTATTTAAAACTTAAATTTTGGGTACTCAAGACTTCCTCATAAGTGTGTACACCAACCACAACAATAGTAAAAAATAAGCATGCATTTAGTAATAAAAGCACTATTTTAGGTCATTCTCTATACTACGAGTTCTAATCATTCAATTATATTAAAATCGAGGAAATTTAGATAACTTACTAAATTATATGATGAGCAGGATGAATTAACAGTTGGATAGGAAGTGCAAGGCCACAAATTTGAGAGAAAATTTTAGTGAATTTGGAAATGAGGCAATAGGAAAAATGGCATTCGGATGGCCTTTTCAATCTGATTCGACCGCGATCGCAGTCTTACTAACATATATGGCTTTCATGAACATGGTGGCACAAACCACGATCATGGTAACTGAGATCAAGAATCTGGTCTTCTGCATTTCCTGTTCAATCCAAATTACAAAATTCACACGTTCTTTTTACAAATTCAATCAGAATTTCTTTGAGCACCATTTTTCATGGATTATGCATGCATAAACCAAAAAAAAATCTGTTCTACCATGCATAATTAAAAAGGATATGTGCCACTAGTAGTGGCGTGATGGGTTGCCTCCCTTCGAGCACTTAGCTTAATGTCTTAACAAGACACTTCTTCCACTTTCTTTTGTGCTACCACTTAGAAGATTTGAATCTTCGTCCCAACTTTTGCTCAATATGTAATGAACGGTGGAGGGACAAAAGATTCAGATCTTCCAAGATGAGTCTTAGAATAGGTGTTAAAATGGCATGCAAGCTTCGGTCTCACCATTTTGAAGATATGAACCTTTTAGACAACTTCACATCAAACTTTCAAATTTGTTCCTTGGTTAAAAGTAAGAACATCATTACGTCATTCCTTGTACTTTAGAAGTTGATCATCTTTTCCTTTGATGGATGGGATTCCATGTGCTCCTTTGGAATGTCAAACTCCAAAATATAAGAGTCGGACTCATTCTCCCCACAATCCACCATTTTTTTGGAGGATAGATCCTTATCACATCCTCTAAGCATAATGTTGAAAGTTGTTTGAATGAGGTCTCACCCTTAATTCAAGGTTAGCCTTCTCCAAAGCATCTTCACCCCGAAATGAGCTAAAGTCCTCATATGACTCTAGCACTATTTTTTTTACTATGGCTTCTTCTCCCTCATATGACTCGGTTGATTTGAAAGTAACTGAGAAGTATTCACTACCTAGCTCATCATCGTAGCTTGGTTTCTCTTCTCAATGAACCTTCTCTTAGGAAATAGCCAAGGTTGTGCGATTTCCAAGATTGATGTTCTTCCCTGATTTCCTTTTCTTGACATTTGCTGAGTTAAACACCCTGTAAGATTGATGTAATTCTTGCGCATTCTCATCAGTTTTAGTCACCCAATCCAAAATAGTATAAAGCATTTCTCCAAAACCAATAGGTCCGGTTTGTTGCTCCTTCTTCTTCTCATCATAAGACCTATCAATCTCATAAGAAGTAGTAGCAATTTAGTTGGTATAATAGAGGTAGGGGGCATTTGGACAATCATTCCAATTTCCATCTCGACTACTATATAACGAGCACCTATACTTTCTATAGGTAGTATAGGTACAATCTCTCTTGAAGTGTGGTCCTTCATAGATTGGACATGGGTCGTCAGGATAGGAATCCTAATTACCAGCATCATACTTGTCAAAAGATGCCATAGAGAAAAATAAAAATAAACTAAAATCTACCTACAAAGAAAAATCACAAACAGATATATACAAGTTTGAGTTGAAGCAAGTAGCTAAGATTACAAAATAACTTAATACGCCAAATTGTTCCCCGACACCGGTGCCATTTTTTATAATGCTTAACTTACATGTCAATTTACCCAACTTTGGAGTCGGGGTCAAATACATGAGGAACAATGTGAGTGGCAATCAAATTAATATGAAATGATAGATACAAGTTAAATTCAAACAAATGGTACAAAAAGATAAAATGGGGGAGATAGGTTTCTACACTAATGTTTCTTTTTGGGTTTTTTCAAGTATAAACTCGGGGCTACGAATTATGAAAGTTTTAACAATTATGCACGAATCTCAAGATTATGCATTACTAAGGGAGTGCCATGTAGGAGTTAGTAATCAACATCAATTTAATAAGTTAAATATGGGTAGGCTTGGTTATAGATTTTGATGTTAGTCTTTTGACAAAACACCAAACTTTCACCCATTGATTCTTTCAAATGATGATATCCATGGTATAGTCAACCTTATATTCACCATTATGTGTAAGATAGTGAAAATTTAGCAAACTACACACATAATTATCTATCATTTCTTTGGTTTCTACAACCCTCTTTCGAGGATGATATGAATTCCTAAAGTTCACCCAAAACCCTTCTTTCAAAGATGGCGTCTAACTTACTAGAGATTGGAGATTTCACTCATCAAATCCATATGGGTATTTGGGGCTTTCACCCATCAAATCCCAACCAAAATAGCATAGAAATGATAAAACCCATAAATATGAAATACCAAATAGATGCTAACAATAACAGCCCGCACACACTTAAACCCCTATTCACACATAACCCCAAGAGGGTGATTTAGCTACATATAAGATAAATAAGCATAAATATACCTATTATCTCCACAGAAATGAATTATTGAAGATTTAACCGAATGTTACTTCAAACTTGGCTCTCCTACAATATCAATAATGGTAGTGAACAAATCTTCCACTTAGAAAGTCTCCAATGCATTTTTCACCAAATATTTATACAATATTTTCTTCTCCAAAAATAGAGGCTGTGAAGTCTAGAGCTAAAATCCTAAAAATTGTGTAAGATGGAATGTCCTTCTTGAGGATAGGGTTTGAGTCTTTTTTTAAAAAATTGGGATCAAACATATGCATTTCCAATTTCGCCCTTAGGATGAACTCCTCCACTAAGCTGCGATTGTGCAGGTATAGCTGTGACTGCTATTACACAACCGCCATTTACATCCACGACTACAATCAATTGACCATTCTTGATTTCTGTGACCGTGGTTAGTAGACCGTGACTACATTACCTGAGTCTTTTCTGTTGCAGGTCTTCAACTACACTTTTTTTTCTCTTTTTTGATCATTGTAAGCTCCAATCCATATATTTCTATATTTTCAACTCTATACCTAGAAAGAGTGGATATTGGTGCATATAATAAAGAATATGTCTCATTTATTCATTCAAATCAAGGCAATGTTCATGAATGTTGAGTAAGAATGAGTGCTAAAATCGCTACTCATCAATATTTAACTTAGCTTTGAGGACTTATTGATGTGATTAATGAGCTATTTAGTTTGTAAGTATGTGTTTATGTGTTCGGTGACATGTTTATAGTGTTTAAGGTGTAATCAAAACCAGTTAAGAATCAGAATATCTCATAGAGTTTCCATGAGTAAACTAGTGTTTCTAGCTTGAGTTTTGTTTGTTTCTAGGACTTTGATGATTTCTTTTATGTTATGGGTGTTAATTCTTATTACTTAATTCTTTAGAATATCATTGAATGCTTTAGGTGTAATGTCGGGAATAAAAATAAGTTTAAAAGAAGTTAGTAATGCAACTACAAAGTGCGGAACTTGAAGGCAAATAGAAGGAGTTAACTAAAATAAAAACTTGGGGTACTGAGGACAAGTGCATGCCTCACCCTCAGATATCTAAAATAAGTGGGTTACCATGCCCTAACAAACAAATTATAATGCATTTTCCAGTGAGGATCCGTATTAAGAGTGTGACAAACCCAAGGACATGTGCGATAAGGGTGTGCCATTCTCAAGGGTAAAATCAGCCAAAATACTTTTATTCAATAAATAGGACACTTGGTTCCTATTCGAAACACCTTAGTAAACTTTTGAAGAGGTAAAAAGCATAAGGAGGCTCCAATTAGGGTTCTTGTTATCTTACTTTTGTTTGCTTTTAATTTTTTCTCATGAATTCCAATCTTGTGATTCTTTGTAAAACTATGAGTCACTAAATACCCTCGTTCAAGGGTTGAGGATATAAACATTAATACCTAGCTTTAAATTATGTTAGTTTAATTTTGATTATAATATTTTTCTATTCATATGTTCTTATATTTACTATTCTATTGACTGGCGACCTTTAGAATACAATTATATTTCTATTATGATCCCAAAAGAAGGAACTTTAGATTAGAACGTGGAATATATAAAGTAGGTTCTTAATCTTTGAATTAATTAAGGATAGGATTTGCAGTTAGGAATGAAATATAGCTAATTCACCCGGTTTGGTTCAAATGCAGGATAACATCAAAAAGCATTTAGATTAGTCTTATATCCCCGCTCAATGATGTAGTTGTGGGGCTAATTTATGATGATGTCCAAAAAAACCCTCCTCTCAGATAATAATATGTTCACTGTCAAAATATAGTAACTCAACAAAGGTTGTGGTCGAATCCCTAGGGAATACATGCTATCGTGGATCACAGCAGTTGTAGTCAATGGACAGAATAAGAAAAGTAAATAGGGGGTTTTGTGTAGTAATCTCGATCAAGTAACTATACAAACTTTGGTTGTAATCAGTGTAGATGAAAACTAGGATTGTGTCCCCCTATCTTCTCAAATCCATAGTCTTATTTTGCTTTGTTGAACCAACCCTATACTTTGCATGCAAAATTGATAAGTTATGCACCTTCTACAGCCTTTTGGATGAGTAGAAGGATTTAACCCTTTACCTTTTGAGTCTCTGTAAGTAGCCTTACTAACCCTTATCTTGATCCCAGTTAACTATTACCTTTTGAGTCTTTAGCTATTATATGAAATTTAACCATCTTACTAAGATAAAAAATAGAAGTGTGGATCGACAGTTAAATTCCAAATTACTGTTGTCTTTATATTTTACCTAGTCACCACTCCTCTTTTGGAGTAACCGAAAATATCTAGGCAGGATCCTAATGTGTGCACCCATTAAGAAAAATATTATAATAAACATAAAGCAATACATGAATGGTTATCAGTTTAGAACAACAACAATACTTCCCCTCTTTTGCCAATTTGCCAGGGTTTTCACTACCCTAGTTATAGGTTTTAGCTGCTCATGCTTGTGAAGAAATCAATAACATTTATAATAGAAATCATAGATGAAATCACAATGATAAAAATTGTAAAAACCCACAACTAAAACTAAATTAAATCAACTAAAGTCAATACAAGATAATCCTAAGATCAAAATCAAATCTTGCAATCAAAATATGTTTTTGAAAATCAAAAGTGTGTAACTCCTACTAAAAACACATAAAGGGTATTTATAGTACATGAGAAAACTCTAAAACAAAAGCACAAATGAAATAGGAGAAAAACAGGCTTAGTGGCCACATGTGGTCTTTACCTATGCCATAACCCTAGGCCCAGGTAGTACCTGCGGTCATTATGGTATGCATAGGTACAGGACACAGGTATCGGATGAAAAAAATTTGCAAGTTAGCTCTTGGTATTTTGGACTTCAAGAACTTGCTTTGCCGACTTTTGGTCTGTAGGTTTACTTGTTAAGTGTCGAGAGTCATCTTTTCAGCTTCTCTATAATTCTTGAACATGCTTTAATCATGAACAAACCAAAAAATGTCCTGAACATCCATAATTTCTCCAAAAAGTAGCAAAAAACACCATTTTCATCCTTTTCACCAACTTAGCATCCCAAATATGGCTTCTTGCAAAACATACCAAAAATGCATTATATCTAACAAAAAAAGCTCAAAAATGTACTTATTTTTCTCTTTTAAGCGTCAAAAAAGCTATATTTTGATAGCACATGAACACCCTCAATTTATAAGGTTTGCATGTCCTTAGTTAACAAAACAAAACAAAATAAAAAACGCTTAACTAGGAGAATCTATGTTATTCATGGAAGTCAGACAACCCTTGAAACTCAAATTACAACATCCCTTCCTATCTCGCATTTCAAAACTAATTGTGTATGAATATAAAGCACAACAATGTGGCACAATGGGATCAAGGTATAGCAATTACATTAGCAATAGACAACCACTCATATATACACGTTACACTGTCCGATACAAGAAAATAGCTAGCAGTATGACTCCAGTGCCCTCACAACAAAGATATCCCACTCACTCATATGTACTAATGTATGTCAATGCAGGGATGGTCAAGATACACTCACTCTCATAAAAGAAGTTCCAATAAGGGCATGTCAAATATCATAGGCTTGCTCTTATTTTCTTTACCTTAGCATTTAGATAGTTAAGTTAGGATCACTATAGGACTTTTATCAGCTTGTAATGTAGCAAGTGACTAAGCTTCCTTGGAACTACACTAACCTTGGGGTCTTACTTATTAGCAAATTTTCTTTTTATTCCACCCTTGTTTCTCCCTTTTTTTTCTTTATTACACATTCAGGTTGAGTGTGGTCTTTTATTCTTTCTTTTTTCCTTTTTTACAATTTTCTTTTCTATCTTTTTCTTTTCTTTCTTTTTCTTTCTTTTTCATTTCTTTTTCTACAATGCTCAGCCTTGCTAAATTTTTCTCTTATTTTACCCTTCTACATATGCACTTTACACTATGCAATCCTATGATAATGACCCTTAACTTAGGCATTTTGATGAAGTTGAGGTGAATAATGTCTAGAAGGACCATGGCTAAAATAGAATCATTATAATCTAAATGGGAAGGTGAATGGTGAAAACAAAGAAATAGTCTATAAGGCTCAAAATCAGGGATTAAGGGATATAATGCACATAGGGTAGGTTATTTAGGGTAAAAGTGGACTAAAATCAAACATGGCCTATGATCCTTTCCTAACTGACTATTTTTCAACCTAGCTAAAACTAACTAGGAAAGTTCTGAATTTGACACACCCATGGAATAGAGTCAATATTACCAACTACTACCTATCTGATTTATGCAATTGTTAACAAGTGATTATCATGTCCCTAATTTTAATATCAGAACAAGATCCACAATATTCACACACATACACGCACACACACACACACACACACATATATATATATATATTTACATAATTGTAAAACACAAAATTATAGAGTGGTATAAAAAAGTAATGAAAACATATCACACGACCCAAATCAGGGCCTAGTCATGTCGGGTGCCTCAAACCCAACCAGGACCAGAAACTACCCCCAATATCCAACCATAACTACCCTATACCCGATGTTAGATGAATTCTAATTATATAATATAACAAGATGGAATAATCGTAAATCAAATACAGTCAAATGAAGTCAGCCCCAATAATAATACCAATGTGAAAGTTGACACCAATAACGAGACCACCCATGCCAACCAAAAGTAGTCTCATAAAGCCTCTATCCAAAATCAAAACAACATCTAGCTAGGACATTCCCTCGACCATAGCAAAAAACCAAAGTCTAAGAAATAAAAAAAGTATGTAAAGAAGTTCATAACATGAAATCCAGTCTTCTGGAGTATGGAAGCTCACTACATCAATCCAACACAAAGTTGCCCTCGAATCTAAGTTACTAAGCAGGAGGAGTAGTAGGGCTGGTTCCTACATTGCGTGGGGACAAATTTACCAAAGATGGGTTAGCAGGTGAATGCTAGCACATACTTAGGAATATGGATAAAATAATGCCATTATTTAAAATCAAAGTAAATAACCATATGCAACTACATATATGTATACATATATAACATACCAGGAAAAAGAACCAAGTTTAGCATGTATTTGGATCTTTAAATTGGTTGTATATCTTGACCATCTTAAAACCACCCAAGGCCTATATGGGTCTAGTGTTACCCCCTGAATGGGTCCGTGTGTGTGTAACCATATGAATCAGAGATATCATAGGTATAGGGGATTCCTGTTCACTCTTTTCTCTCTATGATACATATATATGATTATAAACTTTAGGGGAATCCCATGTAGCCCACAAGTATATGGTCACAATGACCAAACCTTATGTCCGCAAACATAAGTTTCAAGTATTCATCTTGTAGACTCACACCTTTACGGTTAGCTATCATAACCGCCATTATTGCCCAATTAAAAACATTAGCACATAAACAATCCTCCGAATTAAAGAGTTAATTACCAAGGAATTATGAAAAGGTACCATCATACCGACTATAGCTTGGAAGAAATGTCATTAGCCAAAACTTAGGGGATTCCCATTGAAACACCCTAGTTTTGACCCTTGGAAATTCTAGGATTTTGAGCTCTCTAGATATTATACGACTGGTGCTTACTTGTCATATGATATGGATACAATTAAGAGTTCTTGGTCATATGATACTCAGTATGGTTTTGGTTGGTTTCTGTCCAAAGTACTAGAAGGCATCATACAAGCATATGTTAGGGTACAAGACCTATTGTGCCCAAACCTTATGATGTCCTATGTCTAGCCTAGATGATTCTGCCTAGGGTACGGTTCTAGGGTATTAAATCATATGATTGGATATGATTTAGGTCATAAACTCGTATGTTAAATAAAATTAGAGTCCAACATTCTGTCTAGGGTATGAGTTGTGTGTACTACTTGTATATTGTGTATACGAGTTAGGGGAAGTCATACCCTCCTGTGCTTAATTTTCAAATTCTAAGATAAGGATATTTTAGACATTTCTCATTAAAAAAAACTTATGAACCCATATCTTATAACACTTTATGGCTCTTATAACACACTTGGAATGAGAAAATTACTCCAAAAACTCTCACTAAAGAATCTCTTAAAGATTGGTCTAGGGTTTCTATTAAGTGTTCATCTAGAGGCTCAAGAGTCGAGTTCTTTTATGAATCTTCATGAATAAGTCATATGACTCTTCCTTCATTGTTATTTCACAAAAACCATATTTTTAAAACATTATTCATGAATCATTAATAGTGGTTTTGAGAACCATGTTTTAGGGTTTGAATGCATAATATTGAGTATTATTTTTTAATGGTTTAAATTATGATTACACGTATTTTGATAATAGTTTTGCACATGTGGGTGCTTGGGAATTGTGATTTAAACAAAGGGGACATGGTTAACCCTAACTTGATGGTATTTTGCTTTAATAACAGTTTGATAATGGTATGCCCTCAACCTATTTGTGAAAATATCAATAAGAATGATTATGTCACATGTTGAATTATTATTTAAAGTAAGGCATTGGCCTAAAAATATTAATAATTGATAATGGCTTATGAAGTCCTTGTTGGTCATAAATTAATTTAAATTATTAAATGAGTTCAAGTCTATAAATGTTGAATTGAATTGATGTCTTTTTTTTGGATAATTTGTTCGAGTCCTAAGGTTGATTAATAATAGTTATGGCATATTGTATGGTTGTAAGTGGGGTTGGTGTGACGATACCAATGGGGTGCCTTTGGTAAGTAAATTAATTAATGGTTGTCTATGTGTAGTGAATGTTTTAATTATTTTTAAAGCAATATGTGTAGCAGGGCCGTGAATATAGTCTGAGGGACTAACATTAGAATCTGCACTAGTCGGTGTGGGTGTATATATGATCGAGAGGTTCAAGTTTGCCGAATTAATATTTTAATAGAAGGTTCAAGTCACCCATATTGTATACAGTGGTTCTTAAGCTACCTTGATTATACCAAGAGGTTCTAGTTCCCTATACAGGAATATTCATTTATGGATATTCTCTGCTTTATGCGGCTACACGCACTGGAGCCCTTCCAACTAGGGGAGAGTTGGGCCTATATAGCCCTTAGGTGCCTTATTCTATGATAATTATGCTAAGCAACCCAGTTTAATTATGTTCCAGCTTTTGATGGAACATTTTACATCTTTTTCTTAAGATTATTGTACATTTTCAAGCAACTGATGTTGTATTCAATACCAGATTTGATTGTTTTCTGGGTAAAGAGTAAGATGATGGAAAAATCTAGAAAAATAGCAGAAAAAGGTCACTGATGGTCCAACTGGCGGACTATTAGACATACGACAGATGGCTGAAGTGATCGTTTGAGCTAAATAGAATGCTCCAAGTGAAGAACTCATGCGACGGTCCAAGTTGTGGACTGTCAATCTTTCGATGGACTACCAACTTGGTCATCAATCTCAACCAGAACTCAGGATTCCAGAAGATTAAAGGACAGACCACGGATCAGACCTCCAATCTAGGGATGGTCCGCTAGCATGATCTTCATCCCTAAATAGAACCTAACATTCCATAACCATCAGTGATGGCCCATATGACGGACCGCTAGTCTTTCGATGGGCCACCGTCCTGACTTTCAACTTGGACGTGGTTTTTCTAATTTTGAATTTTAAATCCTCAGCACCTAGAAATATTTAAGTACCTAGTTTTAGGTTTTATTTCATATCTTTTATCATATTTTCCAACTCTGAACATTACTATAAGCAGTATTCACTGAGAAACAGCTAGAATTATGGATCATAGAATATTATTCATATTTTCCTCTGAAGATTTAAGAACAAATCTTTGATCCCTTGTAAGAATTTTTTGAATCTATTTATGAGAAATACAATGAATCTTTCTTGTTCTTCTATGGAAATGTGTGGTTAAGCTCCCACAACTAGGGTTATGAGAGCCTTGATGTTAAAAGCTAATTGGGGTTGTGAGAATGTTTGACTCCCAGGATTAACTAAGGTTGCATAAACCCTTTTTCATAATAATGACCTTTCTTGGTTGCAAACTTGAAAGGTGAGCCCAAGAACATCACTTGTTCAAATAGAAAAGTGTTTGTTGGTAAAAAAAGAGGTTTACGTGAAACCTAGAGGCTTTACCCTTTGGGTTAAGGGTTGATGCCTTAATGGGATCAACCCATATGAGAGAACAATTGAATTAGTTAAACTATTCTTTAAGTTTGAGAGAATTGAAGGATAATTTATTTATTTAGGTTTAGATACAAAAGGGTATATTATAAGATTCAAGAACTCTTGCAATTGTAGTGATTACTTGGAAATTCAAAATAATTCACAACCCTAGCTGCTTGAACATCTTGATAACCATAACTCTAGTTTGTTTACTCTCATTGAATTACTATTTTCAATAAAAATTACTTTTTGGATCATTCTCTATTACAAAGAACGAGATAAAATTTACAAACTTAAACTCCCTTTTTAACTTTGAACCTTTAATCAATAGTCTAGTAACAACCACAATTCTTAGTGAACACAATATTCCCTGTGGGATTTGACACCCAACTTAGTTGGGTTCTATATTTGACAGCAACCGCTTATTCTGTCATTAGAGAGGTGTAACTTGGGCGTATCAAATTTTTGCACTTTTGCCGAGGAATACGTTTGTCAATTAAGTTTGTCTTTGTTAATTGACCTTTGGTTAAGTTTCCTAAAATTTACTTTTATTTAATATTTTTGTTACTTGTAGGGTAATTATTGTGTATGCCTAGAAAAGGAGGTTAGGTAAACCGTTATTACCAGTATATCTGAAACCTTAACTGATTGGCAGAATGACAGATCCAGAAAATACTGAAAGACTAGCCGCCTTGGCTAGAGCTCAACTTAATCAGTAGAATGATGGCCAACCATCTTGTTAGCCTAATCCTGATGTTGATGATCTGGGAGATGATGACTTATTAGATCTTGTCAACCCAAGACATATAGAGAATGTAACTACACCAATGAATCATAATGTAAACATGAATTATCCCTTCAGGGCGAGGTAGGATCGCCAACCTGTGTAGTTTGATATTAATGATAATAAGGATGGAATGGATAGAGCAGGTACAACTGGAGTTATTATTCCTCTACCTCTAGCACCCAGAGCTAAGTTCAATATTACTAGCACAATGATTCAACTCCTTTATCTTAATAGGTTATTTTATGGTCTTCCAGGAGATGATCCTAACATGCATTGGGTGAACTTTGTCACCATTTGCAAGTCTTTTGATAACTAAGAGTGGGCCAGAATACCATCCACTTGCGCTTATTCCCATTGTCTCTATCTGTGGAGGTAACCCTATGGCTTAATGGGTTGACTCCCGATTCTATAACCAACTGGAGGTAGTTGAAAGATGCTTTTCTAGAAAGGTTCTTTCCATCTTTCAAGAGGCACAATTGAGGGATGAGATCAGCAACTTTTGGCAGCTTCCAACTGAAGCTCTTCATAAGACCTGGGATAGGTTTAAAAAGAAGTTGATGCAATGCCCAAATCATAATATGACTGATATCCATTTAATGGAGACTCTCTATAGGGCATTAAACTCTCTTATAAAGCCAGTCGTGGATAATGTTGTAGGAGGATCATTTATGGATCTTAATTTTCTAGAAGCCTCAAAAATGATTGATAAGATCACTAAACAAAGTAGAGCTTAGCATACTAGGAATTCTGTGGTAGCAAACCCTACTGTATCTGTTGGTATGATTGTAGATCAATGCAAGAAAGAGGAGAAACGTGATCAGAATATGGCATATTTACAGACTCAGATGGATTTGCTGACTAAGCATTTATTATCTGGAAAAATAGAAAAGGTGAAAGTTGTTGCACCTCAAGGTAGAGCTGACTCTGATTCGGAAGAGAAGGCAAACTATCTAAATAATTTGGGGGTTTCCAAGGTAATAGCCAAGGAAATCAAGGTCGGAACTATTATGAATAGGCTGGTTATAGGGATAGGGATCAAGGGAAATAGAAGAATAAAAATAATAGGAGTGAACTATATTACCTCCTGGAAGCTGAGATAATGCTGCAACAAGCTTAGTCAAAAAATCCATAGAGGTCATGATAGTGAAGCTATTAAAGAAAGTTGAGGCTACCAACTCTAGGGTGACTACATGAAGAGTGGTTTATCTTCCATGATTCAGTTGGTAAATTCACACTTAACTTCTATCAAATAGTTGGAGCAGAAAATGAGTCAACTATCAACAGCACTGAATCAGAGAAAGAGTGGAACATTGCCAAGCAATACAGTCAGAATCCTCATAATGATGGCTCTTGTATAGCAGTTACCATACAGAGTGGTAAGGTATTACTAGGCCCTTCTGTGGACAAAACTATGATTGAAGACATAATCGAAGAGGAAGTTGAGCATGAATCCCTAGTGGACTTTAAGAAACTGCATAATATTGATATTTTTTATTATCATTAGCAGGTTGATGATTTAGTAAAAGGGAAAGACAAGGAGAAGGAAGTAGTGGTGATTACTCTCCCAAAACCACCACCACCCTTTCCTCATAGATTGAAGAAAAAGGTTGATAATACAAAGTTTAGTAATTTCATGGCAATAATTAACAGTAAATGTGCCTTTGGTGGAGGCACTTAAGTAGATTCTATGATATGCTAAATTTATGAAGGATCTTGTGATGAAAAAAGAGAAGTGGGCTATAAACCAGTGGATAATATCCACCACTGTAGTGTCATTCTACCAGATCTTTGGTGTAAAAGAAGGCCGACCAAGGAGCATTCACCATCCCTTGTAATATTGGGTCTCTTGACTTTGCTAAGGCCTTACCTGATCTTGGAGCTAGCATTAATATGATGTCGCTAGCTGTTTATAAGAAGTTAGTTTTGGAGGGTCCTACACCCATAAACATACGACTTGCGATGGTGGATAGATCAGTGAAACAGCCTGTGGAAATATTATATGATGTGCTAGTGAAAGTGGCCAATTTTATATTTCCCTCAAACTTAGTTATTCTGGATTGCGAGGTAGATTTTGAGGTGCCAATAATCTTGAGTCAGCCTTTTCTTGCAACCGGAAGTGTACTTATTGATTTATAAGCTAATAATCTCCTGTTCAGGCAGAATGATTAAGTGGTTTGATTTGTGTTCTCTATTATTGATATTTATTATGAGGATAAAAAGGAGGTGCCAATAGAGGAGAAATTTGTTGTTGATCCCTAAGCTGCAGTTCTGATGAATTTGATAGTGAAGGCTTTGAAGAGTATGAGAAGAGTATTTGTTCTTTGACGGGAATGGAATCATACTCCTATGCTCTAATGAAACTTGATCTGGATCTTAAAAATTTTCCAACACCACCGGCTAAGCCATATATTGGGGAGCCACCAGTGTTGGAGTTTAAGGAATTGCCATGGCATCTTTGGTATGTGTTTCTATGTAGTGGAAACATATTACCTATGATTATTGTAGCTGATTTGGGCGAGCAATAGGTGAAGGAACTTATTTCAGTGCTTTGGAGGTATAAAAGGGTGATAGGATGGACTATTGCGGATATTATAGGAATTCCTCCAAGTATTTGAACTCAAAAAATTTAGTTAGAAGAAGAGTGAACACCAATAATTGAGCACCAACGCTGTCTTAACCCACTTATGCAAGAGGTGGTTAAGAAGGAGATCATCAAATAGCTTAATGTAGGAGTGGTATATCATATTTCAGATAGTGTCCAATGTGTGCCCAAGAAAGGGGTATGACTGTTGTAGCAAATGAGAAAAATGAGTTGATTCCGCTCAGACCTGTGATTGGGTAGAGAGTTTATGGACTATGATAAGCTCAACTCATGGACTTTGAAGGACCATTTTCCAATGCTTTTCATGGATTAGATGCTTGATCAGTTGGCGGGAAGGGGTTTGTATTGTTTCCTGGATGGGTATTCTGGCTATAACTAGATCTCTATTTCCTCAGAGGATTCAGAAAAGACAACATTCACTTGCCCGTATGGTAATTTTGCATTTAAGCTAATGTTGTTTGGATTGTGTAATACACCTTCTACCTTTCCACGATGCATGATGTCTATCATTTTTTATATGGTCGAAGACACCTTAGAGGTATTTATGGATAGCTTTTTAGTGGTTTGTGATTTGTTGGAGATTTGTTTGGTAAATTTAAGTAGAGCCTTACAGTGGTGTGAGGAGTTTAATCTTGTGCTTAATTGGGAGAAATGCAATTTCATGGTGAAGGAGGGTATTGTCCTTGGGAGCAAAATTTTAGCCAAGGGGATTGAGGTCGATTGAGCGAAGGTAGAGGTTACTGAGAAGCTACTGTCTCCTATTTTAGTAAAATGGGTGCATAGTTTCCTTGGTCACGCGGGCTTGTATCAGAGATTTATAAAGGACTTCTTAAAATTTACAAATCCACTTTGCAAACTTTTGGAGAGAGAGGCTAAGTTCAACTTTGATGATGATTTCTTGAAGGTATTTGAATGCCTTAAAGAGAAGATAGTTGATGCTCCTATTAGTTTTGCACCAGATTGGTCAAAACTATTTGAGATTATATGCGATACTAGCGGTGTTACACTTGGGGCTATACTTATCCAAAAGAAGGATAAACTATTTCATCCTATCTACTATGTAAGAAAAGAACTGAATAAATCCTAAAAGAACTACATCGTCACTGAACAGGAACTTTTTACAGTGGTTTATGCTTTGGAGAAGTTCTGAGCTTATTTGCTAGAAACCAAGGTGGTGGTCCACATTGACCACATAGCCTTAAGATACTTGATGGCGAAAAAGGATGTGAAGCCAAGGTTGATTAGATGGGTGTTGTTACTTTAGGAATTTGACTTTGAAGTCAAAGATCAGAAGGGTTGTGAAAATCAAGTTGCGGATCACCTATCTAGGGTAGAAGGGAAGAAAGCAGTTAGAGATGAATTTGAGATTAATAATGCATTTTTGGATGAGAAATCTTGGTTGCTGTTTTGGAGAAGATACCTTGATATGCAGATTTTGCAAATTACGTGGTGAGCAAGGTGATTCTGAAGAACCTTTCTTTTCATCAAAGAAAAAAGTTTCTCCATGATGTGACACATTACTTTTGGTATAAGTCGTATCTATTTCGGTGATGTGCTGATAATATCATAAGGAGGTGTATTCTAGAATTAGATATATTGAGTATCTTGGAAGCATGTCATGCTTCCCCGGTTGGAGGTCACTGTACAGGTGACCATACTACTAAAAAGGTGCTGCAAAGCAGCTACTATTGGCCGACCTTATTCAAGGATGCTTATGAGTTCATGAGAAGATATGACTAATGTCAGAGGCAGGGGTCAATCTCAAAGCGTCATGAGATGCCTTTGACAAAGATGATGGAAGTAGAATTTTTAGACGTCTGGGGTATCTATTTCATGGGGCCTTTTATGAGCTCATATGGGATAAAATACATTCTAGTTGTTGTTGATTATGTATCGAAATAGGTTGAAGCCATTGCTTTCACTGACAAAGAAGGGAAGAGAGTGGTTGCGTACCTTAAAAGGAATATTTTCTCTTGATTTGGGGTGCCACGCACCATTATAAGCAACGGTGGATCTCACTTTTCCAACTGAGTATTTTGAGCTGCCTTAGCAAAGTATGGTGTTAAGAAACCAAGGTAGCAACTCCATACCACCCACAAACTAGTGGGCAAGTGGAGATTTTGAATAGAGATATCAAGGCCATCCCTGCTAAAATAGAGAATGCTAGAAGACATGACTGGTCTAGGAAGCTGGATAATGCCTTATGGGCATACAGAGTAGCTTTTAAGAACATCTTTCAAGACACCTATCAATATATCACCGTACCAGTTGCGAAAAGGGATGTCATTTTCCAATTGAATTAGAGCATAAGCGTTGTGGGCACTTAGGAGGCTGAATTTGAATTGGAGCGAGGTAGTTGAGATTGGGATAGCTGAATGAGATAGATGAGTTCCGTATTGTGCATATAAAAGGAAATATCTTTACAAAGAAAATAAGAAGAAGTACCACGACCGGAGGATTACAAAAAGAGATTTTCAAAAGGGTGATTGGGTGTTTCTCTTCAACTCTATACGGAAGTTGTTCCCAGGTTAGCTTAAATCAAAATGGTTTGGTCCATTCCAAGTTGATCAAGTCTAATCGTCTGGAGTAGTTGAACTTGCAAATAAAGATGGAAGTTTATTCAAAGTAAATAGGCAACGACTAAAGTTGTATATCGGTCCAATGGACTCGATAAAATGCATAGCTACTATCTATCTCGATGAAGTCTGAGTAATCGAGATAACTGGTTGTGCCATGACATTAAATCAGGCGCTAGTGGGAGGCAACCCACAAGGTGTTGTTGTAATCATATTTAGAATTTATTTGTGATTTTGTGAAATTTGATGTGTTTGTGAAGTGTGCAGGACTGAAAATGCAGAAAGAAAGGAGTTCTACAGTAAAAAGGGTGTTGAAGGGAGAACCGATGAACCGTTAGGGTCTCAACAGACCTTACTTATATCATCAAAGCCATGGTAACAAAACGTCATTCTTGATAAGGCTTGACTATCGAGCTAGCGGACCATCGCTTTTCCGATAGATCATCACCTCAAACGTCAATCAGATGATGGAATTCAAGTTCACTGGAATTGGTTGACAGATAAGTCGGCGGATCATCAAATCAAAGGCAGACCATCAACCAACCCATTGCAGAAAAGCAGATCTTCATTGTCTCTGGTAAGTTGCAACGACCAACCAGACAAAAAGTCGAATACCCGACGGATCATCGAATAACCGACGGATCGTCAAGTTGGCCATCAATTAAACCCTAATTTTAGGTCAGGTCAGGCTGTGCTGAAGTGCTATTTAATGCACACGAAACCAACCCAAATGTTTTTTGGGATAAGAATAAGTGGTTACATATGTTTCCATCTTTTTAAGTCTAAAAACTATCCAACTCCCTCTGTATTAAAAAAAAGGTATTCTAAAGGACTCTACCTCTTTTTTCTCTTCTATTTAAACAACAGTATTTGTCATTTTCTCTTCATCACAACCAAAGTAGAAATCACTGATAAAGATCTTAAGTTAGTTTTATTCTATGAAGTTTCAAGTGAGTAGAGTGAAGTTACTACAAAATTATGGTATGATCATAATCCTTCTATCTTTTATTTCACTGATGAGTTTAGTTATGTGAAAACAACAATGTTCTAAAAAGGAATTTTATCTTGTCTTCTTTTGCCTTACTGTGATGATTTGATTGTTGAACCCTTGTATACGGTAGTTTGGGCAAAGTCTGAGTAACCCAGGTGTTTAAAATAGAAAATTTTTTATTTAAGTATTGAATTGATGCCATTGTAATGTTGCAAATAAGAGGATGTCTATCAAGTGTTTGGAAAAATGTACAAATGAAATTTTGTACTAAAGGGGTTGCGGACGGTCATATTGGCATGACTATTTGGACATGACTATGAAGATCCACCTACTATTCTTGATCTTTAATACCAGCTAACCTTTGCATCTACTTAGAGACCTTAGTTGTCTGGGTTGTTGACTTATGATGGTAATCCCTCTTGGGATTTGGTTGGTTGGGGTTCGATTGAGGTTGACGCCAATACGAGGTGATGCAAACTTAGATAGTCACAGGGCTAGTCTTGTTGCTAGTTTGATCTCAGGGCTGAAAATTGATTTTGAATAGATTATTTCTGATAAAATATTTGTGAGGGCTCATAAAATGGAAATTGCACTACCATTCCCTTGTTGATCATAGAGTTATGTAGGCAGGCAGGTGTGTCTTTCATTCAGGGAGTTGATCATACAGTTTAGGCTATGCATAGATAGGACATTAAGAAATCAAAAGATGACTCAAAGTTTGAGATAAGGGTCACCAAGCCTCCAGCCTACCAGACTCAGTCTGCACCAACCCTGGATACCTCAGAAATAACTTCAGGTATGCCATTGCCCATTACTACATATATGCCACTTGAGTATGTGCCACTAAGTACCTCTGCTTGGTCAGGGTATGCACCACGTATGGGTGGCAGGGTTCATAGAATATACGCTAACACAAAAGAATTTTGCAAATTCGATAAAGCAATAAATGAAGTTTTAGAAATAGCTGGATACATCGGCTTCACAGTTTAAGCCGTTTATTGATCAAATTTTTTTAAAAGCAATCTGTTCTTTCCAAAACATTCTGTTGAGGATAGACCACATGGAAGAACATATCAACAAAAGGCTAGATCCAATGTCCTTTCTTGACTTTGCCAAGTTCATGGTGGAGTTTAAACAGGCACAAGCTGACATAGCGGAGTTGAAGAGCAGACAGTCTCAGTATCTGATTTTTGACCTAGCCCTAGTGATGAGTGATGATGATGAAGGGATCATTGATTTTATGGGAAAACCATTGAAGGATAAAAAAAGAAATAAGTTGATGAGAGCATAGAAAGAAAAACTGCTAAAAGAAGGAAGAAAGAAGCAATGACACCGAAAAAAAGAGAGTTGTATGACTAAAGAAAGCTGCAAAAATGTCAAGAAGAGATGAAGAGAGAAGAACGAATAAAGTAGAAGATAAAGTTGCTGGTGTATCTACTAGTTCATCCCCAACTAGAGGGGTAGGTTCAAACCCGGTTTAGGATGTGATCCCTCCGATTCCTGAGGATGAGTTTATGAGTACCCCCACCACCATGGGGGTTAACATTGCAATAGGTGAGGACACTAGAGCCTCACTATATTTCATAGATATCTCAGATGAATAAAAGGCATTACAAGTATGTCCTCTCCTCTATACTTAAATTTTAGGCATTTGAGGATAAAACATGTATTTTTCTGTGGGGTGGGAGGGTGTACTTGTACCATATGGTTTTTTTTGCTGATGTTATTTTCCTTCTGTGTTCTATTTTGCAGAACCTTCATATGTAAGATTGCATTTTATTTTCTGAGGTTGCGATGCAAATATTTATTTGTTAATGCTTATTTATAAAGTATCTTTATTTTTAGCATCTTGTTGTATATATAGATGATGAATGATGTCGGCATAAAGCTATGGACATGTATGTGTGATTATTTACTCTAGTCATTTAGCATATGTGAGCAAACTTTAGTGATTCTGTTCTTGGAATTTACATGTAAGATGTGCATGATCATGTCACAGAAATTCTAAAAGCAGTAGAATGAGTTTGACTCAATTGCCTGTGTGAGCGAGTATTTATATAGTTCTTGCATAGTGTAATATCTAGAACTTGCCTGGTTCATTGTTGTTGTTTTGTGATTAAAGGAATAAGATGTGATAGCAGGCCTCCTTTTATTTTTAGTCCACTTAGCCAAAGTAATTAACCCCACCAAAAAGATTTTTCTATTTTTTGAACCCTTCTTTTAGCTTGTAGTAATTTTTCTTCATCACCAATAACTCTAATTAACTCTCTTTAGGTTGTTAACACCTAACTTTGACCTTGGTCCAATATTGGATATTGTGTACCTAAACTTACGCAAAAGACCTAAGTTGAGTGTGGCTATTGTTAAAATGTTAGCTATATAATGGAAAGTTGATTTAGAACTTAGTTTAAAGCATCTGGCCCTGGTTTATTCAAGACATTGTGCGCCTTGATTGATTGCATCAACATAAGTTAAGGGTGGCTGATGCTTATATATATATATAGGAAATTATGGTACAATGTGAATGAATAAGACATGGGTAAGTAAACTAGTAAAGTAAGGGCCATGGTAGGTTGAATTCAAGTGTAAAAGAGAGTTAAACCCTAGTGTTGAATAACTTTTCCCTAAATCCTTACTTAACTATCTTGAAACCTCATTACAAGCCTAGAAAAGACCTGCTTGATCTTGGAAAATCAACTACAAAGGGGGCGTTAGATGATAAGGGCAAGCCTATGGGTATGTGCACTATGCTCATAACTTTTTTGTTGAGTGTGAGAGTTTAGATTGTGTCCACAAAATTTAAAGAGTAGTGGACTTCATTTCTGTGAGGGCAACTTAAGTTTCACTTAGTTTGGCTAGTCTCTCTGATTGGGTGTGGTGCTGATATTGAATAAATATCAACTGTAGATCCTAATGTATTGAAAATATATGAGTAAATTGACAAGTGAATGGTTATGCTAAGTCTAGTTCAATAGTGATTGCCTATCATTATATTATCCAAGTATGCAATTTGGTACTGAGTTGATTGAGGATAAGCAATTGCCTTAAGTTGAGGGTTTTGATGTTTTGGATTTTAACGAAATATTTTACATCTTTTTCATAGGATGATCATATGTTTTCAAGCAATTGATGTTGTATTTAATACTGGATTTGAGTGTTTTTAGGGTAAAGAGTTAGCTGAAGGAAAAAATTAGAAAAGTAATAGAAAAGGGCCACTGATGGTCCAATTGGCAGACTGTCAGACATATGACAAACCATTAGAGTGACCATCGGAGATAAACAAAATACTCCAAGTGAAGAACTAATAAAACCGTCTACGTGGTGGATCGTCAATCTTTCAATGGACCGCCAATTTGGTCGTCAGGCTTAACCAGAACTCAGGCTTCCAGAAGATCCAACGACGGACCAAGCGATGGACCGCCAGTCCAGTGACGGTCTGCTAGCATGAACGTCATCCCTAAATAGAACCTGACATTCCAGAACCATCATTGATGACCCTTGTAATGGACCATCAGTCTTCTGATGGGCCGCTGTCTGGACCGTCTACTTGGATGCGGTTTTCTTGATTTTGAATTTTAAATCCTCTATACCTGGAATCATACCTAGTTTTAGGTTTTCTTTCATATCTTTTATCATATTTTCCAATTTAGAACATTATTATAAGCAGTATTCTCTAAGAAACAGCTAGAATTATTAATCTGAGCATATTATTCATATTTTCCTTTGAGGATTTAAGAATAAATCTTTGATCCCTTGTAAATATTTTCTGAATCTATTTTTGAGAAGTACAATGACTCCTTGTTTTTCTTCTATGGAAATATATGGCTAAGCTCTCATAACTAGGGTTCTGGGAGGGTTGATTTGAAAAGTTGATTAGGGTTGTGAGAATGATTGATTTCCATGATTAACTAAGGTTGTGTAAACCCTTCTTCACAATAATGATCTTTCTTGGTTGCAAAGTTGAAGGGTGAGCCCAAGAACATCACTTGTTCAAATACAAAAGTGTTTGTTGGGAAAAGAAGAGGTTTATGTGAAATCTAAAGGCTTTAACCTTTTGTGAAGGGTTGATGCCTTAACAGGATCAACCCACATTAGAGAATAATTGAATAATTTAATGTATTCTTTAAGTTCCAGAGAATTAAAGGATAATTTATTCATTTTGGTTGAGAGATAAATGGGTAAATGATAGGATTCAATAACTCTTGCAATCGTAGTGATTAATTGGAAATTCAAAATAAATCACAACTCTAGCTACTTGAACATCTCAGTAACCATAACTTTAGTTTATCTACTCTCATTGAATTACTATTTGCAATAAAAATAACTTTCTGGATCATTCTCAATTACAAATAACAAGATAAAATTTACAAACTTAAACTCCCTTTTTAACTTGGAACATTTGATCAATAGTCTAGTAACAACCACAATACTTAGTTAATATAGTATTCCCTGTGGGATTTGACACCTAACCTAGTTAGGTTCTATATTTGACAGCGACAACTTACTTTCTCACTAGAGAAGGGTAATTTGTGCATATCAGTTAACATTTTCAGAGTTCATGCTAGTCTTGTTCCCTACCCAGGCAAGGTATATATACATATGTATTGCACTGCTATATGCATTGTTAATTGGTTTTGAATTGTTGGTATTATTTTATCCTTATCCTTGAGTTATATAAGAGTGCTCCAACCACTTACCATCCTTGGACACTGTATCCCCACCTAATTCAGGTGTTGGTCATACTATTACATCTCCTACCCAATGGCTTAGATTCGAGGATAGCTTGTGTTTACTTTAAGTTGTGATCTTACATACTTCGGAAGGCTCCATTTTATTATTTGAGTTTCTTTTGTCTTTATTAGTTTATAAATTAATATTAGTCATGGCTACAGTCAGGGCCATGTCTTCACCTGATATTCTTGTTTTGCTTTAGAGGTTTTATATGGACAAACTGTGGACTTGAGTATGTTATAAAATGGATATGGATATGGTTATGTTATGGTTGTTAGCTTGTTATCAGATGGATTAACTTTTTTTGTTTTGCCATGGTTATGGGCCTATCCCAATGTCTTTGAGATGTACATTACTCTATCTTTTTATCTAGATGTAAATCACTCGGCTTAGGTTATATGTTGGTTGGTTGTATTGAGTAGCGGAGTGATCTCCAATTCTTGTTAGACATGAGATGCCCATTAGGAAAAGGCCTTGGTTTGGGTCATGTGAAGTTGGTATCATAGCGTAGATTCATGATTAGTTGGCTATCCATAAAGCCATGTCATCTAGAGTCCTTTTTATGGGTGTATAGTGCGCCGCACTTATAAGAGAGAGGCTATGACACATTTAGAAATGTTTCACTTTCAATTTGTCTTACATCGAGCTATAGAGTCTAACGTTTTGAATCATTTTGATTTCTATTTTGTCAACTTTCAGATCATGCCTCTAAGAAGATCTGATGTTCATGCAAACTCTTATGTCCTAATTGAGGATAATATGGATAGAGCTCATCTAATTTTTAAAGTCCAAACCAGGTCAAGTGTCACTGCATCTGATTGTCCTCGTGGGGTTCCACCTATCCCCACTGATCCTACTCCTAAGGGTGATGCTCATACATATTCATCTCAAGGGGAGGCCACTAATGCTATGTTTTGTTGCTCTATTACCCTGTTGACTTAGTTGGTATCTTCTCAGTCTAAGCATTTTGTTCTTATAACTCTATTTTTTGAGGCCACAAGGTTTGGCCAATTTATGAGGTTACATCCTCTTATATTTGTTGGTACTAAGGTTGAGGAGGATCCTTAAAGTTTTATTTATGAAATGGATAAGATATTTTAGTTATGAATGCTTTGGAGGTTAAAGGTGTAGAGTTTGTTGCCTACAAATTAATAGACCTGGTGTACCAGTGGTATGAAGAATGGGAACAGTCGAGGGGAGAGAATATTGGTTCTGCCTTATATGAGAATTTCTCTAGTGTGTTTCTGGACTACTTCTTTCTTCAGGAGTTAAGGAAGGTAAAAGTGGAAGAGTTTGCGAACTTGAATAAAGGTAGTATGTCTATCATGGAGTATGCCTTGAAATTTCATTAGTTGTCCAGGTATGCTCTTGAGGTGGTTTCTAGTATGAGGGCTAAAATGCATAAGTTAGCTTCAGGATTGTCTCTTGAGTTGATCCTTGAGGGTAAGGCTTCCTTGCTGATAGAGGACATGATAAATCTAGGTTAGTTGTATATATACTTTAGCTAGAGAAAGTGAAGAGGAAGTTGGCTAAGTTTAGTAAGAGGCAGGGGAAGAAATTTAGGCCTTTTGAGTAAAGTGGTAGAGATAGTGGTAAGTGGCTAAAGAAGAAGTGGGGGAGTTCTATCTCTTTCTCCGCGGCTAGTGCTCCTAATAGAAAGTTGTCAGGTGATCATTAATCACATCATGATGGTGGGTTCTGGTAAAATGGTGCCTAATCTTATGCAAGTATTACTCAATTGGATCCATCCTTTGCTCTTTGTAGATTTTATGGGTGGTCGCATCATGGGTTTTGTATGAAAGGGAAGAATAAATGTTTTTGTTATGTTCAAATTGGTTTTATGTAGCGTGACTGTCATTTTAGAGTTGATTCTAGGGTTAATAAGGCTCTGGTTGCCTCTTCATCTGCTCCTGCATCAAAGGGTTCTGCTTCTGCATATGTTTCTGCTTCTAGTACAAGCACTGGCCAAAATCAATTATATTTTCTTACATCTCGTTAGGATAGGCATCCCCTAATATCGTTACTGGTAATTGAAACTATTTTCCCGTGATGGGTATTGTTTACTTGATCCAAGGTCTACTTTTTTTTGTGAACCCATTCATTTTGGGTTTGGTCCTAAATTTATTTATGATCTTTTTTCCATATCTACCTTGGTTGGAGACTCTATGATTGCTAAAAGAGTTTATAGTGGATGTGTTGTATCTGTTCGTGGTAGAGAAACTCTGGTGGATTTGATAAAGTTAGACATGGTTGACTTTGATGTCATACTAGGGATGGATTGGTTGCATTCATACTATACTTCTCTAGATTGTCAGACCCATAAGGTCATGTTTAAATTCCCTAATAAGCCAATCATTGTATGGAAGGGGGTTCTTAAATGCCTAAGGGGAGATTCATTTAATATGTTAGAGCCCAAAAGTTTATTTCCAAAGTGTATTTTTATCATTTGGTCTGGGTTAAAGATTCTAACTCAAAAGGTCCTTCTTTAAAATCTATTTTTATGGTTAATGAGTTACCTAAGGTTTTCCTCCTGATAGGGAAATTGATTTTAGGATTGATCTTATTATGGACACTCGTCCTATCGCTATCCTCCTTATAGAATGGATCTGTCTGAGTTGAACATGCTTAAGAAGCAATTGAAGGATCTCTTAGATAAAGGTTTTATCTATCATACTGTGTCTTCTTAGGGTGCTCCTATATTGTTCGTGCATAAGAAGTATGGTTTTCTTTAAATGTGTATTGATTACTGTTAGCTAAATAAGGTGACTCTAAAGAATAAGAATCCTCTTTCTAGGATCGATGATTTATTTGATATGCTTCTAGGTGCAAAGTTTTTCTCTAAAATTGATCTTTGGTCAGGTTATAATCATCTTAAGATTAGGGAAGTGGTATCCCTAAGACTACATTTAGGACTTAGTGTGGTGATTATTTCCTAGTCATGTTTTAAGTTGACTGTTGCTCCGACAGTGTTTATGGATTTGATGAATAAGGTCTTCCATCAATTTTTGGATCTATTCTCCATTGTCTTCATAAATTATATTTTTGTGTACTCTAAGAGTGAGGAAGATCATGTTAATCACATCCATGCTATGTTATAGCCCTTGAAGAATCAGCATTTGTATGCCAATCACTCAAGGTATTAGTTTTATTTGAAGGCTGTGACTTTTATTAGTCATGGTATCTTTAGTCAAGGGATTATGGTGGATCCAAAAAAGGTTCCAATGGTTAAAATGTGGCCTAGACCCACGACTCAAACTGATATTCAAGCTTCTTAGGTTTAGCCGGCTACTATCAGAGATTTGTGGAATATTTTTCAACTATAGCTTCCCCATTGACTTAGTTGACCCTGAAAAAGTTCAAGTTCTTGTGGCGAATGTATGTGAGGGTAGTCTTGAGAAGTTGAAGGATAAATTGACTTCAACTTTGGTTTTGACCCTGCCCAAGGGTAATGATTATTGCACAGTGTATTGTGATGCTTATTTTGTTGGGCTTAGTTTTGTGTTAATGCAACATAGTAGGGTGGTGGCTTATTCTTCTAGACAGTTGAAAGTTCATGAGAAGAACTACCCTTCTCATGATTTAGAGTTATTGGTTGTGGTATTTGTTTTGAATATTTGGCGTCACTATCTCTATGGTGTTCATATTGACATCTTTTCTGATCATAAGAGCTTGCAGTATGTGTATACTCAGAAAGAGTTAAATCTCAATTAAATGACATGGCTTGAGTTGTTGAAGAAGTATGATATGTCTCCATTACCATACAAGTAAAGCTAACATACAGTTGATATTTTTAACAGACTATCCATAGGGAGTCTAGCTCATATGGATGAGGATAAGCGGGAGTTGGTGAAGAACATTCACCATTTGGCTAATCTTAGAGTTCGTCTAACGGGCTTTGAGGATGGTGGTGTATTTGTGCATCAAGTATTGCAGTCGTTTTTTCTTGTAGAGATAAACAAAAAGCAAATATTAGGTCCTGATTTGATGAATATTAGAGAAAATGTAGGTCAACAAAAGTTTGTTGACTTTGTGATTGGTAGAGACAGTATCTTGAGGTACCAAGGCAGGTTATGTTCTCCCAATCTCAATGGATTAAGGGAATGGATTTTTTCCAAATCTCATGGATCTCATTATGCTATTCATCCTTGTTATACAAAGATGTATCATGATCTTATAGTGTTTTATTGGTGGAATAATATGAAGCGAGATATGGCTAACTATGTGGCTAGGTAAAGATGTCTCAACAAGTGAGTGCTGACCACATGAGACCCAAAGATTTGTGCTAAGATATTAAGCTTCCTAAATAGAAGTGGGAGGTAATTAATATGGATTTCGTTACAGGTGTCCCTCAGTCTCGGAATCAGTGTGATTTGATTTGGGTCATTATAGATAGGATGACCAAGTCTGCCCATTTTTTACCTATGAGGACTAGTTATTCGGCAAAGGATTATGCTAATTGAATCTTGCGGAGATTATGAAATTGCATGGTGCTCCTGTTTCTATTATTTAAAATTATGGTACTCCATTCTCATCTTATTTTTGGCAATCATGTCAGAAAGGTCTGGGAACTAAGGTGTGCCTTAGTACCAATTTCTACCCACAGTCGGATGGACAAGCAAAGAGGACCATTCAAAAATTAGAACACATGCTTTGTGCTTGTGTAATTGACTATGGTGGTAGTTGGGTTTACCATTTGCCTCTTATAGAGTTTTCTTATAATAATAGTTATCATTATAGCATTGGTATAGCTCCTTTTAAGGTGGTATGAGGTTTGTGAAGAAAAGTTGTTTGGCCCTGATTTTGTTCACCAAGCCTTGGAGAAAGTGAAGGTGATTTGTGATAGATTTAAAGTTACTCAAAGTTGCCAAAAGTCTTATATGGATGTGAGGCATAGGGATTTGGAGTTTAAGGTTATCCTTTGGGTGTTCTTGAAGGTGTCTCCTATGAAGGAAGTAATGCAGTTTGGTAAGAAGGGGAAGCCTAGTCCCTGGTATGTTGGTCCGTACTTGGTTTTGAAGAGGGTTTTCAATGTTGACTATGAATTGGAGTTGCCTTTTATTTTGAGGTCTATTCATCCGATATTCCATGTTTCTATGTTGAGAAAGTGTGTAGGTGATCCTTCATGGGTTGTTCCTTTGAAAGGGTTAGGTATTTTGGATTCCTTATCTTATTAGGTAGTCTCGGTTAAGATTTTGGATCGTCAAGTTTGTCGGTTGCAGAGAAAGGATGTGACTTCGGTAAAGGTTATGTGGAGGAACCATAAAGTTGAAGATGCTACTTGGGAGGCGGAAAAGTACATGAAGTCTAAGTATCCACATTTGTTTCCCATTAATTAGTGCTTGAGGTATGTGTTGTTCTTAATATCTTTATGTTTGTCTTTGTTAAAGGAAGTGGTGATTCCTTAATGTATTTTTTTCCTAATCTTGTTAAATAAAAGTTTGATGGTTATTATTATGTTAAATAATGTGTGTGCTTTTCCTTACCCATCATTCGAGGATAAATGATCCAAGTGGGGAAGAATTGAAGCACCCTAGTTTTGACCCTTTGAAATTTCTGGATTTTGAGCTCTCTGGACATCATACGACTAGTTCTTACTGGTCGTATGATATGGATATGTTTTGGAGTCCTTGGTGATATGATACTCACCATGGTTTTGGTTGGTTTTTGTCCAAGGTACAAGAAGGCATCATACTAGTCGTATGTTAGGGTACGAGATGTATAGTACCCAAATTGTATGATGTCCTATATCTAGCCTAGATGATTTTGCTTAGGGTATGGTTGTAGGGTATTAAATTTTAAGATTGTATACGAGTTAGGTAATTAACTTGTATGTTGGAAAAAATTGGAGTCCAACATTCTGTCAAAGGTACGAGTGGTATGTACCACTTATATGTTGTATACACGAGTTAGGGGTGAGTCGTACCCTCCTGCGCTTAATTTTCAGCTTTTAATCTGAGGACATTTTGGACATTTCCCTCCCCAAAACTTTTAACACCCCATGTCTAGTAACACTTTGTGTTCTCTCATAACACACTCGTAAAGATCAAATAGCTTTAAAATCTCTCTCCAAACACTCTTGAATATTGGGCTAGGGCTTCTACAAGGTGTTCATCTAGGGCCTCAAGAGTCAAGTTCTTTACGTGAATCTTTGTGAATAAGGCTTATGACTCTTCCTTCATTTTTAGTTCACAAAAATCATGTGTTTTAAAAATTGTTCATGAGTAATCAATGGTGGTTTTGAAAACCCTGGTTAACGGATTGAATGCATAATGTTGAGTATTGTTTTCTCATGGTTTAAATTATGATTATACATGTATTGATAATGGTTTTGCACATGTGGGTGGTTGGGAATTGTAATTTAAACTAAGAGGTCATGGTTAACCCTAACTTGATGGTTTTTGGTATGAATAATGGTTTGATAATCGTATGCCCTCATCTAGTTTGTGAAAATGTCAATGAGAATGATCTTGTCACATTTTGAATTGTGCTTTGAACTGAGGCATTGGACTATGAATATTAATGATTGGTAAATTATTTATAGAGACCTTTTGGTCATAAATTGATTTGAAATACTAAATGGGTTCCATTCCCTAGACGTTAAGTTGAATGGGTCTCTTTGTTTAGAAAATGGGTTCGAGTCTAAAGGTTAATTAATAATGGTTATGGCATGTTGTACGCTTGTAAGTGGGTTTTGAATGAATATACTAATGGGATGCCTTTGGTAAGTAAATGAATTAATGTTTATGTATGTGTAATGAATGTTTTAATTTGGATTTAAAGCGAGATATGTAGCAGGGTCGTGAAAGTGGGGTCTAAATGACAAACACTAGAAACTGCGTTAGCCGGTGTGGGTGTCTAAATGACCGGGAGGTTCAATTCCGCCGAATGAATATAATGATGGGAGTTTTGAGTCCCCCATATTGTATACATTGGTGCTTAAGTCACCTTTATTATGTCGGGAGGTTCGAGTTCCCTATATTGGCATATAAAGTTATGGATATTCTATGGTTCGTACGGCTACACGTACTGGGACCCTTCCATCTGGGAGGAGCTAGGCCCATATAGGCCATGGGTGCCTTTTTTGTGACGGTTACGCTACACAGCACAGGTTAATATTTTTAAAGTTTATGCTCATCTTGTTCCCTACACCGGTATGGTGTATATACCTATGTATTGCATTGTCTATATGCATTGGTTGGGTGGTTTTGAACTGTTGGCATTAGTTTATCCTTATCCTTGAGTTACATGCTAGCTCTCCAAACTCTAACTATCCTCGAATGTTGTATCCCCATGCAATGCAGGTGCTAGTTATACTATCACACCTTCCGCTCAGTGACTTGGATTTGGGGATAACTTGTGTTTACTAGAAGTTGTGAGCTTTCGTACTTTGGAACTTTCCATTTCTTTCTTTGAGTTTCTTTTTTCTTTATTTGTTTATACTTGGATATTGGTTTTTGCTATGATCGGGGGCATGTCATGAACGGATATTCTTGTTTTTCTTTAGAGGCTTTGTATGGACAAATATGGACTTGGTTATATCATGGAATAGATGCGGATTTGGTTATGTTATAGTTGTTAGTTTGGATTGGGTGGTTTGACTTGTTTGGTTTGGCCTTGGTCATGGACCTATCCCAATGTCCTTGAGTTGTACATTACTCTATCTTGTTATATAGATGGAATTCACCCGGCTTAGGGTATATTTTGGTTGGTTGGATTGGGTAACGGGGTGATCTCCTTTCCTTGTTGAACTTGAGATGCCCATTACGACAAAGCCCTAGTTTGGGTCATGTCACCCATATACCCATAGGATTTCAAATCAATCAAAACCATGGCCACAAGGCCTTTCCAAATCATTTAATTCAATTAATCCATTTAAGGCTCCATTACCATATTATACAGTGCAAGATTTTCAATAAAAATAAAGCTATGTGACAAAGGCATTCTCATAGGCATTTTAACAAACATGTTGAGGGCATATAGTTTCTAAAATCAAAATGAAAAACCAATTAACCATTCCCATGCAACCACAAGTTCAAAACAATATTATAACATAAAAAACCATAAATTGAACATAGGAAAACATCATCCAACCATTAGTAACCAAAAGCCCCAACATATATTTCAAAACCAACACAAACCCATAAAAATGCCATTAAAATAATTTAGTAAAACATACTTTTAGTTTGAACTAACAATGAGGAAGGAGTAACATGCCGTATATACTAAAGAATACGGAGAGATTTGCTCTTGAAATCCCCTATTGAATAACCTTGAGGGAACCCTAGCCTCTTTCTTGAACCAAAAGCTTGATAGAGATTTGAGAGTGTTTAAAGTGTTTCTGATTGGGAATAATAGGGTAAATAAAGTCCTAATAGTATTTTAACTCATGCGGTCAAAACAAGTTAAGAGGAGAAATGTCCAAAATACCCTCGGATTAAAAGCTAAAAAATGAAAGCAGGTGGGTATGGCCTGGTCACGTAACTCGTACCCCATCATACAAGTAGTACCCCTAAATTGTACCCTAGATAGTATCTCAAGGACTTGACACTATTAATCATATGATTTGCCCTACTCTTCTCGTACTATCTCCATATGATTCACATGGAGTCTAGTTGTACCTTGTATAGTGACTGACCTACCACACATCGATTATCATACGAATTGGGATACTAAGCCATACCCACATCATATGATAATTAAGCTTGAGTTGTATGATGTCCAGAGAGTTCAAAACCCAGGAGATTTCTAAGGGTCAAACTCAGGTTGTGTCAATTCTCCCCCACTTGGACCATTCATCCCCGAATGATGGAACAAAGAGGTACAGGCACAATTACATCCCAACATCTCAACTCTGACCTTTAAATAAGTTAGAAGACAAAGATGCAAGTAATTAATCTTTTCTTAAATGATGTTCGAAAACAAATAAGTTATAAAGAATACATACCTTCCGCACGAATTTCTAGAGTAGAAAACAGAAATGGTTACTTGGACTTCATGTCATCTTCTGCTTCCCAAGTAGCTTATTCTAACTTTTGGTTCCTCCATAGAACCTTTACTGAGGCCAAATCCTTGGTCCACAACAGACAAACCTAACGATCCAAGATCTCAACTAGGATCTCCTCATAAAATAGGGAATTTAAAATACCAAAATCCTTGATATGCACGATTTGTGATGGATCACCCAAGAGCTTTCTTAACATAGAAACATGGAATGCCGGGTGAATAGAGCTCAAACTAGAAGGAAACTCTAATTCATATGCAACATTGCCAAACCTGCTCAAAACCAAGTAAAGACTAATATACCGGGGACTGAGCTTCCCCTTTTTACCAAACCACATTACTCCCTTCATAGGAGATACTTTCAAGATCACCATATCCCCAACCACAAACTCTAAATCTCTTCATCTCACATACGTATAGGACTTTTGGTTACTTTGGTCAGCCCTAAGTCTATGCCGAATAAACTTCACCTTTCCTATAGCCTGGTGAACCAAGTCCAGGCCAAACATCTCCACCTCACAAACCTTGAACCACCTAATAAGAGAACTACATCTCCTACCATACAACACTTCAAATTGGTTCGTCTCAATGCTAAAGTGGTAGCTATTATTGTAAGTAAACTCCATAAGAGGTAAGTGCTCAACCCAACTACCACAATAGTCAATCATGCAAGCTCGAAGCATATCCTCCAATGTCTGAATAGTCCTTTCGGCTTTCCCATCTGACTATGGGTGAAAAAAAGTAATAAGACTAACCTTAGTCCCTAAGCCTTTTTGAAATGACCACTAAAAGTGAGATGAAAACTGTGTACCATGATTTGAGATGATAGAAATAGGTAACCCATGCAGTTTTACGATCTCATGGAGATAAAATCTTGCATAATCTTCAGCCAAGAAATTAGTCCTCATTGAAAAAAATGAGTCGACTTTGTCATCTAATACATAATGACCCAAACCAAACCAAATTATTTTCGAGACTGAGGAAGACTGGTAATGAAATCCATATAGATTAACGAAATCCATAGTAATTACTTCCCACTTCCATGTTGGTAACTCAATTTCTTGATATAATCCTCCAGACCTCGTATGCTCAACTTTCACTTGTTGGTGCACCATGTATTTGTCCATAAAATTAGACATGTCTCTCTTTATAATGTTCCACCAGTACATCACCTTGAGTTCATGATACATTTTTTTCAAACTAGGATGAACAATATAGTGCGACTCATGCTCCTCAACCAAGATCCTCTCATGGAAACCATCGATGTTTGGAGCACATAATCTTTCTTGGTACCGCAAAGTACCATAACCACTAATCTCAAAGTCTCTCACCTTCATTCTACAAACGTCATCCTTGATCCTCATTAACTCAGTATCTAACACTTTACCTTAATTTATGCACCAAGAGATGATTGTGCCACTTTGTAATCTAACACACCACAATTTTTAAAGCCCAAAAGATGAACTCAAAGGTTAGCCAAGAGGTGAATAACCTTTACCGACACTCGCTTCTCTGTATCTATATAAGATAGATCCACATTGACAATATGCTAAGAGCATTAGCAAAAACATTAGTTTTGCCTTGATGGTAGTAAAGACTGATGTCATAATCCTTAAGGAGCTCAAGCCATCTCCTTTGCCTGAGGTTAACTTCTTTTTGAGTAAAAACATACTACAGGCTCCTATGATCAGGAAAGATATCCACATGCACTCCATACAAATAGTGATGCTAAATTATCAATGCAAACACAATGGCTAATAATTCCAAGTCATGAATTAAATAATTCCTCTCATGCACCTATCTATAGGAATATATTATTATATTTCCATGCGGTATCAGAACATAACCAAGTCCCACATGAGACACATCACAGTAGACCACAAAACCATAAGTTCCTTCAGGCAAAGTCAAGACCTGAGCCGAAGTTAGCTTATCCTTCAGCATCTCAAAACTCCCCTCACAAGAATCAGACCATAAAAATTTACCTATTTCTAAGTCAATTTATTCAATGGTGCAACTATAGTCAAAAAAACATTCCATAACCCTCTTATAATTACCAGCTAAACCCAAGAAGCTTCAAATATCGGTTGGAGTCGTGGTTCTTGTCCATTTCTTAACCACTATAATTTTTTATGGATCCACCATGATCCATTTACTAGAAATGATATGACCTAGAAAAGGGATTGCGTTCAACCAAAATTCATATTTTGAAATTTGGTATACAACTGTTATTCTTTCAGAATCTACAATATAACACAGAGGTGGTTGGCAAGATTAACCTCACTCTTAAAATATACTAGAATATCATCTATGAAAAAAATAATGAACAAGTCTAGAAACTAATAGAAGACCCTATTAATCAAATCCATGAATGCCTCTAGGGTATTGGTCAACCTAAAAGGCATCACCAAGAACTCAAAATACCTATACCAGGTTTGGAAAGTAGACTCAAGGATATCCTCCTTAGTAATCTTTAACTAATGATACTCGAATCAAAGATCAATCTTAGACAAAAACTTATCTCCCTACAACTGAACAAACAAATCATCTATCCTGGGAAGAGGATTCTAATTCTTTGCCATTACCTTATTCAACTATCGGTAATCAATACACATCTGATGGGAACCATCCTTCTTATGCATGAATAACACTGTTGCACCTATAGGGACACACTAGGATGGATGAAATCCTTATCTAATAAATCCTTAAGTTGTTCTTTAAGCTCATTTAACTCAGTCGTAGCCATTTTATATAGAGAAATAGAAATTGGATTAGTGTTTAGAACAAAATCAATCCCAAACTCAATCTCCCTATCAGGAGAAACACCAGGAAGGTAATTAGGAAAGACCTCAGGAAACTCATTCACCACCGAGATAGAATGTAATGAAGGATAATCTGCATTAGAATTTTTAACCCAAACCAGATGATAGAGACACCACTTGGAGATTAATATCTGAGCTCTATGATATAATATGAACTTCCCCTTAGGAGCTAGGTAACTACCCTCCCACTCAATAACTGGATCATTAAGGAATTTAAAGACAACCTTATGGGTCCAATAGTCTAGAGAAGCATAGCATGAGTGCAACCAATCCATCCTTAATATTACATCAAAATTCACCATATCTAATTCAAATAGATCCACTAACGTTTCTTTGCTACCAACATATATCACACACCCCCTATAGAATCTTTTAGCAATCACAGAGTCACCTATTGGGATAGAAATAGAAAAAGGGTCCAACGTAACCTCAAGACCAAAATAAAAATGCACTGCTACAAATGGGGTTGCATAAGAGAGTGGACCCTAAATAAAGTAAAAAGTACATATCACAGGAAAAGAGTTTGAAATATCCTAGTTTTTGACCCTTAGAAAGTTTCATGGAAATTCATTTTCCAGAACTAATATGACTCATGGGTACGGGCCATATGTTCGGGTATGAGTTTTATGGTCCTATCGTATGTAGACTAGTGTTAGTTGGTGGGATGGTTTTGGATACTGGAATAGGTACGACTAAAGGGTATGAGTTGTAGGGCTTGGTACGAGGTGTATCAAGGACTCGTATAGTGGGTAGTGTTTGATCCTCTTGGTATTTTATTCTGCCAGGGATACGGGGTATTGGTATGGATCGTATGATATGGTTATAACTTGGTTGGATGATTCATTTACTTGATAGTGTTTGCTACAAGTGTTGACGCTTGGATACAAGTGATGGATACCGATCGTATAGGAGGGTATCCACCGATCGTATAGGAGGGTACGACTAGTATGGATCAATCATATCCCTGTGATAGGTTTTTAAGGGATTTAAGTAAGGGTATTCTATATATTTCCCTACCTACCCTAACTTGGACTCATGACTTCAAATACATTTAAGAGGTTAGTTACCCTATTACTCTATTTATTAATGCTTAGAAACTTTTCCAAAACATCTATAATTCTCTCAAGAGCTTTTCGGGCAAAAAAGCTAGTATTTCATCTTGTGGATTGCTTTGGGGCTTGTCTTGGTGATTTCTTTGCATCAATTCTTTCATATAAGGTATGATTCTCTTCCATAATTGTAATTTTAACTAAAGTCATGGTTTATATTATTGATTTCATGGTTTTACTAAATCATGATTATGGTTTCTAACTATTATTTGGGGGTTTTGATATTTATTTTTTAGTTATGGCTTCCTGTGGTTTTACTTATGCTTTTATATGCATCAATAGAGGATTTGGATAATTCAATTACATGGTAATGGTTTAATGGTCCTTGGAATTTGTTTTGGTTATATTATGCCCCCAAGGTGTTTTATAAAATGCGTATAAAGATCTGTTCGTTGCATTGACTTCTTTTAATGGAACTCTTGCATATTTTAAACTGGATAAAGGATTTATTCATGATTTAAATGGTTTGAAAAGGCTAAAGGTTAAATAGTTATGCTTACGGAGAACATGGAAGTCTTCCAAGTGCATTTAATATCGTAACTTGAAGGGTACCTAAGGTCTCCTTAACCTAAATAGTTTGGCTATAAATATTAGTTGCAAGTAAGGGGTGGTATAACAATACCACTAAAATTGTACATGGTTAATAAATGGTATATGGATTGTTTGGACATGGTTTTAATTGGGAATTAATGGCGGGGTGTGTAGCTAAGTTGAAAAAAGTGGTAGTCCCAGGAGGACAAAAATCAAAAACTCATATTTATCAATATGAGGGGTCTTGATGACCATATGCATATGTCATATTTTATATTGGGGGATGTACTAATCATACCATAGGATATTTCCTGGTCCTTCGGCTACACGCACTAGGGCCTTTTAAGTAGGGGGAGCTAAACCCATATGGCCCATGGATGGTTAGGACAACAATGGTACACAGCCTAGGTATAAAGGTTTTAAATGCATGATAAACCCCATTCCCTTTTCCCAACACTTATATATGTATGTTTATATTCATTATGGATGGTTTCACTTAGTTTTATAACTTGTATTATTTTATCTTTATCCTGAGATTCATGCTAGCGGTCATTCACTAAACCCATCTACTGGCAGCTATATAACCATTTTATATAAGAAACGACCATTCTACTCCTCTTGTTTAGCTCGCAGATTTGGTTTCAGTATTTGGACTAAAGTGGTAAGCTTTCATCCTTTTGGAAGGCATCATTTCGTGTTATGGATTTCTTTGGACACTTTTATTTATTTTGGGTATTATTTTTAGCCATAGCTGGGGGCATGTCCCAATCAAAATTGTTTACTCTTTAGGATAAAAGCTTTATGGTATTTATGGAGGTTGGTATAGGCAAGATCAGTATTGGTGTTGGCCTTGGCATTAGAATAAGCTAGTGGGCTGAAATCATTGGATGATATTGTAGGTTGTTCCACCAACTACATTTTGTGATTGATTTTCGAATTATGTTTTAGTATTCTCTTTGGTTTATGGTCTATGATTTGGTTTGGTATGGTTGGGCAGTTGGTGTGGTTCGATTGGACTTAGTTCGGTTGGTAACGATTGTGATCGTGTCCTAGAGTTTTAAGAATAACAATAATGTTATCTTGTTATATGGTCAAAACTCAACCTACTTAAGGCTAGATATAAGTGATTGAGTTAGGTAATATGAGGCGGTCCTCAATCCTGGTTGGACTTAGGATGCCCATTATGATAAGGCCCAGGTCGGTTCGTATTAAGTTGGTATCAGAGCCTAGGTTCATAGTCAACTGAGAAGTCCAAAATGCCGTGTTGAATAGAGTCTATTTTAGGGGTGTGAAGCATGCCACACTCATATGAGAGAGGCTACAAGACATTTAGAAATGTTTTACTTTCTTTGTATTCTATCTTCAAGATTGAGTTGTCAATTTTGGAATCTCCCCTAATCCTTGTTTGTTCGTCATTCACCGCATGCCTCCTAGATTTTAAAAATAATAAAATTCTTCCATCCCATTTGTAAATAATGGTAAAGGGGTAAGTCCCACATATGGAGTATATCTTCAATCTTATGGTCCGATTCCTGATGGTACTGGAGTTCCTCTTAATCATGTTAGTTCTCCTAAAGTCCCTTAGGACATCATAACGAATGCAGAATATCATCAGTCTATCCATGTTATTTCCCAATTGGTTGTTGCTCAGGCTGAGAGGGTTTCAGCTGGTGCTTTGTCTTTTGAGGCCATAAGGGTTGACCAATTTATAAATATGGTTCCTCTAACTTTTACAGGGGTGAAGTTAGAAAAGGATCCACAAGGCTTCTTAGATATGTTTGAAAAGATCTTTTGTGTGATGCAGGCTACTAATGTAGAGTGGGTTAACTTTGTATCTTATCAACTCAAGAATATTGCTTATCAGTAGTATGAGGAGTGGGGCAGGGATACATATGATATGGAAGAGAAAGGGTTGTGGTATGCCTTTTCTAATGCCTTCTTGGATTGGTTCTTTCCTCAAGAGTTGAGGGAAACTAAGATAGAGGAGTTTGTAAACCTTAGGTAGGAGAGGATGTTAGTAAAAGAATATGCTTTGAAGTTTTATCAGCTATCAAGGTATGCTCTCGATTTGGTGGCTGATATAAGGTTGAGAATGAGGAAGCTCACTTTTGGGGAGCAGGACTACCTTGCTGATTAAAAAAGTAGACATCTCAAGGTTGACTGTTCATATATAGCAGGTTGAGAATGAGAAGAGCAAGCAGGCAGAGATTAGGGATAGGCAGGGAAAGAGGAGCAGGTTTTCTGATTAGGGAGGAGTTTGGTCTAAGGATGGTAGGGATAGTGTAAAGTGGCATAAAAAGAAGTGGGGGAGTTATGGCTCCTTTTCTGCTAGTGCTATTTATCAGTCGGGAGACAAGTATCATCAACGTGTTGATAATTCTTGGGCATAGGTTGCCCAATCTCAAGCGAATGGAGGTTATTCAGTTTCTTTATGTCCTTCTTATCGATTTTGTGGTCATCATCATTGGGGATATTATGAGTAAAGGAGGGATAAATATTTTAAGTGTGGCTAGGTAGGTCATCGGCTCAGGGATTGTCCGATCAATAAGGTTGCTACACGGGCAAATAATATTCTTATGGGTTTATCTTCTATTCCTATACTTGGTGAGGTGGTATCTGCTTCTGTTATTGCTCCTAGTTCTGGTGTTAGTCAAAATAGGTTGTATACTTTGGCATCCCAACTGGAATCCAAGGCATCACCTGATGTTATTACTTGTACGTTACAGATTTTCTTTTGTGATGTATATTATTAGCTTGATCCGAGAGCCACTCTTTCTTATGTGACTCCTTATGTGGTTTTGTCTTTTTGTTTTGATCTGAAAGTTATCTCGAATATTTTTTTAATTCCACCCTGATAGGTAACTCTGTTATTGCTAAAAGTGTCCTATAGGTGGTGTGTGGTATCTGTTGATAGCAAGCATACTTTAATGGATATGGCTGAGTTAGATATGGTATATTTTTATGTAATTCTATGTATGGATTGGTTGCATTCTTGTTATGCATCTGTGGATTGTCGAACCTGTAGGATTATCTTTGACTTTCCTGGTAAACCAGTTATAGAATAGAAAGGTAGTTCCTTAGCTCCTAGGGGAAGATTTATTTCTTATCTTAGAGCTTACAGGTTAGTCTCTAAGGGCTGTCTTTATCACTTGGTCTGGGTTAAAGATTCTAACTTGGAAGGCCCTTTTTTTCTTTGATCCTTGTGGTTAATGAGTTCCAAGAAGTCTTTTCTAATGATCTTCCTGGTCTTCCTCCAGATAGGGAAATTGAGTTTGGTATTAATTTACTTCTGGACACTTACCACTTTATATTCCTCCATTAAGAATGGCTCCAGTTGAGTTGAGAGAACTCAAGGAGCAACGTAAGGATCTTCTGGATAAGGGGTTGTTGAACTCTCTTTGATGTGCATTGACTAGAGGCTGTTGAAAAAGGTGATGATCAAGAACGAGTATACACTTTCTCGAATAGATGACTTATTTGACCAATTATAGGGTGCTAAGTTCTTCTCTAAGATAGATCTTCGGTCTGGGTACCTTCAACTTAAGATTAGGGAGATAGATGTCCCTAAGATATTTTTCATACTCGGTGTAGGCATTTTGAGTTCTTGGGTTGACTAATGCTCTGACAATAGTTATGGACTTGATGAATAGTGTGTTCATACAGTATTTGGATCTCTTTGTCATTGTGTTAAATGATGAAATTTTGGTTTATTTGAAGAGTGAGGTGGATCATGCTAATCACCTCCATATGGTATTGCAGACCTTAGAGGAATAATAGTTGTATGCCAATTCTCTAAGTATGAGTTTTGGTTAAACGCTATCTCTTTCTTGGGCCATATTATTTCTAGTAAAAGGATCATGGTGGATCCATAGAAGGTTGCTATGGCGAAGAGGTGGCTTAGGCCCATGACTCCATCTGAAATGCAGAGCTTCTTGGGTTTATCTAGGTATTATAGGTTATTTATGGAAAGCTTTTCTTTGATAATTGCTTATTTGACTAAGTTGATTCAGAATAAGGTTAAGTTTTCTTGGACGAATGCTTGTGAAGGGAGTTTTGAGAAGTTAAAGGATAAGCTGACTTCAGCTCCAATCTTAACTTTGCCGGAAGGCAATGATAGGTTTGTGGTTTATTGTGATATATCTCGGGTAGGGCTTGGTTGTGTTTCTATGCAACATGGAAAGATAATTGCCTATGCTTCCAGGTAGTTGAAGGTACATGAGAGGAATTATCCTACTTATAATTTGGAGTTGTTGGCGGTTGGGTTTTTTTTGAAAATATGGAGACATTATTTGTATGGTGTTCACGTGGATACTTTTCTGATAACAAGAGTCTTCAGTACGTGTTCACTTAGAAACAGCTTAATCTAAGGTAAAAGAGCTATCTTGAGCTTCTCAAGGATTATGATATGAGTCTTTAGTACCACCTAGGTAAGGCTAATATAGTTATTTATGCTCTTAGCATGTTATCCATGGGTAGTTTGGCTCTTGTGGAGGAAGGCAAACGAGAATTGGTGAAGGATATTCACCGCTTCGCTAATCTTGGAGTTTGTCTCTTGAACTTTCAGATGGTTTTGTGAAGGTACAAAAATTTATTCGATCTTCTCTTGGTGCAGAGATTAAAGAGAAGCAAATGGTATATCCTATCTTGATGAAAATCAAGTGTGATGTTGGTTGGCAAAAGGTTGTGGTGTTTGATTTTAGTAGTGATGGTACATTATAGTACCAAGGGAGGTTATATGTTCTAGATATTGATGGGCTGCGGCAAAGGGTTTTGGTTTAGGCGCACGAGTCGCGCTATATTGGTCATCCTGGCTTACCTAAGATGTATCATGATCTCAAGGTGACCTGCTAATGGAATGGTATGAAGAAAGATATGGCTAATTTCGTAGCCAAGTATATGGTGTGCCAACAGGTTAAGGTTGATCACATGAGGCCAGGAGGGTTGTATCAATAAATTAATTTAACTAAATGGAAGTGGAAAGTGATCAATATAGACTTTGTTATTTGTCTTCCTCAGTCTCAAAATTAGTATGATTTGATTTGGGTCATCATGGAAAGGATGACTAAGTCTGTGTATTTCTTACCAGTGCAGAATACCTTTTCGGTGGAGGATTATATACGGTTGTATCTTCAGGAGATTGTAAATCTCAATAGGGTACCTTTTTGGATTATTTTTTATCGTGGTAAGAAGTTTACGTCTCATGTTTAGAATACTTTCTAGAAAGGGTTGTAGACTAAGGTTACTTGAGTACTATTTTTCATCCACAGTCAAATGGGCAAGTGAAAAAAACAATTCAAACATTGGAAGATATGCTTCGGGCTTGTGTGATTAACTGTGATGGCAATTGTGTTGAGCATGTACCTTTGGTGGAGTTTGCTTACAACAATAGCTATCATTTGAGTATTGGTATTGCTCCTTTTTAGGCATTATATGGTAGGAGTTGTATACCTCCTATTGGGTTGTTTGAGCTTGAAGAAGCAGAAATGTTTGGTCCAAATTTGGTTTATCAAGCAATGGAGAAGGTCAAGGTGATTTAGGATAGGGTTAAAGCTGCCCAAAGTTGCCAAAAACCCTAAGAAGATGTTCGATGTAGAGACCTAGTGTTTGAGATCGGGGATAGGGTGTTCCTCAAGGTCTCTCCCATGAAGGGAGTGGTACAGTTTGGCAATAAGAGAAAACTCAGTCCTAAGTTCATTGGTATTTGTGTGATTTTGGGAAGAGTTGGCAATATTACTTATGAGTTGGAGTTTCCATCTAGCCTAAGTTTGGTTCATCCGGTCTTTCATGTTTCTATGTTGAGGAAGTGTCTCGGTGATCCTTCTTTAGTTGTTCCTTTGGAAAGATTGGGTATTTCGGATTCTCTGTCTTATTAAAAGGTCCCAATTGAGATTTTAGATAGGCATGTTCGTCGGTTGTGGACAAAAGATGTGGCTTCGGTTAAGGTTCTATCGTGGAACCATAAGGTAGAAAAAGATACTTAGGAAGAGGAAAAGGACATGAAGTCCAAGTATCCGCATTTGTTTTCTTCTCCTGGGATTCGTTCGGAAGGTATGTGTCTTGAAGACATCTTTATTTTCTGAGTTTTTTATAGGAAAGATTAACATCTTTGCCTCTTTATTTTCAAACATTATTAAAGGGATGTTTGATAATGCAAATAACTGTGTGTGGTTAGCCCTACCTTGTCCGTCATTTGGGGACGAATGTTCCTAGTAGGGGAGACTGAAACATCCTGGGTTTTGACTCTTAGAAAATTTACTGTAAATTCATTCTGCGAACCCAATACGACTCCTAGGTACGAGCCGTATGTTGGGGTACGAGTGGCATGGTCCTGTAGTATGCTGAACAAAGTTAGTTGGTGGGATGGTTTTGGTCACTAGAATTGGTATGACTCGGGGGTATGACTCGTAGGGCTTGGTATGAGTCATATCAAGTACTCGTATAGTGGGAAGTGTTTGATCCTCCTGGTATTTTATTCTACCAGGGATACGGGTTATAGGTATGGATCATATGTTGTAGTTAAGACTTCGTTAGATGAGTCATATATTGGACAGTGTTTGATCCAAGGGTTGAGTCTTGGATACGAGTGGTGGATACCGATCATATAGGAAGGTTCAACTCCTATGGGTCAGTTGTATCCCTATGATGGGTTTTTAAGGGATTTATATGGGGGTATTCTGGACATTTCCCTACTTACCCTAACTATGACCCAGGGTTTCTAATACATTTAGGAGGTTATTAATCCTATTATTCTATTCATTAATACTTAGAAACTATTCCCAAACATCTTATAGTTCTCTCAAGAGCTTTTGGGGCAAGAAGGATAGGGTTTTATCTTGTGGATTGCTTTGGGGATTATCTTCATGATTTCCGTCATTCAATTCTTTGGTATAAGGCATGATTCTCTTCCCCCATTGTAATTTCAACTGAAGACATGGTTTATTTGTTTGATTTCATGGTTTTACTACTTCATAATTATGGTTTCCAGCTAATATTTGGGGGTTTTGATATTGAATGCTTGGTTATGGTTTCCTATGGTTTTACATATGCTTTAATATGCATCAATGGTGGATTTGGATAATTGAATTTCATGGTAATTGTTTAATGGTCTTTGGAATTGGTTTTGGTTATATTATTCCCCCATGGTGTTTGATAAAATGCTTATAAAGATATGTTCATTGAATTGACTTCTTTTAATGAAACTCTTGCATGTTTTAAACTGGATAAAGGATTTATGCATGGTTTAAATGGTTTGAAAAGGTCAAATACTAAATGGTTATGCTTATAGAGAACATGGAAGTCTCTCAAGTGAATTTAATATGGTAATTGGGAGGGCACCTAAGGTCCTCTTATCCTAAATATTTTAGCTATGGATATTACTTGCAAGTAAGGGGTAGTGTATGACGATACTACTTATAGTGGCCTTGGTTAATAGATGTTAAATGGATTGTTTGGACATGGCTTTAAATGGGAATTAATGGCAGGGTGTGTAGCTAAGCCGTAGAGGGTGGAGGTCCTGGGGGGACCATAACTGGAAACACATATTTGCCAATATGAGGGGTCTTGATGACCATGTGCGGTATCACATTTTATATTGGAGGATGTACTAGTCATCCCATAGGATATTCCCTAGTTTTGTAGCTACATGCACTGGGGCCCTTTCAGTAGGGGGATATGAACCCATATAGCTCATGGCTGGTTAGGATGGCAAAGATACACAACCCAGGTATGAAGGTTTTAAATACATGCTAAACCTGGTTCCCTTTTCCCGGCACTTATATATGTATGCTTGAATGCATTATGGATGGTTTCACTTGGTTTTTATAACTATCATTATTTTATCCTTATCATGAGATTCATACTAGTGGTTATTCGATAACCCCATTTATTAGTGGTTATATACCCACACGATGTAGGAACTAGCCATTCTACTCCTCTTGTTTAGCATGCAGATTCTGTATCAGCATTTGGAAGACATCATTTCATGTTATAGATTTCTTTAGACACTTTTATTTTATTTTGGATATGTGTTTTGCCCATGGTTGAGGGCATGTCCCAACTGGTATTCTGTACTCTTTTGGATAGAGGCTTTGTGGTACTTCTGGGGGTTGGTATGGGAGAGATTGGTAGTGGAGTCGGCCTTGGCATTGGAATAAGATGGTGGGCTAACATCATTGGATAATATTTTTACCGTCCCATCCTACTACATTTTAGGATTGATTTTCATATTATGTTTTGGTATTCCCTTTGGTTTATGGTCTATGGTTTGGTTTGGTATGGTTAGGCGGTTGGTGTGGTACGGTTGGACTCGGTTGGATTGGCCATGGTTGTGACCCCATCCTAGAGTATTAATGAGAACAATAACGCTATCTTTTTATCTGTTCGAAATTTATCCCAGCTAAGGCTGGATAGGTGGTTAGGTTGGGTAATAGGGGGCGGTCCCCGATCCTAGTTAGACTTGGGATGCCCATTATTACAAGGCCTAGGGTCGGGTTATGTCAGATTTTCAACATGCCAATCACGACGTCAGGCGATGCCTCGGATTCCCGTCAGGTAGTTAGAGCATAAAGGCAGTTCTAACCTATGCCGAAACTAGATGGTGCACCCTTTTGTGTCGGAGCTAATGATGAAGCAACTGGAACCTTGTTTGCCCCTAAGTAACCTTCCGAACAGGACAATTTCTAAGCATATGCACTGGCTGACTATAGTTGAAGCACCTATCCCTCTCCTCATTACAAAAACCCCAATTTAATCTACCACAAAACCTGTAAGGAGGATATAATTGAGCTGACTGGCCCCTATGAGCCAGAGATTTGGCACCCTGTGCCGTGAAGTCTTCGCCACCATAGAAACACCTATCACCTAACGGCTTTGGTTAGGGAGCACTAGTCTTCAAGTAATACTCAGTATTTCCCTATTTCTTCTTGGGCCACTTCCCACCATCTCAGCTACTCTGTTGTTGGCCACCCCCTTCTTAGAGAACCTAACTTTTTTGCCCCATCTCTCCCCTATTTCAACCTGCTTCTTCTTCTTTTCATCTACCTATTACATGTACACAACTAACCTAGAGATATCTACGTCCTTGATTAACAAGGTAGGCTTATTCTCCAATATCAAATATCTGGAAAACCCACAAGAGAACTTCCTCATTCTAGCCCTCATGCTAGAAACCATCGCCGAAGCATACCAAGAAAACTATGGAAACTTCAAGGCATACTCCTTGAATGATATCATACCATGCTACAGATTAAGAAACTCTTCCTATTTCACTTCCCTCAACCCTTAAGGAAAGAAGCGGTAAAAAAGCATTTAGAAAATCCTCCCATAGAAATGACACAACATCGTCACCCCTTGCCTGATACCATTCTTCGTACCATTGGTATGCCATATCCTTAAGCTAGTAGGCATAAAACTCCACACCTTCCATATTCATGGTATGCATAACATGAAAGATCTTTTCCATCTCATCCAAAAAAAAACCTTAAGGATCCTCCTTAACCGTAAGACCAGTAAAGGTCGGAGGATTCAACCTCATGAATTGGCCAACCCTTGTTACCTCAAAAGATAAAGTAATAGGAACACCATGCTCAGACTAAGTAGCTACCAACTATTCCAACATGTGAATTGATTGAAAAAACTCATCATTTATCACTTCTACCTGAGAAGTCTAAGATGGACTAGAAGGAACCGGTGGAACTCTAGAACAATATGGAACTGGACCCCTAGACTGGGTATCGATCCCATGAGCAGAGTGTGTCCCGTCAACATAGTCCCAAATTAGGACAGAGAAATTTTTGTGAACTTTAAATCATTGAGGCATGATCTTAAAACTGAACAAACGTGAATTAGAGAAAAATTCAGGACTTAGACTCCGTAGCTTAAAATGGAACAGAAGAAAGAGAAACATTCCTAAATGAATTGTACCCTCTCCCTTATGAGTGTGGTGCTCTGCACACTCCTAAAAGAGACTCTACTCAACACAACTTTGTGAACTCCTAAGTGACCATGAACATAAGGCTCTGATACCAATCTGACATAACCCAAACCAGGTCCTAGTCATAACGAGTGCCTTAAGTTCAACCGGGACTGGAGACCACCCTCAATACCCAACCACAACCACCTAATGTTTGATGAATTCTGATTATATAACATACCCAGATGGAACAATCATAAATCAAATATAGTCAAATAGAGTCAACCAAAATACCAATAACAATGCCAAGGCTGACACCAATGTCGACACCGCCCATGCCAACCCAAAGTAGTCTCACAAAGCCTCTATCCGAAATCAAAACAACATCTGGTTGAGATATGCCCCCGACCATAGCCAAAAACTAAACTCTAAGAAATAACAAAAGTATGTAAAGAATTCCATAACATGAAATGGATTATTCTAGAGTATGGAAGCTCACCACTTCAATCTGACACAAAGTTGTCCTCCAATCCAAGTTACTGAGTAGGAGGAAAAGTATGGCCAATTTATGCATCGCATGGGAAACAGCGCCCGAAGATAGGTTAGTTGGGGGAACGCTAGCATGTACTCAGGAATAAGGATAAAATAATGCCATTATTTAAAACCAAAGTAAATAACCATATGAAATCACATACATGTATACATATATACCATGGCTAGAAAGGGAATCGGGTTTAACATGCATTTAAATCATTAACCTGGCCTATGTAGCTTGACCATCCTAAAACCACCCACAGGCTATATGGGTCATGTGTTACTCCCTGAATGAGCCCCAGTGCATATAGCCGCATGAATCGGAGATATCATAGGGGTAGGGGATTCTTGTGTACCCTTCACCCTCCATGATACAAATATACGATTATAAACTTAGGGGATTCCCGTGTACCCCACAAGTATATGGCCACCATGACCAATCATCATGTCGACAAACATTAGCTTTCAGTGTCCGTTCATTAGATTAACACATTCATGGTTAGCTATCACAACCCTCTAGTATTTCCCAATTAAAACCTTTAGCACATAACCAAACCACCAATTCTAGAGTAAATTACAAAGGCATTATAAAGTGGTATCGTCACATCAACTATAACTTGTAATCAATCTCATTAGCAATTTTAGCTGATTCCCATGAACCTCATAGGATTTTCAATCAATTAAAACCTAGCCACCAAAGCCTTTCCAAATCATTTTATTCAATTAATTCATTTAAGGTTCCATTACCATATTACACAGTGCAAGGTTTTCAATAAAAATCAAGTTATGTGACAAAAGCATTCTCATAGGCATTTTAACAAACATGTTGAGGGCATATATTTTTCAAAACCAAAACCAAGAACTAATTAACCATTCCCATGCAACCATATGTTCAAGAAAATATTATTAGATGAATAACTATAAATAGAACATGGGAAACATCATCCAATCACTAGTAAAAAAAATCCCCAACATATATTTCAAAACTAACACAAACCCACAATAATGCTATGAAAATAATTAAGTAAAACATACTTTTAGTTTGAACTAACAAAGAGAGAGGAGTAAAATTCCTTTGATACTAAAGAATAAGGAGAGATTTTCTCTTAAAAGCACCTAATTAAATCACCTTGAGAAAACCCTAGCCTCTTTATTGAACCAAAAGCTTTAGAGTGATTTGAGAGTTCTTAAAGTGTTTTTGATTGGGAATAATAGGTAAATAAAGTCCCAATAGTGTTTTAAGTTGTGGAGTCAAAAGAAGTTAAGTGAGAAAATATCCAAAATACCCTCAGCTTAAGAGCTTAAAAATGAAGGCAACTGGGTACGATTAGGGTACCTCACTCATACCTCATCATACAAGTAGCACCCCTTACTCATACCCTAGACAGTATCTCAAAGGCTTGACACTGTCAATCATATAATTTGCTATACTCTTCTTCTACCATCTCCATACGACTCATATGGAATTTAGTCATACCTTGGACATTGAATGACCTACTATACATTAATTGGCATACAACTTGGGCTACTAAGTCGAACCCATATCATACGACTAGTAAGCCTGAGTTGTATAATAGCCAAAGAGTTCAAAATCTAGGAAATTTCTAAGGGCCAAACTCAGGTATTTCAACATGACTACAGCCCTAAATACTTAAGAATCTCCTAATATCATAAAAAAAAAAAGCACAATACGATATAAAATTATCTAATAGATGTCGGTTCTACAACCATACCAACATCAATAGAAAAGAAGCACAATAACAAAATCCTATGCTGGCATGGTATGCCCACCCAACTAAAAACTGTACACCATCCTTAATGCTCTAAAACAAAGTAAAATGGAGTGAAGTAAGAATATACCTGGGATGCACTAGGAGCCCAAATCATGACAATCCCCAGATGAGGGAATATCAATTGGCAGAGGTAGTGGTGTTGGTGGTGCACTACTAGATAATGCACACGCTGCTATAGATGCTTTCCTTTACTTGTCGATGAATGCAGACTCTATTAAATCATGTTTTACCTTTTTAACGGCCTAGTCACATGGAAAATAAGGGTCCAATAAATCATATATATGACCTTTTTTGGCCCCAACTCCTAGGACCTCCTCATCACCCTCTATGAAGAAATCAAAATATCTCGATACATGGGGAGGTGATATCTGGAACACCTGGGTTATAACTAAGGGAATGGCTACTACATGACTCTTTGTGAGAGAGCATACCTATACTCGTAATACATCAAACTCCTCCCTCATCTAGGCTAGATCAAGTGAATATATCTCTTTGAATTGTGTTTTAACTCATATCAAAAACTAATCGAGCTGTGTTTGGAAATCAGCACGTAGCCCAGATAGTGCAGTCCTAAGTATAGCCGCCCATCTGGACTCTACCTGATCAAATCTAGTCCTAACCCCCGATCTCATCTGCAAATAGAGGATAGTAATCTCAATCTCACCAACCCTTACCTAGCACTGGTGGCCCTTTAGCTTTCCACTAAGGTCTGTAAAAAATCACTAGATATAGTAATCATACTTGAAATAGGAGATGTAGTGGATAGGTAAGTAGGATCTAAAGGTACACCCACTATCTCTGAGGTTAAATTTAGGGCTGAAGAAAAAGTAGTTGGTGTCCCCTCGCCCTATGTACTAGAGCCTAGAGCATCTCTCTACTTCGGTATCTCCAACTAAATAATAACGACTGCATTACCTTTATGTTCCTCATTAAGCTCTCTGGAAACTATTGGACCCTCAGTCTCGGCCTGTGGTACTGCTAACTTCTCTCTCGAGACGTGCTAGATCTTTCATAGTCTTTATCTTCTCAGTTGCCATTTTAAGTACCCTCTCATCTACCCTGGGTATCTCAGGCACACCAGCCTCACCACATAGCCTCTAAATCATGCAAAAGAATGGTAGATTAGTCAACTCCCCAAATTCTTTATTTTGTAACTCATGTCTAAGGAAAATAACAAAATCCACAACATATAAATCCATTATGAAAGCAACCAGTGCTACTACCTCCCACATTAATATATTATTCGAAGTAGTGGGTAGATGTCGGTATCTAATAAGCAGTAACCAAAACTTGGCCTCAAATATCAATAGGTCCTTCTTGATCACATCATGCCCCTCAATCCATAGGGTCGCATCACTCAAAAGTGAAATATAGATGTCTATACACCTAGTTATCTCAACCCACTCTCATTAGTGCTCAACCTATTGCATGATATGTCGATCATGTGAGACTCTCAGTCTATGGCTACAGTAGCTGTAGATATAGGAGTAATGTAATCTTGGCCAAAGATAACTTTATGGATAGTCTCTATTGAAATATCAACTTTGACCCCTCTAACCAGTGTATGATCAAGTTATTACTGGCTTACAAATATTACTATGCCTAGATATATGTGCATAAGAAGGACTACAGTAGCTTTATAGGATGTACAAAATTCCCATAACATAGCTAGGCTGTAGGAACCGAGTGGTATAGTCATCCAATCTAGCTGATATCTATCAAATGTCGCCCATTACTATTTTACCCAATCTATCCCTAATAGATATCTCCCACGTCCCTGTGATGTAGCATCTCCCACATCCCTTCCACGCACCATCTCTGATGTCCCACATTGGGAGGTACATCTGAGGTATGTATGGTTTTGGGACTCTGCCCCTACTATACTAATGCATCATGGGAAGCCTAATTTGTACCCTCCTCAGATTAAGGTACACCTATCTACTATACATAAGTACTGGTATCCTTCTTAGAATGGGGAACTGCTGATGGCTCTTTCTGCTATACCTTATCTGATGAATCCAAGAACCCCACCTTAGAATGGGGGTCTTGAGCAATAACTTTTTGAGAGACTCAGACTCTCTCTTCTCATCATCATCATTATCATCAGGTAGAGGAGTGTGTAGGGTAAAATCTATGCTAACTTTATTCGTGGTTAGGGTACAACTATTTGAGTAGCCTAGTGCATCTAACCTTTTGTAACTCTGTGTGTCACCCTTACAATAGTGTCTCTACGTCACTGCCTCGGGTACTTCTCCCCTAAACCACTGGGTTTAGGAGACTCTACCCGTCTCCTAGATTTACCAACCTTCATCCTTATCATAGCTTTAGGTGCCATATACACCTAAAAAATAAGTTGCTAGTTTCCAATAAAAGTGAGGGATAGCAAAAGTTGAAGAAAAACTAAAAATTCAAAAAGTTTAATCTTTTCCTCAATTTTCACACCCCTATAACCTATTTGAAATCCTAACTAGTCCAATGTGCACACACTTATCATAAATAAAAGATTTCAAAGCAAACAAACATGCTCAACTAGTAGTATTACTTTCATTCATTTAAGTTCAACTTTTGGTTGGGACCTAAGTTTAGATTTTTCTTCAAAACAAGGGCCTACGTTATGATTTTAGGCTACTTCAAGGATCCTACATACAAGCATTATAGTTTCTATATATTTTGCAATGGAATAAACATATCAATTTGTTTAAACAATACATAAATCAATACATAACCATTAGGGGTTAGGAATGTTACACTTTTTAAGAAGAACTGGAAGTGAATGATGAAGTCAAGTAAAACAAAAGTTGAAACATGTTTTTAGCGTGTTAGGACAAGCTGGTATCTCAAACAAGTGTTAATTTATCCTTTACATAGGTGTGGGGTTAGTTTATGCCTAAAGAGCAAAGTTTGAATTCAAAGAAAAAAGTGAAGTTTTGAGGAGTTAAATGAGTTAGAATGAGGTTAAGATGGTTTAAATATAGGTGGGGGCTGTTTTAGGTCATAAATATGTGTTGGTAGGCCTAAAATTTGAATTAAAAAATGGACTCAATTATTGACCTAGCTGCGGTTTGTACCCGCGCCTGCCACCTACGGCCAAGAATGGGGTGTTTGTGCCACCTGCAACCAACAGGTGCATGAAGCAAGTGCCGAGCTAAAAATTTTGGCCTACTTTCCTGCAATTTGGACTTGGTGTTTTGATATTTTTCCAGATACTTATGGTCCCACAACCTAAGTTTCAGGTCCCAAAAGTAAAATTAGATGCCAAAGTCCATAACTTTCCATTTTTAATCCTTAAAATTTCAAATTTTCAACTTATTACTCAACTTACCATACGGGACTTGTGACCATGATGGGTTGATCACACAACCCACTTACCTGGTAATTGATGAATGTAGCAATTTTACCATATTTTGGGTAAGTCCAAGATTTAAAAACCTATAAAATAGAAATCAACAAAAATGTGAACACTAAAAATAGTGGGTTGCCTCCCACTCAATGCCTGATTTAACATCACAACACATGGTGGTTCCTCAGACATTACCAACAAGCCCATGGGTTGACTCCTATGCAGTGCTTGATTTAACGTCACAGTACAATGCGGGTGTCTTGACTACTCAAAATTCATTAAGATACCAATAGGATTATCCTCTAAGGTCATCAATACAATCAAGCACTATATTGTCCTAATGTCGTTGGCTACTTCATTGACTATTAGATGTTGAATATAGCCTCCTCACTATTGACTCTGAATTTTAGCTCACCTTTCTCAATATCAACCAAGCTCTACCTATGGTCATAAATGGTCTCCAAATATAATGGGAATCTCGGTGTTAACCTCACAGTCAAGGATGACAAATTCAGCCATAAAGATGTAGTAATCTACCCTCAAGATTATACCAAAAGAGATTCCCACAAGTTTCTTTACCATGCAGTCAGCCATCAACTGTCGCATAAAAGTCAATTTTGGAGGATTCAAGCCCAATTTCTTGAACACATCTAGTGATATCAAATTATTGTTCGCCCTTAAATCATACAAGATTTTGGTAAATCGGTATGACTCAATAGTGCATGGAATATTTAATGCTACGAGATCACCCTTTTTATGTGCAAAAGACCTAGTCGTGACTGCACTGTTGTGGTGCACATTATTAATATCCACAATTGTTACCTCATTCTTCCTGGTGACCAAGTATATCATAAACCTAGAAAATACAGACATTTGCTCTAACACCTTAAGAAGAGATATGTTTAAGCTTAATTATGTCAGCATCTCAATGAATTGCTTGAACTTATCTTCTTCTTTCTTTTGCCTTAATCTCTGAGATGGGGGTGGTCTTGGGATTTGTCTAACTTTTTATCCCAATGACTAAACCCTTACCTTTTTCTTCAACAGCCTTACCTTTTTCACCTGTTACATCTTTGAACTCAATAATAGGTGTTTCATCATCAGCAACTTTTGCAGTAAGTCGTGAAGGACCCATAGTAGTGATCCTACTCCTCGTGGTAATAGAAAATACATGACCATTATTTTTTAGATTTTGCACCATGTTGATCGAAAGGGTACCTGGCGGCCTTTGGTTCCGAGTTGCTGATATCTACCCGAACTGGTGCTCCAACTACTTGATAGCAGTAGCATATGACTTGATCTCCTAGGTCAATCCTAAAATATCAGCCTTAATTTCATTAAGGTTGATATTTTGATTTTCTTGACCTTTCACTAGCTTCGCCAACATCTCTTCCATTCTGGATTCTACATCTCATCAGCCAAGTGAAATGTACCAATATCCCTTCTATTTGTAGTTATCTTTTTTCCTTTAGTCACTTTCTCACTCTCAACTAGAGTCTCAATATCTATCATAATAGTTTTGACCTTGTTTTCCTTGCCCTTGGGCTCGGAAACCCGCTTTTTGATAATCCAGATAATTAACTTCCTCTTTTAATTCTAACTCATAAGGTTTGGAAGCTAACCACTATGCTGCTACTATGTTAACTTTTTCAGAATTTAGTACTTCAAGATGCTTTGCTAGTACCCCAAGATCAATTCTTAGCAATGCAATCTATTATGCTACTGTGTCATCAACAACTTTCTTATCACGGGAGGCACCAACAGCATAAGTGTCAGACCCCCTCTCAGCTTCCCTAGTTTGACACCCTCAGTTTATGAGTGAAATTTGATCTAACATCTCCAGTAAGCTCATCATTGACAATTGATGATTGGGAACCATTATCAACTTCTTCTTGAACTTTAACCATGCCTCGTACATAGATTCTGACTGCAGCTACCTAAAATTATTGATATCGTCCTTAAGCTGCAATATTCTTGATGGATATAAGAACTTGTTCAAGAATTGCCTATGAAACTCATTCCGTGTAATGATAGAGCTTTTGGGCAGTTCCCCTAACCATAAAGATGCTTCTTCTATAAATGAGAAAGGGAATATCCTCAGTATGATTCCTTCCTGATTCACCCATGAATTTGTATATGAACTATAGATCCCAATGAAATTTTCAAGGTGCAAGTTTGCATTATCTCTAGGCACACCTACAAACACACCCTCCAGATTTAGAAGTCGGATCACTACGCTCGTGATGTAAAAGTTGATGCATTGGGGTAAAATAGGAGGAACTATGGCTCCAGTATCTATAGGATCAACCTATCCCAAGTCTTCTTCATCATCTATATATGGTTACATATAATGATATATTGGGATAACTTGAACACGAGCACTTGTAGCTCTATCTTTACTCCCACTGAGTGTTGTTTATCGGTCAGTTTCTTGTATCTTCTTAGCTAGATATCCCTCCCTAGATACCCACTGAGCCTTTTCCATTGTTATCCACTTGGCTTCAACTTGAGCTTACATCTCACCAGTCTATCAATCAATAATATCATGTACTTCTTCGGGAGGAGGAGGAGGTACAACATAGGGAACCCCTTCAGGAAGTCATTTCTTTTCTGATCAGATATCCTACTAGGTGTTTGTAGGATCCTCTCTGGATTCAGATTCATGGGGAGTAAGGGATTTCCTCTTCTCCATGTGCTAGGAATACACCAGCGTATACCTAACTACGAATAAAAACAAAATGAGAAACCCAAAAACTATAAAAACTTCTAATCATAAATCAACACCGTGTTCCCCAGCAACGACACCAAAATTTGATTATGTCCAAACAATAAATCCTCTTAGATGATGATATGATTATTGTGAAAATATAGTAACCCAACAAAGGTTGGGATCGAATCCCAAGAAAACACGTGGAATTGTGGATCTCAACAGTTGTGGTCAATAGGTAGAATAAGAAAAGTAAATGGTTGTTTTTGTGTAGTACTCTCTAGCAAGTAACTATATTATCTTTGGTTATAATCAGTATCAATGAACAATAGGATTGTTTCCCCTTGGGTTCTCAACTATATAGGCTTATCGTGCTTTGTTGAACCAACCCGATACTTTGCATGCAGAATTGAGAAGTTATGTACCTTCTATAGTCTTTTGGATGAGCAGAAGGATCTTTACCATTTGAGTCTCATGATGTCTTCTTACTAACCCTTATCTTGATCCCAATTAACTATTACCTTTTGAGTCTCTAGTTATTAGATGAAATTTAACCATCTTACTAAGATAGAACCTAGAAGCTTGGATCAACAGTTTAGCTCCAAATTACTGTTGTCTTTATCTTTATCTACTCACTATTCCTCTTTTGGAGTAAGGAGCAATATCTAGGAGGGATCCTAAAATGTGCACCTATTAAAAAAACTATTATAATAAAAATAAAGCAATATATGCATGGGTATCGATTCAAAACAACAGCAGTACTTCCTCTACATTGTTAATCCAATAGGGCTTCCACATCCCTAGATATAGGCTTTAGCCACTCATGCTTTTGAAGAAATCAATAAAATTCATAATCAAAAGCTTAGATGTAATCACAATGATAAGAAGTGTAAAAACTCACAATCAAATAAATTAATTCAAGTCAATAAAAGATAATCCCAAGATCAAAATTGAATCTTTGAATCAAAATATGTTTTTGAATATTAAAAGTGTGTAAATCCTACTAAAACACATAAAGGGTATTTATAGTACATGAGGAAACCCTAAGATCAATGCCTGAACAAAATAATAGAAAACAGGGTCGATGGCCATATGTGATTTGTACCTGTTCCCTGACCCTTAGCGTATGTAGTACCTGCTATCAGCATGGTGAGCACAAGTACAAGTCCTATGTACTGGATGAAAAAAAACCTACAAGTCATCTCTCAAGATTTTGAACTTTTGGTACTAGCCTTTCCTACTTGTAGTATGTAGGTCCTATATGTGGTCTGTAGGTTGACTTGGTAAGTGTCGGGAGTCATCTTTTCAGCTCTTCTTCAATTCTTAAACATGCTTTGATCAATATAAATCTAGAAAATTCACCGAATATCCATAATTTCTCTAAAAAGTAGCTAAAAACATCTTTTCAATACTTTTCATGAACTTAGCATCCAAAACATGGCTTCCTGTAAAACATACACAAAATGCATCATATCTAACAAAATAACCTCAAAAACTTGCATATTTTCCTTATTTTAAGTGTTGAAAGTGATATATTTCTATAGCACATCAATTTAGAGAGATGATTAGAAGGTCAGAAGACCATAATCATGTTATTAACCCCATGAATTAACCTCCAAGATAATTAACTTAACCAACGAGAACGTATAGCCTACTAGGATTGTTCATATTGCCTCAACCTTGGATTTCTTCCTATTATTGTTCCAAGCATTTTATATTATCATCATTGTTTGTTGTTACTTTTGAATTTTCAATCTTGAACTTTATTTGGTTACATCACGGACATATTTAATTTTAGTAGTAACACTATAATTAGATTGCTTGCCAAACATAAGTCCATGTGGGATTGATATTTGGCTCAAAAGGGCCACTGTATTACTTTCTGTAATTAATGGTTTTGACTCTATCAATGATGTCTTGAGGAGTTTTAGTAGTGATCATGAAGTTTTGGTAGGGCAATGAAATTCGAATTCAAACTTAAGGCTTAACAACACCATCTACAAATAAATAGTGAACCGCCCTGACCAAGTCGTCAACAAAAATATTCCAACAATAATAATAAAAAATACCTAGGAATCAAAAAAATTAAAAGGATAGGGCAGTCACAGCCCCCAACCAAGTGAGTGGTTATGTTCACTATGTTCCCCTTATTCCCGATAAGCTATGGTTCCCCAAGGCTGTTTTGTGAAGATCTTCGATCCGAACCTTCACTCCTTCACTTAACTCACTTCCTATAGTCTATGATTTTCCTAATTTTTTTCTATTAATCTACCTAGTTTTTCTCCTGAATGTGATATTGACTTTATTACTGATCTTGAGCTGGACACAGGCCTAATTCTATGGTGCCTTAACATATGGCTTCTATTAAGCTTAAAATGCTAAATTCTCAACTTTAAAATATTTTGGGTAAAGGTTTTATTAGATCGATTGTATTACCTTAGGGTTCTCCTATGTTGATCATAAAGAATAAGGATGGTTCCTTTTGTATTTGTATTAATTATAGGAAACTTAATAGTGTGACAGTGAATAATAAGTTCCCTATGCCTTGTATTAATGATTTATTTGACCGGCTTTAGGGAGTGTTCTCTAAGATTGACTTGAGGTTCGGTTACCATTAGTTGAGGATTCAGAATAAGGACTTCCCAAAGACAGCCTTGAAGATTAGTTATGGTCATTATGAGTTCCTGGTTATATCTTTTAGGTTGACCAATGCCCCAACTGCATTCATGGATTAGATGAAACGTGTGTTCTGGACTTATTTTGATTTTTTAATGATTGTATTCATTGATGACATTATTGTGTACTCAAGGTGTAGGGGGAGCATATACAATATTTGAGGATTATGCTCCAAACTTTGAGAGATCATAGACATTTTGCCAAATTCTCAAAGTGTGAGTTTTAGGTCAACTCTGTGACATTCCTAGAATATATGGTGTCTATGGATGGGATTATAGTGGACCTAACATATATTTAGGCAATTTGTTTTAGGTTAGGCCTAGATCTCTATCTAAGGTTTATAGCTTTATTAATTTGGTTGGTTACCACAAGCGGTTCACTGAGGGTTTTTCTACTATTGCAGCGCTAATGACCAAATTAACCTAGAAGGAGATTTCTTTCTAGTGGTTTGAGGAGTGTGAGTTGATCTTTTGTAGGATTAAGGATTTTCTCACTTTAGCTCCTATATTGGTTCTTCCTGTTAAGGGCGAGGGATTAACTGCTTAATGTAATGTTTTAATGTTAGTTTCAATTGTGTTTTAAAGAAACTGATTTAATTTATTACTTTTTCATCAATGCAACTGAAGGTTCACGAGTGCAACTACCCTACTCATTATTTGGAGTTGGCGATGGTAGGTTTTGCACTTAAGACTTTGAGATATTATGGCATGCATTGTGAGATTTACACTGATAATTATAGTCTTCATCATCTTATGACCCAAAGAGAGATTAATTTGAAGTATCCTAGATATATATAGTTTCTAAAGGATTATGACATATCTATTTTATATCATCCAGGAAAGTAGCAGAGTAGAGAATGCCTCGAGCTAAAAGGTTATGAGTATGGGTAGTCTGGCTTCTATTTTTTGTTGGTGTGGGTCATCTAGTGCTTAGCCAACTTGATGGTATGACTTGATATTTCTAATTTTGGGAGGATCCTTAATATTGTGGAGTCTAAGTGTACCTTATATGAGCATATTTAGAGACACCAATCTGAGGATAGAGCACTTTAGGTCATCCATGATCAAGTGTTGGGTGATGAGTACAAGAGGTCTACCATTGATTTTGATGGTGCTATAAGGTATGATGGTTGCCTTTATGTTCCAAGGTTTGTAGACTTGATTTAGTCAATTTTGTATGAGGCTTACCGCTTAAGATATTCTATTCACCCTGGAAAAGCTAAGATGTATAGAGATTTATCACAACACTATTGGTGGAGTGGTATGAATAGAGATATGGTTGAATCTGTAGCTCATTGACTACGTTGTTAGTAGGTAAAGGTCAAGCATCAAAGGCTTGATGGAATGATTCAGAGATTACCTATTCCTGAGTAGAAGAGGGAGCAGACACCTTAGATTTTATCAGTTAATTTCCACACACCTCTTGCGATTCCAACACTTTTTAGGTAATTATAGATCGTTTAACCAAATTTTCATATTTCATTCCTATTCATATCTCCTTTAATGCTGAGAGGTTATCCCTCACCTATGATCGTGAGATAGCTTGCCTTCATGGAGTGCCTGTATAGATCATTTCAGGCTGGGGCTCAGTGTTAACTTCTAGCTTCTGTAGAGCTTTTTAGTAGGAGTTGTGTCATAACTCAAAATAAGTCCTAGTCGTGATGAGTATCTTAAGCCTATCATGAGACTAAGACCACCCCTTATCCTAACTTCCAGAACACAATAAAAGAATACAAAAAAAGCCTACCAAATAGTAATTAGAAGGATAAATAATCAAATATAACCTCTATGAATCAAAACCAACATCCAACCCGCACTTGTCCACAATATTCTTTAAATCAAAGTACTAATTAATTGAGGATATGACTTCTACTATGACCAAGGAATCAAAAATAGAATACTAAACAACACTAAAAATATAAAAAAAAAATCAGAAAAATGATAGGGCCTTCTAAAAGAATGTAGGCTCACCATTTCACAGCAGATCCATAGGAATACTAAGGCATTTAATGTTGTATAAGAGCAACATAAAACCCTTTGAACTTGACATCATGAAAGGATATAGCATCCAGGGATGGTCAGTGTGATAAGCACTAGCATGTAACTCGGGGAAAGTGATAAAATAATGCCAATACAAAAACCAGATACACCACATTCATATACATATAAATAGGATTCTAGATAGGGACACGGGTCATGAACATGTGAGTTTAAGCCATTAACTTGAACTGTATAGCTCACTCTATTCTAAATGCTCCCACAAGCTATATGAGCTCAACTTCTCCTACTAAAAGGGCCCCAATGCGTGTTAACCGCACGAACTAAGAAATCCGAAGAAAAGGCTAAAGACACCAAGGCTCTAGTCATCCTAAAATATAATGTGTGAACAAAGCACAGATTCATATAGAACCTCACACCAGCAAATGTGGTTTCTAGTGTTAGTCCCCCTAGGATACACCTTCACGGTAAGATACACAATTTTTTTAAGCCCAATTTAAAATTGTTTGTGCCTAAATCCATCCATTAACCCAGGAGTCCTATATTAAGGCATTTACCACTTTGTATAATCATAACAATTATGCTTGCAATCTTATATAACCATGCCAAACAAATCCATATAACCATAGACTCTCAATTTCCATTTTAGAATCCAAACTATAGCCACCAAGCACCTTTGAAATCTATTTTAACCAATTACCCATTTATACAATTCAATGGATTCATAAATAAGTTGAATTATGCAATTATCATTGTTAAAAAATCAAATTTACAAAGTGGGTTGGGGTTAATGCCTTTATCAAGCCAAAAAAAGCATCAATTTGGGGAAACACATGTTCTGTATTCCAATTTCCATAACAATGCACCAATTCAATTCAAAAATAATAAACTATAGAATAAATTATAAATTTAAAAGATACGAAAAGTAATTCAAGTGATACCAATAAAAAACCCTTAACCCAATTTCAAACCCATCAATTTAAACCATATACATAATGAATAAATAAATGTCATAATATAAAATTAAGGATAGGGAGAGAGATATATTCCTGAAACACATAAGAAATTGAAAAAAATTTAAAGTTTGGAGCTCGAATAATGAATCCACTATAAAACCCTTAAATGTGCTTTAGTTTTGAGTTTAAGAGAAAAACGGAATGATTTGATCTTTGAAAGCTAAAGAGAATAGGGTAATTTTATGTTTAAAGGTCGTACAAGGGGTAAAAAGACAAAATAAACCAAACCCCAAGTGAAAAAAACAAACAAAAACTTGGCATTTTTAACACTACAGTATGGCATACCGATATAGCGAAGGCTAGCCTCTATGCCACACAGCTATCACAGGGGTTAGCCTCTATGACACGCCAATATCTCGGACCCTTACTACCTTGGGGTCCTAAAATAACCCCAAACCCTTTCCAAATATCTTAAAACTTTCCCAATATAGCCTTTTAAAACCCTTAAATATAATTTAACTCAAAAATTAACATTACAAATGTGGGAGAGTCAAAAATAAAATTGTCAAAATTTCATATGGTCTTATAAGTTGGGTACTCAGGTGGATCTGAGAACCACTTTTTACCCTTAGACCAACTATCAGTCAGAACAAACTATTCAAGTTCTTAAATGTATGCTCTGAGTCAGTTTCGTAGATTTTAAAGTTTAGTGAGAGTAGAACTTAGCATTTGCAAAATTCACATGTAGTAACTTCTACCATTTAAGTATTGAGATGGCATCATTTGAGGAATTATATGGTAGGCATTGTCCATCTTTAGTAGGATAGTTTGAGTCTTTTGAGGTAAGATCTGTGGTACTAAATTGCTTTGGCAGTTGTTGGATAGAGCCAGGGTAATCTAGGATAGGATAATAGAAGGTCAGAGTTGGAAAAAGGCTTAAGCAAATTGTAGACTTTGTTCCTTAAGGTTTGAAGTTTGAAACCATGTATTCTTTTGAGTAACATCCATGAAGCGTATGATGAGGTTTGGAAGGAAGGGAAATCTCATCCCCAGATATATTAAATCCTTTGAAATTCTTTGCACAGTTAGAGTTGTGCCTTATGAGTTAGCCTTGCCCCCTAACTTTGCCATTTTTTATTAAGTTTTCTTTGTTTCTATGCTGGGGAATTGTATTTTGGATGAGTCACATGTGCTTCAATGGGACTCTATTTAGTAGATGAGAGGTTAACCTTTATGGAGGAGTTGGTGTTCATATTAGCCAACGATATGAGGTAGTTGCGCTCTAGGAAGATTTTTGTTGTTAAGGTTTAGTGAAGAAACCGCCTAGTAGAGGAGGCTACATGAGGGATCGAAAGAGATATGAAGGTCCAGTATCCTCACATGTTTGACCCTTCAAGTACATCCTAACCCATTACTTTTGCAAACGAAAGTTCTTTTAGTAGTAGATATTTTAATGACCCTCTAGGTCATTTTCTGCATTTCCACATATTTTTTCCATTTAGGGCTTTCCTCTAATTATCCCAAGTCATTTTAACTTACTAGAGTTGACAGTCCAATTATCGGGCAGTTTGTTTTATTTTAGAGACAATTTCTTATTTTGAAGTCACCATTTGTAAAGATTGGATATTGTGTGTAAAGTTTAATTTAACAACCTCGTATTATAATTTTGACAGTTCTATCTACTCTAAATTATCGATTTTAGTTTAGGTGAACCTTTGGTTTGGGCATGGGTGTAGGGACTACTTTTAGTCAACATAGCCTCGGATGGAAATTTCTACTATGCCACTGAGTCCTAAATATCAAATTTAATTAGGTAGCATAGTTTGTTTGCATTCTAGGGATTCTAAATGAATCCTGAGGGGTCAATGGAAACTTAGAAATTCACTCAACTGGTGCATCCGCTAAAAAGGCACTTTATCACATTAGTAGAGGCCACTTTAGTGACCAACTGGTCGCTCAAGCAACCATGTCTTGCCTAGACAACTTGCTAGAGAGAAATCTATCCTGGTAAAGTATATGTTTTTTAATCAATGACTTATCGACTTTTGTAAAAGGCCAGGCTATCTATGCTATAACACTATAAAAAACCTTTTTAAAAATCTTTATTTTCGTACTTCACCTTATATGATACATATCTTGATTTTAAATAAGTAAATATAGGTAGAATCCTAAGTTTGGGGGCATGTGTAATGGTGATATTTATTTAAGGGTAGTTCAAGCTCATAGTTGAAGGGAAGATTGTGTTATGCTAAGATGAGCCAAGAAAGGTGTACGTAAGGTTGTCAAATCTTCTGCTTAAGAAATAAGAGATATGATAGATGAGAAAGTTGAATAGCCTATCCCATAGAGATTAGAAATAAATTAAATAAAAAAAGGGGATATAAAAGGCTTAAAGTTAGAGCATCTCTTGAAAGAGCCAAAGAAGTGAAAAAGAAAAAGGTATGTTTGATTTGATTGGTAATTTCTAACCTAAAATTTAAGTGAAACAAGGAAAATAATTTGAAGGTGAATAAAGTGGATAATTTGATAATTTTGGGGTAGAAAGGGATAAGTGATAGTGTTGAAGGAGTTCTTTTATCCACTGGTCCATATACTTGCACCTCAAACCTTTAGCTAGACCTACAAGACCTTGATAACTTCAAACTAGCAAAGTCTACATTTATGGAAAAAAAACATAAAGGGAAAGCCTATGGTTCTACTCATTGCACTTATATTTCTTTAGGATGGGTAGTGTAAATTCTTTTAATATTTGAGCTCCTTTAAGAATTGAATGTCTTGTGTGTGTGGAGCTAAATCTTGTATGTGAGTGGCATTGATACTTTGTCATAGAAGGTGATGTTCTACTCCAGGTTTGGGTAAATGAGCAAGGTAAGTTGCATTGTGAAGATTGAGATGATCTTTGAGGATTTTGTGTCACCTCTTTAGAAGCATTATTGATTTGAAAGATTCATTTGATATGAAATTGCATCCTCGCTTCTTAGATATGTGCTTATTGAAAAAAAATTGTTTATTTATTTTCATGACATGTTTGAGAGGTCTTTGTTAATATTTATTATCCAATATCTTTCGGATAGCTTTCTTTAGGGTGGTTTTAAGTCATAAATACCCAATCTAATTTGATTATTCTTGGGTGATTGGGGACAAGCAACAGTTTTTTGGGGGGTTGATAAGTCATCAATTTGTTAACTTGTTGGCACTTTTTAGGCTTAAATTATCATTCTTTTCCCATTGAATTAGTGTTAATATCATGTGTAATGCTCACTTATGTAGATAGAGGTTGAAAATAAAGATAAGCAAACCATTCAAGTCAATCAGAAGTCAAATATGATAGAATAGAAGCGCTAAAGTTCACATAGATGTCCTGGTAGCCCACCTGTGCACGTGAGTGGCAAAAATGGCCCAACCAGTGGCATCTGCGCCCAAGGTGTGCCCCATCTATGCCCAATCTATGCCCCATCTTCCTTTGATCTACTCAAGCATATGAAGATTTTGATGGCATTTTGTATTTGGAAAATGTGAAATTGGGAACATAATGGAGGAGGAGGGGGGGGTTCAGCTAATTTCAATATTATTGAACTATTCTTGTCCTTTTCTTGAGCTAAGAAAATTCGAGTGACTATCAAGTGAAGAATTAGTAGTTTTTATTAAAGATATATGGAAATTAGAGGTGTGACTGCTTAAGTGATCAAGTGGCCGCTTTAACGGTATCTGGAGGTCATTAAATGCCTTTCTTACCCAATTTTCTCTCATTTTCCCACTAGTCTCAAGAGAAAAAAGTCCTCGAGAGTATGGAAAATTGGGAGACTAACTATTGAGAGATCGTGGGATTTTTTTGATCTTGGAATAATTATTTCTTTGTCTAAATCATTGTAAGTTTCTATTTAATTCATGGTTTATTTCTTTAATTTAGACCCTAATCCCTAGATTCTTATTGGGTTCACTTTAGTATCATTTGAGCTCAAAATTTACCCATTCTTGAGGGCAAATGATCCTTTATCATAGAGGGACGTGTTGATGATTTTGAAAGTGTAATTCTGGAAGTAGGCCCCACATGAGTTTTTGACTCAATTATTTATTCAAAGTATAAAACTACAATATTGGTAACATTGTACTCGTATTAATGTGTAGATTTTTATTTTGATAGTGTCCCATCATGCGAAAGCTTCTCAAAAGGGGAAATAATTGATTTAGCAAACTTTATTGGTTTCTTTTGCATCCAAGTAGTCTAGGCTTACCTTTCTCTCAGATTAGGCTTAACTATAGTATGAATATGATATTATGCTATCTTTTGATGGGAATTTGGTCTTGGAGGTAAATTTTAGGGTGATTTAGATATTTTAGCTGATTAAGGAACCGTAATTAGGCATAAATGACTTAAATACTCATTCTTTAGATAGAATTTCTACTTTAGGGCCCAAGTTGGCTTATTTAGAATCTTGTAGTGAAATTAGATTTCTTAGCCTAGTTCAGGGTAGAATTTTCTTAGAATAAATCTTTGAGCGTAGAAGTGGGCCTCTTCGCCCATATTAGGCCAATATTACTATTAATTCCTTATAGGATCAATAAATCTTGCATTTTATAATTACATGCTTAAGCCCGAGAAGGTTCAGATACGTGATACTTTATTCTAGATTGGTACTTGGGAAATGGTATTAGTTCTTGTGCAAGTCCATCTTTGAGAGGTTATTCATGAAGATTATGGAATTGATTGGAGTCTGATGTTTATGATATGGGAATATCTATATTTACGATTTTGTGATATGGATAGTTGGTGTAGCTAATATTATTACTTATTCTTGATTGCACCACCGGGTTTATGGGGGCCTTCATTAGGTTATTTACTTTATTTTTATCTTTTGGGCTCATGGGGGCCCAATTATATATAATTAGATATGTTCTTTATTAATATTGTTATTTTGACTATTTAATTTCTATAGTTATAGTATTATTTTAGGTTTTCCCTTTTCCAGACATAATATTACTTAGCTCATATTTTATTGTATTTATATTATGATTTAGCTTAGTCGACCGATGATTCCTACTGAGTATCCATGGTTTTGGTACTCATACTACACTTTTGTACCTTTATGGTGTAGATTTGAGTATGCATGACCGTCATTGATGCTGTCATTATGCTGGTCAGAGTTCAGAGACAAGGTAAGCTCTCAGAGTTGGAGTTGACCATTCCCCATCTTCTATTTTGGGATAGTCTTTCCATTTTTCATACTATTGTACATTGACTAGATAGTACTTGTAGTCTTTTGGATTAAAGGCTCCTATACCAACCATACTAGGTCATGGGATGATATTAATCCTCATTATTTTGCTACCTATATGCAATTGTTCTTATGATTTTGTAATGGCCTATTTTTTGGTAATTTGAGTGAAATATTTATTTCTATGAGATTTAACCATTTTACCTCTCTCATAGTTGTATTATGGTGTTTCAGGGGTTTGAGGATAGTTGACATGATTGCTAATGTAATTTGGTGTGTTTTATGTGCGATTGTGATTTTTAGTAGTCTTTTGGCATATTAGTTGACTTCAGTCAATATTTTTGATTAGTTATTTGAATGGAAAAACGAACCGAGCAAACAAATTTGGAACATCAATTTTAGGTTTGCAGCATGGTTGGTGTGGTTTTACGACTTTTATATCTCATTTCGACCCTCCATTCAAGAAGTTTTGAAAATAGGTCTCGGGGGTCAATTCTGTGAAGATAATGTTTTTTTCAAAATCCTTATATTACCATTGAGTTTGGAGAATTGAATTTGTTAGTAGCATAGTTCGTTTGCATTCTCGACATTATGGATGAATCCCAAAAGGTCGGCGAAGACTTGGAATTTTCTAAATCTCTTCAACGGGTGCATCATTCAGCTGGTGCAGCCGCTAAAGCGCTACTCTATCCACTTTAGTGATGTGTACTCCTCTAGATTTTTTGAATTAGCGCAGGCGCTAAAGCGCTACTTGGAAGATTTAGTGGCCAGATACTATCTAGGCAAGATCACTTTAGTATGCCTCGTTGCTTCAATGGAGGGTGTTAAATCGTCCCTTGTCAGCTTTAGAAAATTGGCATGCTAAATGGGTACTACTAGAGAGGTACTTGACTACTTTAGTAGTGACCTCTAAAGAATCTACGTGAACGTTTTAGCGACACCTAGCACCTGGGTATAAATAATTCTTTTCTTGGTTTCTCTTAACTATTTTTTAGACTTGGAGCTTGGGGACTGAGTTTTTAGGCATTTTCTTCTAATTATAAGCTTGGGTAAGCTCCAAACACCTATTTTAACAGCTTCTCTTTATTTTTTAGCACTTAAATCTATTTAAACTCAAATGTAAAGGTGGAATATGGGGATTTTAGCCTAGAAGGTCCAAAATAGCATTTCTTCAATTCAAACACCAATTTCACCCCTTTTTAAGTTGGGTTTTCTCCTATGAGTCCCTTTAATCTTGGAAAAAATATTTTTGGATAAAAATTTGGGTTTTATCCCTCTTTCTCAAAAACCCATTTTTTGGGTCCATTTTGACCTTGATTCGAAAGTGGGCAATAATGATTATATTTCTTTTAACACGTAGGTTTATATTTATGTGTTTTAGCTGATTCTAGGTCTGTGCGTAAGGTGAAATCTCAGTGGTAAAGGCTTTATTTGTTCTACTTTCGACATTCAAGGTAAGTCATTGCTTAACTTTCTTCAAACTGGGATGGATAGTAAATTTTAATATAAAATCATGTTATGGGTATGGGAACTATTATGAAAATGATGTTGCTATTGAGTTGTGCCTATGTTGGTCCTGTATTATTGCTATTTGGTGGTATTTTTGAGATATTATTTGTTATGTATGACCGTGTGGGGTCTTATAAGAGGATATTAACCTAATATTTGAATATTTAGTTGTTATCCTTGGTGGAAAATTGTCTAAATTGATAAAATTGTGGTATCATATATGGTATAACTCACTCTGTTTGTATGTAGATTATGTTGGACCATAAATGACTAGTTTATTGAGTGGATTTGGCTCACGCATTTGGTATATTGGTTGGAATTAGATGTTCTTATTTGGTTGGATGTGAGCATTGCATCCCCATATCATATTCATTTATGTAACACTGTACTACTGTGGAAATACTGAAAACACTAGTTTGTGACATCATTTATAGACCTTCTTCAAAAGATATGCTTGAGAGATATCATGGTTATTGGTATTGAAAATTTGTTTTTACATGGATTGCCGAATCCCTCGTAGATCCTACCCATGAGAATAGCTCGGTATGTGTATACGGAGGTTGTGCTACATCTTTGTGCATTATATGACATCATTATCGTCATCATATTTATTGTATTTCATATGTATATATTATGCTCATTCTCTGTTGTATTATTGTCTTGAATGATATCTTTCTATGTGTATGTCTTTTTATACATTTATGTATGATATTTGTATACTTATACTTCCTTATTGTATTTCCATGTGGTATATGTGTTATTATAGAACTGTTCATGGAGATAGTGTGGGCTACCATTAGGGACATTTTTAGATTACAGGCGACGTGTCCATAGTGTGTATTTGTATTCTTTATTTTCTACTATTCTCAGTCGGTCTATGATACCTAGTGAGTACAAGTGGGCCGTACTCACACCTACTATGCCCTTTTGGTAAAGATCTCGATACTAGTGCACTAAAAGACAGTTGATTTAGGTGGTACTTGGAGTCTTTTTGAGGTAGAAGTTTTTTTATGCATCCATAGTTGACCACTACTTTTTCTTATCTAGACTATATCATATTGTATTTAGAGACAGTCTTTGTTCCCTTTTGGTTTTCCTATGTACATTTTTTAGTTTGTGTTGTGTTAGTTGGTTCGTACACTATAACACCAGATTTTGGGACTTGGTTTGGTATTTTTTATTATATTTCTGCTACTATCATATTTGTGTGGTTCAGTTTTGCTCTAGAAGCCTTGTCTTGGGTTTTGATATTGATTTCTCTTTTTATATCAGTTTGGGTGATAGGCTTACTTGTCAAAGCTTACCATGACAAGTGCAATTATGACTCTTGGTTTATGGGTTGTGAAAAATTAGTAACTGGGCAGCCAGGTTTCATTTGTCTCAATAGTGTAAGAATGAGATGTCTAATAGGGTCTCGTGGATTAGGATGTAGATGTCTATATCTATCTTTGAGAGGCTATCAGATGTCCTTAGGAAACTTTCCTTATTTTCGTTCCTCATTATGTGGACCTTTCATACCTTGTGTTCTAAATTGAATTTCACTCTTTTTTGCGCAGATGGTTTTGACTAGATATCATTAGGTTAGAGATATAGAGCCTTCATCCGAGAAGAGATCCCAGTCTAGAGGGAAAGCTGTAAGTTGTGGATAGGCTTGAGGTAGTAGACGGGCTCGAGTATCTATCTCATCCTAAAGTAGTAATAAGGAACTTTCTCTTGAACCTTATGTTGGGAATGTTAGAGTTATGCGGCATACCTTGATCCTACCGAGTCCTTCTAGCCAAGTTTTAGAGGGGTTACTAGTTTGCTTATTGACATGATTGGTCAGTGATCCTTTAAGTACACCTTGTGTTCCTCCATCTTTGAGCATTTTACCTTCGTCTGTGATAGAGTTTGCTTATGGCATTCCTCCATTCTGTAGTATGCATCCTCTGGCACCGATATTAGTGTATGATACTCTATAAAATCTAAGTATTATTCCTTCTTCAGTGCCTACTTCTGAGTTTGGTATTCTAAGATTTGGAGTTCAACCTTCGTCTATGTTCCATCCTCATATGGGATCTCAGCCAGCGAGATTAACTATGCCTCCTATTATTGTGAGCATAGTTATGTCTTTTAAGGATCAAAAGAGGTTTGAGAGATTCACTCACTTGTGTCCTCCTAGGTTCAGTGGTGTTGTAGGCGAGGATGACTATGAGTTCTTAATTGACTATCGTGAGAAGTTGCATAATCTCAGTTTTATTGAGTTTTATGGGGTTTCTTATACTACTTATTAGTTGAGAGATGCCGCTATATATTGGTGGACGCCAGTTATTGATTGCAGAACTTTTGATTCTCCTGATATGACTTAGGATTAGTGTGTTAAGGCCTTATTGGAGAGGTTTATGCCTTATAGACTAAGGATTAGATGAAAGATGAGTTTTATCACTTGTGGCAGAGTTCCATGACTATTATTGAGTATGAGGCACGTTTCCATGCCTTGTCTAAATATTCTTATGCTAGCATTACCACAAAGTTTGAGAAGATTCAAAAATTCATGAAGGGGTTGGATATTTCTCTTCAGCAAGCTATGACTTAGATAACAGTGTATGGAGCACACTTTCAGAGTATATTGGATCATGCTAGGATGAGTGAGTCTATTCTTTAAGGATTTTAGGGAGACGCCAAGAAGTTTCATCATCAGGGTGAATTCAAAGGCCATACTTCTCTAGGCATAGATTCTAGGGGGTTTCGTGAGTGTCATGGTAGACCTGTGTAGGCAACCTTGAAGAGTTCAAATAGTAGGTCTTCTGGTTCAACAGCTTCAGGTGGCCATTCTAGCTCAGTCGTACCTTCTCCTATTGATCTGGGTCGTATAGTTTGCTTCGTGTGTGATGAGGTTAGCCATTTTGCCAAGGACTATACCTATTATATTTTTAGAGCTATTTCTATTTCAGTTATGAGGGGTAGAGATTCTATCATAGGTGTGTAGGGTAGAGGTAATGGTGGTCATGGTGGTGATCGTAGGGTGACCAAATCGGGTAGTGTTCATCAGCAATGCTAAGCTATACCCGCCAGACTAGAGGTAGAGGCATCTGATGTCGTCATCATAGGTATTGTCCGCATTTGTTTCAGATCTACATTATGTTATTTGATCTAGGATTGAATTTCTCCAATATTCCTACATACTTTGCTTTAGGTTTTGATTCTACTTGTGAGCCTCTTGATGACGTATCCGTGTATCTACCTCTATATGAGACTCTTCAGTAGTGGATCGAGTGTATCAATCTTGTGTTGTAACTTTTGCTTAGCGTAAGACTTCGGTAGATCTAAATGTATTAGATATGGTAGATTTCAATGTCATCTTGGGTATAGGTTGGTTATCTCCTTGTATGTTGTCCTAGATTGTTATGCTAAGATTGTGACTTTAGCTTTGCCAGGTGTACCAAGGATAGCTTAGAAGGGATTTCCTTATCCGGGTCCCAATAGAGCCATATCTTTCCTTAAGGATCATTATTTGGTTGAGAGAGAATGCTTGTCTTGTTTGGCTTATGTTTGTGATACTAGTGTTGTTTCACCTCCTTTCTTAGATTTTGTTCATGTGGTTTGTGAGTTCTCAGATGTTTTCCCTACGTGTTTGCCCGGTATGCCTCTGGATAATGATATTGACTTTGCTTTTGATGTTGAGCCAGGACCAAGCCCATTTCTATTCCTCCTTATAGGATGGCACCAACAGGGCCGAATGAGTTGAATGATATGTTGTAGGAGTTGTTTGATAAGGGATTTATCCATCCTAGTGTATCACCTTATGGTACGCCTATTTTGTTTGTGAAGAAAAAGAATAGGTTTATGCATATGTATATTGATTATAGGTAGTTGAACAAGGTGATGGTAAAAAATAAGTATCCTCTTCCTCGTAGTGATGATTTTTTCAATTAGCTTCAAGGTGCTTTGGTGTTTCGGAAGATTGATTTGAGATTGGGTATCACGAGTTGAGGATTAGAGCTTTGGATATTCAGAAAATGGACTTTTGGACTCAATACAATCATTATAAGTTCTTGGTCATGTCCTTTGGATTGACCAATTCCCCAACCGCATTCATGGAGTTTATGAACTGGGTATTTTAACTGTATCTCGGCTCCTTTGTTATTGTATTTATATATGATATCTCAGTTTATTCAATGAGTGAGGCCGATCATGAGGAGCACTTGCGGATTATGCTTTAGAGATTGAAGAATGAAAAGTTGTATGCTAATTTCTCCAAGTATGAGTTTTGGCTGAAGTCTGTCTTTTTCTTAGGTGATGTGTTGACCAAGGTTGATATTATGGTCAATGCAGCCAAGATTGTCACAGTTCTTGATTGGGTTAGGCCTACTTCCCCTATTGAGATTCAGAGTTCTATTGGTGTAGCGGGCTATTATTGGTGCTTTGTTGAGGATTTTTACTCTATTACAGCTCCATTGACCTAATTGACTCAGAAGAAAATTTCCTTTTAGTGGTCCGATGCTTGTGATGCGAGCTTCCAAAAGTTCAAGGATTTATTAACTTCAGCTCCTATCTAGACTTTGCCCAAGGAGGGTGTGAGTTTTTGCATATATTTTATGCTTTTTGTGTTGGGTTATGCATTGTATTGATGTTGGAAGGTAAGTATCACGACCTGACCCTAGGCCTAGTCGCGACGGGTATCTCAAGGCCACTGAGGGCTGGACACCACCCACTTTGCTTGGTCACCTGAGAAAAATATAGATAAACAACGGAAGACAACCAGAGTATAAAGATAAGACAGCTAATGTAACTCAAATGAAACAAAGAGTTCAAACAACGACCAACCTACAAGTTGTCCACCAAGCCTAAACAAAAATTAAATATCATACTAGGTCAGGACATGCCCCCGACTATAGCCAAAAGAAATCTAAAAATATGAAAATAAACTGGTGAGATTTCGATAATCAATAAGAAAGCAATGAAATGTCCGACCTTACAGAAAATGGAGGCTCAACTGACGAACTAGAATAACCTAACACTGCACAAGGTAATCGAAGAACCCCTAAGACACTACATCATGAAATAATGTAGCGTCCGGAGACGGCTAGTGGGGTGATCAATAACATGCAACTCAAGGAGGGGATAAAATAATGTCATAATCAGATCAGTCCAAAACCATTCAAAAACCATATGCACATATTCATATATATATATATATATATATAATATGTTGGGATAGGGAATAATGTTTAAGCATGAGATTTAAAATATTAACCTGGACTGTCTAGCTCTAACCATCCTAAGGGCAGCCTCAGGCTATATAGGTAAAGCTCCCCCTGTTGAAAGGGTCCCAACACATGTTAGCCGAATGAACTAGGAAAATCCAAGGAAGGGCCAAAGCCACTGAGGCTCCAACCATTCCAAAATAAATATATAATTTGTGAACTATGCACAAAATACCCAAGACCCCCATGACGACAAACGTGGTTTTCAGTATTGGTCTCCTTGGGAGCACCACCTTCTACAGTGAGCAACACAGCCCCCTTTAAGACCAAATTAAAATTATTTACACATTCTCATCCATTAACCAAGGAGTATTTTATGTAGTTATTTACCATTTGTATCGTCATACCAAATAATGTTAATCTTGCAAGACAATTCCATTATGCCATTCCAAAACCAATTAGACAAATTGACTCCAAAGTTCCAATTTTAAACCATGGCCACTAAGGCCTTCCAAAACCATTTTTATCCATTTAGCCATTAATGCAATGCAATAGTTTATTAAGGTAAGTAAAACCATGTGATTGTCCATATTTCAAAACCAATTATGCAAGAAGGTTGAGGTTAATACCAATTCAAATCCAAAAACCATAATTTTGGTGGGAATCTATGACCCCCATCCCATTCACCATGCATATGCATCCAATTAGTTCAAAAACCACAAGTTAAAGCATAGGGAAAAGTCAATAAGTCATCATTTTCACCTCAAACTAATCCTGAAAAGTCATTTACACATTTAAACTATTGTTGCGATCTAATACACACCCAAACAATGTAAAAGTTAATTTATTTCCACCCCAAAATGCAAACAAAAAGTCTCATGATGGAGAGTGATTTACATTATCACCACATCATTGCCATGTCACAGCCACATCAGATATTACGTCAATTTTTAAAAAAAAATCCATGTCACCTACTGCTTCTTCTTTACCAAAACCACAATTTACAACATCACCATCATACACAAATCTCCACCACAATATTTTTAAGAATCCACCATGGATTTCATTACCGAAGTTACAGCACAGTCATGGGTATCACAAAATCACAAACAACCACTATAAATTTAGCACCCACTATGAAAATTGTCATCGAAATAAAAATATCACCATTGCCAATATTTCAAAGTTACAAGGAACAACCATACATTTACTCCACCGCCACTACTAAATCTGACTTAAAATGCTCAACTCAGTCCCATGATTGAGGGGTGAGGTAGTCGTTGTCAATGACCCAACAAGATTTGGAGTCGAATCCACAAGGAGCAAATTATAAATTTCATGTCCTATGGGTGATATAATTACTAAAAGGTTACCCAGAATGATAATAAAAAGGACATGTAAAATAAAATGGGTAGATTGGTTTGTGATGATTTTCAACTACCAATGCATGAATATGACACTTTTGATTTAAAATCAAGATAAGAGAAGATCTTGGGATTATGTCTACCTAAAGGTAAAGCATGTTGGTTGATGATGGTTTAGCATGAATCTTAGTTTTTCACCAAAGGATAGGCTAGGTCGAAAGTTATTGGAGTCAATCTTCAATAAAACTAGAATGATTTCACCCATTGGATCTTTTGAGCACCTAACAAGTGTGCAATTCATAATCACCCAAAACCTCAATCAAGCATCCCTATTTCTAGTATGATACTCTTGACATGATTTACACACCAAATACACTTATTTCTAAGATTGCAAAACGTAGTAAACCACAGGCTCAATTGTCCACCATTACCTTGTCCCCCTATAACCCTCTATCAAGGATGCTATGGGTTACCTCAAGTTCACATTCATCCTTCATTAGAGGATAATAAAGGGTTTTTAGAGTTTGAGGTTTTCACCCATCAAACCCAATTGGATATTTGGGGTTTTCACCCATCAAATCCCAACTTATTAACCCAAGCAATGGTGAAATCCATACTCAACAACTAAAAATCATACAAACAGAACAACACCCATACATAATTACACTTTAGTTCAACATAATCCTAAGACTAAATTACTTAGCTACTCATGAAGAAAGTAAAGAGAGATATACCATAAGTATTCCAAAACATTCATTCTTCACAAAATTACTAAGAAATTAAGACTCCAAAAGTAGTTACATACTTGCCCAATTAGGGTTTTTTCTTTTTAATTCAAAAATATCTATGAGGTAAGTAATACCTAAAGAAGGAAGGGTTTGTTATTATATATGGTTTGGATTTCATCTATGCAATATTACAAATATGCCCTCAAGCATATTCCCTCTGAATAGTGGTTGAGCAGGTTCGACCGTGACCATGGTTATGCGACCACAGTTATCTTTCGCGATCACGTTATGTTAACCATCTTGACTGACCACAACTGCGGCTTGAGGACCGTGGTCACGATAACTAAGGCTAAAATGATCCAGGTCTTTAGTTGCACTCTTCTTTGCTCCCTTTTTATCATTTTAAGCTCCATTCCACATCTTTTCTAATTCTCAACTATATACCTATAAAATGTGGAGATTAGTGTATTAAATAACAATTGTGTCTCATTTAACTTTACAAACATGGTAGTGCACATAAATAGTTAGTGTGAATGAGTGATAAAATCACCACTCATCAACACCCCCAACTTAGAGTCTTTCTTGTCATCAATAAGCACCACCATTTACCATGAGAAAACTCCCCATGTATGCCCACATGTTAAATTACAATGGTCATAAAGACTCCAACTTGATTACAATCACAAAAAGCTCTTCATACATGGGTCAGTGGATTTTTTATGACTCCCCTTATCATAAAATAGAATAGCAAAAGATTCTATAGACTTCGAGGAGCAACCACATAACAACTACAAGCACTCTATAAATGACTCACTTTTTAACCACACCATGTTATACCTCCTTTTATCTCATCTTGTCAAAGATAACAACTTCACCCATATCAACTTGTTCACATGCCTCCTCATAAGAAAAAAAATTCACACGCCTCGTTACCAATCATGCAACAAGGAATTCTTAGTGAAAACGCTCACTCTCTCAAGAAATTCTTCATATTAACAAGTATCATGACATAGGCTTTCCCCTATTTTCAACCACCACTACAATTACTACACTTGGTTAAGAATCACAAAGGTCTTTTTAAGCTTGTAATGTAGGTTTAGGGTAAGGTAGGATATCAACTTAGGACAATAAGGCTAAACCCTCCTTGAACTTCTACATCATGCTTTTTTTATGCTTTGCTATTGCTACTTTGCCTCTTTTTCTTTACCTAATTTATTTTCACCTCTCTCTATTTTTACTCTTTTTTCTTGCATTATTCTTCATGCAGTTCTTTATTTTGATTGACTATCTCTCCTTCAAAGCAAAATGCTTACTTGTTAAAGCTCGTAGGCACTTTCTTATGATTTCATGGCTTAATTACTTTTGTTTATCTTTACACCACCCCTAACTTAGGCTTTTAGACTTATTTATATTCTTGAGTTCAAGGAGCATAGGGTTCAAGAGAGGATGAATAGAAGGGTCACGACTTGTAATGTGTTTACCAAAGAAAAGTGCAAAGGCTCAAAGAGGGTGACAAGGGGTAGCTCCTATGTATTGGTAGGATTTTTAGGCTAAAGTGGACTTCTATATGATCATTTACCATACAAGAACAATCAAAATTTATCTTTGAAATACTAATGGGGAAAATTCTAGATGGTACAAATACACATAAGATGTAGACAATTAAGCTCACACATATGGCATGAGAATATTGTCAAGGGGGTTCAACTGTTCTACCCGCACGAGATAAATATGGAGTATTCACCATTTTTTCGAAGTCAATTTTTAGAGTCATAGAAATAGGGAAAGTTTCATCATGAGGTTGCCCACGTCTATGCCTTTGAATTTTGCAAAATTTTCGAATGAAGGGGGTTGTTTTCTTTTGTATCCGCACCACACATAATTTGCTAATCATGGCAACAACCCAAGATATAGTCTCACATTGCAAACTATAGTATGGGTGAAACACCCACATGGTTACAAATACTTCACCAATGGATATGAATGCGACCCTAAATCATCAATGATACAGGTACTCAGACTTCCCTTGCATTTTATGGACACGATGCCACGTGTAGTCAGACTTCCCCTGCACCTAAGGTTAGAAACCCAATCACAAAAAATAGAAAGACAAACTAAGAATAGAGTAAATAAAGAATAGAGTAACTAATCCATGAAAATGTGGGCACCATCAGAGTGCCCGAATATTACAATCCAAATAAGAATTTTCCAAAAGAGCAAAAAAGTACACAGAAATGTCAATAATATAGGCCCAAATCAAATGAATAAAGACACTCCCAACTTTAAAAGGTATAAGTGTCCCCATTTCATAAATAATCAAGGATAAAAGGTATAAGGGTGCTCCCTAGAACCATATCAAGGGCTAACATCGCTCTCAAATTTTGCATCACCATAATTCCCCTTAAGGTTGGATCAATTCTGCAGTCAAAAACTTAAAAGGGAGTGTGCAAAAAATGAGAGGGAAATTAAGTGATAAGTGGCAAAAATAACCTCGATCGCAACTAATTAACCGCGATCACAGGCATGCAGATGACTATAATCATGCCTGGGTGCCGCGATTGCGGTAACTGAGAGCATTTTTACTCCCTTGTTTCCCCCTGTTTAGCTCTTTTTCATTTTACACATATTTTATCCCTGTTCAGTTTGTGATGCATATTTTTTCATACTTTCCCCTATCAAAACATACCCAATAAACTCAATAGTGCCACACTTGCATGAGTTATTTATATGCAAAACCAAGAATTGACACTACAAAAACATAACAATAAGGATACAAGCCACTTTCATGGCATTTGTGGGTTTCCTCCTACATAGAAGCTTAGTTATTATTGTGGCACACCATTGTTCTTTCTCAATTTTCAAGGGAGTTCTACAAGTCCCCACTTATCAACCTCTCCATTATCAATTTATTTTGTGGCCACTTTTGCTGTCTTTTTCTTCCCTTTTTCATCTTGACTTTAGGGTAACTTTTTCTCTGTCTTCTTACTCCTTGCACATATTTCTAAGACTTCATTATCGGTTTTTTGATTGGCAATTTTATCACTAGAGGGACCGTTTCTAGGCTTAGTATTTAGTAGTGCAAAGATTTGCCAATTTGGGTATCGAATTTCTTAATAGAAGTAAAGTTAGACACCACAGCTTTAGAGAGTTGAGAGAAGTCCCCTTTCAATTCACTGACCATTTTTTGCATACCTTTTACTCTATTCAAGATTTTTTCTAGCATATTTTTGATCCTTTACTTTGGTGGGTCAACTGGGCTTAACTCTTTGTTGTAAACTTGATCATGATGGGGCACAAAATGGCAATAAGCATGTTTGCAATCTCCACAAAATCGATCACCATCCTAATTCATCCAACCTTGATTTTCACCTTGCCATTGATTGGCTGAGTGAAACCCTTCGAATGGTTTGGAAAACATTTGATCTCTTTTGTAAAATTTTTAGCTTTCTCACCATAGGCTTTTGACGTTGTGACATTTCTTGTTTCCGCATGTGCACCCATAACATATTTGGTTAGGAGATCAAGTTGGGTCAAAATTTTTGCCATAATCTCCTCTTATTCCTTATCCCTCTTTTTTTGTTCTCTATTGACCATGGTTATAGAGGGAGAGCTATTCAAGACACCGATGCCTTGGGTATGCCATTCCTAATTTTGTTTAGTTACTGCTCTCAATAATTTTGTAGCCGCATGAAAGTGCAAGTTTAAGAGAGAACCTTCCGCCGCATTGTTCACCATAGTTTGGTTCCAAGGGTCTAGCGCCCGATAGAATATTTGGAGAAGTATCTTCCCCGAATTCTCGTGGTTTGGGAATTTGGTTAACTTTCTATTAAATTTATCCCATTCTTCATGAAGCATCTCCCCACTCCTTTATCTAAAGTTAATGATCTCATCTCTTGTGTGGAACACCTTGGGGAAAAGGAAATATTGATCCAAAACCACCTTTGTAAGCTCGTTCCACGAAGTGATTGAAGCTGTAGGGAGTGAACGGTGCCACAACACCACTTTGGACATCAGTGAAAATGGGAAAACATGGAGCTGAAAGGCTTCTTGAGTGGTATGTGTGATGTTGAATGTTGCATATACCTCCACGAAATTCTTTAAGTGAACATACGGGTCCTTATACGCTTGACCCCTGTACAACCCCTTAATTGGAAACAAATGAAGCATGATGCTCATCACATGGAGGGTCCCGCTCCTGTGAGGTGGGATACGGTTGCTCCCGTATGACCCACACCCTTTGGTTGGCTCTCTCTCTCAATGAGAATATCAAATGACTCCACATCATTAGTGCTTTCACTCATAATTTCGGTCATGTTAGGGTTACCTGCGAAAAATCCAAAAACAAAATATATAGTAAAATACACCACCCTAGATATAACCAATTAAAAAGCACACCACACAAGCGAAATCTATATTTCACTCCCCAGCAATGATGCCATTTTGATAAAGCTCAACTCACTCCCGTTATTAAGGAGTGAGGCAGTCATTGTCAATAACCCAACTAGAGTTGGGGTTGAATCCACAAGGAGCGAATTATAAATTTAAAGTCCTATGGGTGCTCTAATTATTAAAAGGTTACCCGAAATGATAATAAATGAGACATGTATGACACTTTTGATTTTAAATCAAGATTAGAAAGGATCTTGGGATTATGTCTACCTACAGGTAAAGCATGTGGGTTGATGATGCTTTAGAATGAAGCTTAGTTGTTGACCAAAGGATAGGATAGGTCGAAAGTCATTGTAGTTAATCTTTCAATAAAACTACAATGATTTCACCCATTAGCTCTTTCGAGCACCTAAAAATTGTGCAATTCATAATCACTCGAAACCTCAATCAAGCATCGCTATTTATAGGATGATGCTCTTGACATAATTTACACTCTAAATATACTTATTTCTAAGATTTCAAAATATAGTAAACCACAGGCTCAATTGTACACCATTACCTTATCCCCCTATAACCCTCTTTTAATGATGTTATGGGCTACCTTAAGTGACATTCATCCCTCTTTCAATGATGATGAAGGGTTTTTACAGTTTGGGGTTTTCACCTATCAAATCCATTTGGAGATTTGGGGTTTTCACCCATAAAATTTCAACTCATTAACCCAAGCAATAGTGGAATCCATACTCAATAACTAAAACTCATACAAACACAACAACACCCATACACAACTACACTTTAGTTCAACATAATCCAAAGACTAAATTACTTAGCTACTCATGAATAAAGTAAAGAGAGATATACCATAAGGAATATCCAAAACATTCATTCTTCACAAAATTACTAAGAAATTAAGCCTCCAAGAGTAGTTACACACTTTTCCAATTAGGGTTTCTTCCTTTCAATTCAAAAATATCTATGAGGTAAGTAATACCCAAAGAAGGAAGGATTTTTTCTTATATATGGTTTGGAATTCGTCTATGAAATATTAGAAATTTGCCCTTTGTCATATTCTTGTGAACCGCGATCCACAGGTTTGACCGCAACCGCAGTTGTGTTCAATGATCGCGTTATGTTGAACATCTTGACTGACCGAGACAGCGGCCTGAGGACCACAGTCACGATAACTAGGGCTAAAATGATCCAGGTCTTCAGCTGTACTCTTTTCTGCTCCTTTTTTTTATAATTTTAAGCTCCATCCCATATTTTTTCTCATTCTCAACTATATACCTGCAAAATGCGGAGATTAGTGTATTAAATAATAACTGTGTCTCTTTTAACTTTACAAACATGTTAGTGCATATAAATAGTTAGTGAGAATGAGTTGTAAAATCACCACTCATCACCTACTTCAAAATTGTGCAACCACCACTTATAAATCCTACATCAAAATTTTCAAATTCAACATTCAATTATGAAACTTTTCACATACAAATTCACTATCAAATTCGTGATGATATTGGTAGTGGTATTTGTTATGAAATTTATAATGACAAGTAATGATATTAATAGTGGTGGTGGTGATGGATTAGGCGATGAAGATGTAGGAGAGATGGTGAAATTAATTTAAAAAGCTGTTACATTTGATGGTGATAGTAGAATTAATAGGGATTTGATGGTTATTCTTAAATGATGTTTTGTTTGGTATGGAAAAATCAATGGCAGTGTGATTTTTCCTGCAAAATTATAGTGAAGAAGAAGAAGTGTCGGTGGGGTGTGAAGGAAAAGAGGTGTGGGTGCATGGGATGGGAAGAGGGATTAATGACTTTTTTTGAGTTTAATTTTGACTCAAACGCGCCTAATATTTATTTTAAATAAATTCTTTTGCCACGTCAGATTTAAGGAGTAAATAAATTCTCTTTTGCATAGTACAAGAGTGTATTACGTCGTTACAATAGTTTAAGTTTGTAAATGACTTTTTAGGACAATTTAGAGGTGGAAATGATGACTTTTCCTTTACAGCATAATTAACAACTCCAAAACCATGGGAAAACCAACCAACTAAGAACCATACAATACCCTCATCCCATCATTCAAAACCCAATAATTAAATATGTATAAACAATAATTAAAAATGTACTTTTATATAAAAACAAGTTAGGGAAGATATATGTGCCTTAAAATACCAAGAATTTGGAGAAGAAACCACAATTGGAAGCCTAGACGATTAACCCTTTGAAACCCTAGCTTTGTTCTTGACCTTGGGAGTTTGAGAGAAATAGTAGTGTTTGTTGATTTAATGAATGATGAAAATAGGGCCCCTTAGATATTTTAGGTCATGGAAAAATAATAGGATGGATGGAAAAGACCATAATTCCCTTAATAAAAACGTATAGGAAAAACTGTAGCTAGTCACAATGGGTTAGGTAATGACTCGTGGTCACTGGTCATGAGTCATCACCAAGAATTGTTGTCTGAGAACCAAAACCCTGACCCCTTATTATTATGGTCACGAGTCACACACTACTACTCGTGACCTCACCCTATGACCCATAAGGGCCAAGTCATGATCAAGACAGAATCCTAAGGCAACATCACTGGTCAGATAATAAAAGAAACCCTAAGACTTATGCCGAGTGGGTACAACTTGTCACCTGAGTCGCTACTTGGACAGTGATCAACTCTTCAATGGAAAATTTCAAAGTCCAAACCTAGGGTATTTCATCAAGCCCCTCTCCCCTACCCCCCAGGATCATTCATCCTCGAATGAGGACTGAAGGAACCCATTAGCATGATAACAAGAAAGAATGTGCACATAGACAAATGACAAATTTGAAAGGCCACAAGAGAGAGAACAGAAATCATACCTCAAGCATTTCCATCAAACATGGGGAATAGTAATGTATATTTGAACTTCATGTCCTCTTCAACTTCAAATGTAGCTTCTTCCACCTTTTAGTTTCTATAAATAATCTTCTCCGAAGCCACATATTTACACCTCAACCAATGAACTTGTCTATTAAAAATCTCAATCTGGACTTCCTCATAAGATAAGGAATCTGAAATACCAGCATCCTGTATATGAAAAATAAAAGAAGGATCTCCCCTATATTTTTTCAATAGCGATACATAGAAATGAATAGATACCAAGCTCGTAGGCAAATCCAACTCGTAAGAAACATTCTCAACTCTCCACAAAATTTGATACGGACCAACATAACATGGACTGAGCTTCCCTTTCTACCTTAAACTTATCACTTCCTTCATAGAAAAAACTTATAAAATACCCAATTACCAACATCAAACTCCAACTTCATTTGTCTCATATTTGCATAAGACTTTTGAAGACTTTGGGAAGTCTTAAGTCTTTCCATACTCACTATCACCTTATGCATGGCTTGGTGAACCAAATTCGGACCAAGCAACCTAGTCTTATTTATTTCAAATCACCCAATAGGAAACCTGCACCTCCTACCATAAAAATCCTTAAAAGGAGTCATCTAAATACTCGAGTGATAACTATTGTTATGCAAAATCTCAATAAGAGGCAAGTAAAAAACCCAACTACCTCCAAAATCAATTACACAAGCCCTTAGCATATTCTCCAAAAGATGAATAGTTTGTAATATTTATCCATCCATCTAAGGGTGGAAACCGGTGCTAAGGTTCACCTTGGTCCCCAAACCTCTCTGAAATAGATGCCCAATGTGAGAAGTAAATTACGTAACTTGATCTAATAAGATGGAAATAGGCGCTCCATGCAACTAGATAATCTCCTGAATAAATAATTTAGCATAATCCTCTTCAGAGTAGTTACTCCTCATAGGCAAAAAGTGAGAAGACTTATTCATCTTATCCACAATGACCCAAATCGAATTAGTCCTTTGGAAACCCAAGTATTACTTTCACATTTGAATAGATTAAGAATCCCCCAAACCATCTTGTACCATAGGTTTGAACTTAACAAGCAACTTTTATTTTGATATTACTCAATCACCACTCATATTATTCCTCGTGGATTCGACCCTGACTCTAAGTTAGGTAAATATATTAACAATGACTGCCTTGATCTTAAATTGATGTGTTAGTTGAGTGTTCTCAATTAAGCTACTTGGAAGGTGGACTCATACATAAATAGTAGTTAGCCCAATCTTTTTGCTAATTTGGGTATTTCTATTGCCCTTAGTTCGAGGATGAACTAGATTCTTATTGGTGGATGATGTAATGACCTAATTTTTGGTGATTTGTGAAAAATATTTTTTCGTGTGTAATTTGACCATATTATCCCTTCCTATTGTTGCATTGTGGTATTTCTAGGGTGTAGGGATAAATGGCACAATTCTCAATACATTTTGGTGTGTTTTATGAGTGATTGTTATTTTTAGTGGCCTTAAAGCCTTATTAGTAAACTTTACTCAATATCTTTTGGTCTGTGTGTCAAATAGAAAAATAGACTACGCCAACAGATCCGAAATGTCAATTTTAGTTTGATAACATGGTTGGTGTGGTTTTACATTATTTATATCACATTTTGCCACTCCATTTGGGAGGTTATAAAAATAGGTCTCAAGGGTCAATTCTATGAAAACAATGTTTTCTCGAAATTCTTATATCAGATTGAGTTTGGAGAATTGAATATTAAGGGTAGTATAGTTTGTTTGACTTCTCGAGATTTTAGATGAATCCCCAGAGGTACGCAGATACTTGGAATATTCCAAGATTTCACAGCTAGTGCAGTCTCTAAAGCGCCACTTTGGCCTCTTTAGTGGTAGTCGCTAAAGCACCTCTTTTCCTCTTTAGTAGCCATCTACTAGCTAGGAAAGGGTGCTTTGGAGGTCCTTGTCCTCTTTAGCAGACTGGAATGCTAACCGGGTACTAATAAAATGGTACTTGACTGATTTAGTGGTGTCCACTAAAGCGACCAATTGATCACTTTTGCAGCACCTGGCACCTGGCTATAAATAATTTTTCTCTCTCTTTACCATTTTTGAGACTTGGAGCGTGGGGATCAAGTTTTTAGGTATTTTCTTCCATTTCTAATCTTGGTAACCTCCAAACTCCTATTTTAACTACTTTTCTTTGATTCATAGCACTTAAACTCGAATTTAAAGGTGGAATTTGGGGATTTTGGCCCGGAAGGCCTAAAATATCATTTATTCTATTCAAATCCCAGTTTCACCCCATTTACACTTTTATTTTCTCCTATGAGTTCCTTTGATCTTGAAAAAAATATTTTTGGGTAAAAATTCCAGTTTTACCCTTATTTTTGAAAACCTATTTCGAGGGTCCGTTTTGACCCTGATTCAAAAATGGGCAATATGGATATCATTGGTTTTCTTTTGATGTGTAGATTCTATATTTTTGTGTTTTAGCTGATTTTTTATCCATGCATGAGGTGGAAGCTCGGTGATAAATGCTTATTTATTCTAGTTTTGGCATTCAAGATAGGTTATGGCTTAACTTTCTTCAAATAAGGATGGGTAGCAAACATTATTTAAAATCATGTTATGGGTATGAGAATCAATCATGAAAATTATGTTGTTTCTGAGTTTTGCCTTTGTGGGGGCTTGTATTATTGTTATTTGGTGGTTTTTTGTGATATTATCTATCATATGTGACCATGTGGGGTCTTATATAAGGATAGCGGCTTAATACTTGAATAATTGGTTGTTATACATGGTTTAAAATTGTCTAAATTGATAATTGTGTGGTATCATATACATTATAACTTACTCTGTTAGTATGTGGATTATTTTGGATAGTGAATGACTAGTTTACTGAGTAGATTTGGCTCACACACTTTGTATATTAGTTGGAATTAAAAGTTCTCATTTGGTTGGTTATGAGAATTGCATCCCTATATCATACCATTCATGTAACACAAGTATCATGTGTAAATACTAAAGACACTGGTATTATGTGGAAATACTAAAAATACTAGTTTGTGACATCATTTATAGACTTTCTCTGAGGGATATGTCAGAGAGAATTCATCATTATTGGTATTAGCTATTTGTTTATATATGGGTTGACGAACTCCTTATGGGTCCTACCTGGGAGCATAGCTTGGTAGATGATTATGGAGGTTGTACGACTGCCTAGTGCATTATATCACATCATCGTCATCATCATATTCATTATATATATATATATATATGAATATTTATATATATATATATATATATATATATATATTGTGCTCATTCTTTGTTTTATTATTGTCTTGATGTGATATATGTCTATGTGTATATCTTTTCATACTTTTATGTGTGATATTTGTAAGCTTGTACGTCCTTGTCATACTTGCGTGTGGTATATGTAAATATTTTAGAACTATTAGTGGAGTCTATATTGGCTACTGTTTAGGATATTTTTTTATTCTATGTAATCTGCCCATAGTGTGTATTTTGTATTCCTTATTTTCTAATTTGCTCATACAGCTTATGATACCTACTAAGTACAAGAGGATCGTACTCACCCCTACTGCACCCTTGTAGTGCAAATCCAAGTATGAGCGCGTCATACAACAATTAATTCAGGCGGTACTTAGAGTCTATTTGAGGGAGCAGTTGATCTATTCATCCGAAGTTGACCACTACTTTTCCTATCTAGATATGTCTTATTGTATTTAGAGTTAAAGTTTTTTTCCCTTTAGGTTTTCCTATGTATATTTTTTACTTCAAGTTATATCAATTGGCTCTCACACTATTACACTAGATCTAGGGATTCGGTTTGGTATCTTTGCTTATATTTCGCTATTATTGTGTTTGTATGGCTCGATTTTGCTCTATAAGCCATGTCTTGGGCTTTGGTATTGATTTCACTTTTTATATTAGTTTGGGTAATAGGCCTACTTATCGAGGATTGTTGCGACAAGTGCTATCATGACCCTTGGTTTTTGGGTCAAGGCAGATTTATTGCTTGTAATTAATTTATGTAGATGTTTCTGACATTTATGTTATTTTCCACTGATTAGCCCATTACTTATAGTTTTGAGCTACGATTTGGCTTGCCTGTAGGTGCCATCATGACATGAGAAATTTGTTTATGGCATGATTCATATGTCTTTAATTTGATGTTTTTACTCTAAATAAATTAAATATTGTTTCTAATTCAACCATAACAACCCCTCTCCCATCCTATTTTTACAAAAATCAAAGACTAAAAGTCACTAACTCATAAATGACTTAGTGTTCACCTTTCCCTATGGTATTTGGTCCAAAAATTTGTTTGATTATATATTTGAGAATGGATATTTTTACTTATTAAAGGGGGTATCATTTAGGCATATCAGCGGCCTAAGAGTTGTGTTAGATTTTGTGTTTAAACATGCATTTATCGTTGGTTCAGTTTGGGCAATTTAGGTCGAGTAGTTTAGCTTTATGTTAATATCAGGTATGGATTGTGTTACTTATTTATAGCCTGTGCATCGAGGTTTGAGATAGTTGAGACATCATCGGTAGGCTAACTAGGTCTACTCACTACTACAGATTTAGTTTTTATAAATATAGGGAGATTAACTTAGATAGATATGTGTGGGATGGTTCATTGGTACATGGCATTTGTTTCTACTACTTTTTTCCTTGTTTCTCAATTTTCATTAGACTTTTGGAAGTTTACTCAGAGGGAGAGGTGTATCTGAGTTAAGCAAAGCATGGTTTCGCCCACAGTACATGGGAAATTCTAGAGTAGGTAGTCTAGTTGTAAGAGGTTGAACCTCAGACTCATGACTTTTATCTATGAGGTTTATTAGGACTAGTCATTAGTTATGGTAGATATTGTAAACATTAGTAACCACCAGTTAGGTATTTAGGTAAAACCTTCTAAGGCATTGTTAATATGTTAGATTTTATGGATTTTTGGTAAGTTATTATCATTTTTTTAGGCTATTTGTTATGTGATTATGTTGTACTCGAATGATGTTGGATAGATCATGTGTTGTTTAGAGTAGACAACAAGTTTGGAAACACAAGATAATGTTAGATTATGAGTTTGGAGTTAGTTGTATGGTCCATGTGTTAGTTGTCTTTAGACTAGTTGAGTATTCGCATAGTCTTGCTTGTATCAATGTGATGTCAGAATACTTTGGTTTGGGTTTTTTTACTTCAATAGGGCTCAATTAAGTTAGAGGTTAGTTGACTATTTGAGGATTAGTGGTTTGTTGGAATGACAAAGAAAAGAAGTATGTTAAAGGGATACCCTTAGAAAAATCTTGTGGAAGAATTGTTTAGCCATAGGGATTACATGGGGAGCCCTACAGTGCATGTAGGCCTATTACATCATCTTTTTGAGATTTTAAGCCCTAGCTAGACCTTGACATTCAAGGATAAAAGTCCTTTTAGTAGTGGATATTATAATGACCCTCTAGGATATTTTCTCTATCTCCATGTGTTTTCTATATTTTATTCTTTCCCATAGAAACTATATGTTATTCATAACTTACCAAAACTATTGGTTCGGTTCTCAACTAGTTTATTTGTGTTTTAAGCCTATTTTTCTATTTTGGAGCTTTTAAAGTTATGAAATTGGTCTCAGGAAAACACTTCTAGTAAATGTACTTGGATGGGAATTCTAATAGATCTATAAGCTTTGGATTTTGGGTTAGTGGGTCCCTTGGTTTGGGTTTTGAAGTTTTTGGGCTTGATTTTGTCTACCAGGTAGATCTTGGTAAAAATAGAATTATGGGTGCAGGACCCACATTTTGTCAAAACAACCTTAGATGGAAATTTTTATGGTTTCATGGAGTCCAGAATGCAGAATTTGGTCAGGTAACATAGTTTGTTTGCATTCATCGAGTTCCAAATGAATCATGAGCACCTGTTCGGAATTCGCTAGGACTTAGCAAAATGGGTCGGTGCTAAATTATTGGTGTAGTCACTTAAGCATCTTCATGCCCGCTTAAGAGGTAGCCACTATAGCAGCTAAGCAGTCACTTAAGTAGAGGTTGGCTAGCTTTATAGGGTTTACTAAAGCGGCCCTTTGGGTGCTTAAGCGGTGATCGATAAAGCAGTAATTTTCCCACTTAAGCAGTCATCGTTAATGCTTTTATATATAAATCTTTTCCTCTATTAGAGACATTGGGAGCTTAAAAATATAAGCATAATCTTGGATTGGATCTGGTTTTGAGTTTGAAACATTGAGGTGATCATTTCTCATTAGTTTCTTCGTATGTTTTTGGCCTAATTCTCAACTTATCTTGATTTTCACTCTTGTTTTCCTTAGCTTTTGGGGATGTTTTGAGCCCCAATTGAGATTTCATTTGTCCTTAATTTTAGATAATGCATTCCTTATCTTTCGAGGGACCTTATCATGGATTTTATTTATTAATTTCATAAGAGATCCCCATAGGCCTATTTTTTACCAAACTTTGGACCTGAAGTTTTATACTATTATATGGGTCTCAGTTTACTCATTTATATATAGATTATGATTTTAGTATCATGACATAATTCAAAGTTTGAGGAGTAGAGATAAGCAGTTCATGGTTGATTTGGATTGTTGTTCGAGTATGAGGTAGGCTATGGTCTACATTCATTTAAATGGAAGTCATGCCACCTTAACATTAGCTTATGAGCTATTAAACTAAGCATATCATTTCAGAAATTAGATTGAGATAGACTTCGGTAAATTCTTGATCCACTCCTTATCACTATTTTCTTATTTTGATTAAGGGAGATTGAGACCCTTTTTACAATATTCTACTATTTTAGTCTTTGATTCAATCTTAGGCACCAAATTTTATGGATTTCTAATTATTTAGTCTTGGTTCAACTTTAATAAATTATTATACTTTTACATCTCCCAGTACTGGATGGAGTAGATTTTTTATGATTGATTATTAGAAGTCCTAGTTCACGACCATGATGTATAAATAGATATCTCGAGTCCTCTATAGGTCCCTTTATTTAGGAACCACATGTCAGGAGAGAGAATACCCCATAGGTCCTGCCATATGAGCTGGTGAGTTGAAGAAAGTATATATACTTGGTATGATAAGGCACTTAATTGGCAGGTAGTATTGGAGTTTCCTTACATTTATTTATTTATATGCATTGCCTATCACCAGTATAGTTGGTTGGCGCTTGTACCTATTAGTGTAATGAGAGCTTTGATAGGTATAGGTTAAATTTGTTGTTTACTAAGTGATTATTTATTCCTTTGTGCTTATTGGGGTCCAGCTAGGTTATTAATTGTTCGAGTTTACCTAGTTGTATTTTTAATTTGAGTATTATTGTATAGACGGTGAAAGGTTGGTTATGGACTTGTACTCAAGGCTATAGGTACGCTACTAAGTTCTTTTCCTCTTTTATATCATGAATCTTATGATTATCCATAATTTGGGTTAGATATTGTCATTGTGCTAGAGTTAGCTCCCTTATTGTTTATGATCCATGTGATGTTTAGGCTATCAGGCTAGCACTCTCAAGTTCGTATGTTCTTGTTTGGCTTTCTATATATAGTACTGATATATCCTTTTTATTCTCTACGTAATCTTATTATATATCACCTTCTCTCTTTGTATTACTATTATATATCCCTTTTATTCACTCTGCTAACATATACTATTTAGATGCATATTGTATCGCACTTATGTCCTTTGTTATTTGAAGATTACAGCAGTTATCTTTACCTCTCTTTTATCCTTGTAGTATTTTGTTTCTTAGTTAGTTGTTAATAATTTATATTCTTGAATCGCATGCGATCTATATCTTTATTATCTTTGGAGCTCAGTCGGTTGATGCCTATTTAGTACCTCATGTTTGTACTCAAACTACACTTTTGCACCTTACAGATCATAGTATGAGCTCTCGTCGCTAATGTGTTCATCTTGTAGAGTTGCAATGAATCAGGGATTTAGGGTGAGATCCTGGTGTTCAGAGATGTTCATGCTCACCCTCATTGCTGAACTTATCTTTAATTTGTATTTCAGAGAAAGATATGTATCTATATATCATCTTTACCTTATTCTCTTATTTTTACTGGCTCTTTTACTAACCTCGTTAGGTTTTAGGGAATATTTACATCCTTCTTACTTCTTTTATCCTTTTTATTTAGTTTTTATTTCCACTTCTCTTATTAGTTTTTTACTCGATACTCTAGGCTATGGGTTGGTTTACCTACTAGTGAATATAGTAGGTATTATCATGACTAGAGAAATTGGGTTGTGAAGCTTTGGTATTTAGCGTCTCATGTTTGCAAGAACAAAACTAGAATTTATGGTAAAAATATAATTATGAACCTACGAGAAGAATAGATGAAATCCATAATCTTAAATTACAAGAACAAATCCAATAATCAAGAATAATGAACTTTATTGCTCAAAACTAGAGAGAGTATGTTCTCAAGTAATACAAAATGTAACAATATATTTTGGGTGCATAAAATGTAAATAAGAACCTAAGGAAAATATTTATAGACAAAATAAATTGTTTCCTAAACAAAAAAAGATTATAGGCCCGCCATTAACGTCTTACTTATACATTAAAGGTGTGACTCATGTTCAGAAGATCTCTAGTCATGGTTTACAAAAAATTAGTAAAACTTCTTAGTTCCTACGTGTCATTCCATGATTCATGGTTTTGGACTATGACTGGTAGTTTGACTCCTAGTCTTGAGCTTATTTTTCCATACTTTTTGGAATCCATCCTACAAGTCCATACTATAGACTTTTACTGTAGATTTCATGGATTATAAGAGCCATAGAATGACTCATACTTCTAGGACAAATTTTACTTCTCTGATACATCTATCTACGGCCAAGAGTATGACTGATACTATTTTCTCACCAGTTGTTGGATGAGTGGTACTATAAATATTGAATCTTCACATTCTCATATCATTAGTACAAGAGTGAGTACGGCTTGTACTCTCAAAGATTAATTTTCTCTCTTCTTCTATAAGTCAATGCATAGAAATTTTTGTCTTGGTGTGCAGCTTTTTAATCGAGACCTTTTTTCCTACATAAACACATAAAAAACATCATATATACTAAAATATTCTTAATACATGCATAATTTCTATGTAAGAATCAAAAGTACCATAAAATCATGGTACATTTGTTACCCTAGACCTTGGGGAAGTTTGACTCTGTTTGGATAATTGTGGACAGATTGACAAAATCAGTGCACTTCATATCGGTGAAGATGAACTATAATGTGCAGAAGCTAGCCAAGATATAAATCCAAGAGATATTTAGTTTCATAGTGTGCATATTTCTATTAGATGAGATAAGTGTACATAGTTTCCTTTACAATATTGGAGTTTTATGCAGCGACAGTTAGGTACTCAGTCGAAGATAAGCTCTACATTCCACCCTCAGACCAATGGTCAGCCAAAGAGTACTATTGATAATTTAGAGGATATTCTCCAAGATTGTGTAATAGATTTTAGTGGTCATTGAGACTAGTTTTTTCCATTGGTAGGGTTATCCTACAATAAAAATTATCATTTCAGCATTTATATGGCACCATTGGATGCTTTGTACGGGAGGGAGATAATATGTAGTGGGATGATTTAATTCTTTAGAGGAGATACCTTGGGGTATATGCTTAGTATAGGACTCAATGGTTGGAGTTGGTATTGATTCATGATAGGCTCTTGATAGCCTATAGCAGGCAAAAGAGTTATGTGGACCATAGAGATCAGGATTTAAAGTTAATAGAAAATGAGCAAGATTTGTTGAAGGTATCACTCATGAGGGGTGTGATGAGGTTTGGCGAGAAGGGAAATCTTCATTTGATTTTTATTGGCCCTTTTGAGATTCTTCATCATGTTAGGAAGCTATTCTATGAGTTGGTTTACCTTCGAGTCTTATAATTGTGCATCCCATTTTCTATCTATCGATATTGAAATAGTATCATTGGAATGGTTCTCGTGTGATCTAGTGAGAATTTGTAGATTTTGATCAAAATCTGAGTTGTGATGAGGAGCTTATAACTATTTTGGATAGGAAGACTAGAAGTTGAGATAAAAAAAATATTGATCTAGTGAAAGGTTAGTGGAGGAACCCTCCCATGGAGAAGGCCACATGGGAGATTAACTTTGAAATACGGAGTAGATACAACTAGTTTTTCACCGGTTTAAGTACATTTCTTGTCTTTAATTTTGAGGACAAATGTTTATTCTAGTGGTGGATGATGTAACAACCCTTATAGAAATTTTTGAATTCTTTTGTGTTTTGATCATTTTACCCCTCCTTATAGTTATTTTATGGTATTTGTTAGTTTTGGGAGTGGGCCGCGTGGTTCTTATTTTTAAATCAAAGGAGTGGATCCAGCCTATTTATTAAAATAAAATGTAGGATATTCACAAGGAATGGGTTAGGTACAAAAATGAACCAATCCAAGAAATAAAAAAAATGAGACATAAACTAGAAAAAAAGAAACAAAGGATAAATTCTAGTGGAAAATGAAGAGGCTCCATTTTGGAAACATCTACATCTTCCCAAAGCCTCTCTATTTATTGGTAAGATCAATTTTCTTCTCCTTGATCTTGTTTTGACTGATCTTGCTATTTGTGATGAAGATATTTGAGCTAAGTTTTTTGTACTCAACATATTGTCATTATTTCTCATTCATTCAAGTTTAGCTAAAACCAATATGCTTCTTGTTGGTATCATATCTCTTCTCCTCGATCATATTTATACTGATCTTACCAGATGTGATGATGGTTGATGACCTCTAAGATAAGCTTTATATGCTTAACTTTATGCTAGTGACTTCCTCGCCCTTTTAAGTTCAACTGAAAAACAAGATGCCAATTTCCTCTATCTAGTCACCTATGTCAAAATTTCATCAAATCCTAGATAAGTATAAGCTCATATAAATTTCTTATTAGCTTAATCACTTTAACTGGTAACTCTATATCAATGGATTAAACCTCACTTAAAGTTAATACCACCATATGACCCGAGATTAAAAGAAAATTGGTGTGCATCCTGGTTTGGTTAAGCCCAGTGAAGTGAGGTAGATGCTTACTAATCCTTGTTGACACCTAAAATTCTCAGAGGTGCGGCTAGTAGAAACCTCATAAAATCTCTTTAGATAAATAGTTATCTAATGAGCTTACACTATTATTCATCTTTATTAGTAACACATAGTTTTACCCTGCTTAGACATTATATTGTTTTGTTGACTACTCATCCATTGTGGACTATACTTCTTCTTATGTTAGGAGTTCCTTGCTTGTCTAGAATAAATGCCTTTTTCCCAATGTTAGGAATATTCTAATAATGGATGAAATGGTGATCACCTACAAAAAAGAACACTAAGACAAAAAATATTAGCAAGAGTATTTCCCTACCTAAGGGAATGTTGAACTTTTACTGACAAAAAACCCTTATGTTATAATTCATTCCACTTCCCCTGTTATAGTCCATGGACCCTTCCACTCCCCTTGAATAATCTAAACTAAAGCCAATGATTCTGATTCCACAATAATGTTATTAATATTGTTATCCCTGCAATAGGTCAGCCCTTCTCTAATGGTTTTAGCCTCAACCATTATATTGGTGGTATCTAGCAACCTTACCCCTTTAGAAAACATTAATTCTTAATCTGAGTTTTTGATGCAAAATCAACTGAGTTAGGACCAGGATCGCCTCTAGCTACCCCATTAATTAAACACTTGAACCAGTGTACAGGAGGGGGTAACCATTTAACTATCTTGAAGCTAAAAATAGGCCCAAATATCTCTAGATCCTTAACTATCTGAGGCTAGTTTTTGTATTCACACTGGATTCTAAATCTAGCTTTCGAGAATTTCTTCAAAGTTTGTGTAACCACCCATCTAACATTTATGGATGAGTAGTTCCTCCTATTTATTATTGTTTATCTTCTCTTCTAAACGAACCACAAAATTAGAATAGGCATTGCCTGGTATACTCGTTTAACTCTTAATATTATCCTCAAAGCTCCATCATTTTTTGATACTTTTCCTCATATTTTAAAGAGGATGGAAACCTATTGTTCTTGAGAATTATTGCCTAGTAGATTTTTCAGTCTCTCCCTTCGAGAATAAGTGCTCAGTTGATTCATTTTCCTTATTTTCGCTACACCTACAAAATTGTGAGATATTAGTATTCCATGAACACATCAATTATGACACTGGTACATTAAATTTCCTTATTCTCTAAGCCAAGAAGGAGAATTTGAAAGGTAAGTCCTTACACTATAGCTTTCTTAAATTATCATAAATCTCTTCTTTATTCCGCAGTAATTCCTATGTACTATTGACACTAAATAGCCATGTGCTTGTAATAGTCCACTATGGTCTATCTTCTTGATTATATAGTTTACTTTAACTTATAGTATTCCTGATTTATGCTACTACGTACTCATGAACATGATTCTCCATTTCCATAAAGTTCCACCCATTCTCCAAAAGGAGTACTTCAATACCCCTCATTTCATGACATGTGTTAACATTTGACTGGTGTTTATAAAGAGGGACTAAGTCTAATTTTCAATCTAGATTCTAGAAGTGATACTTTTAGGTTCCCACTATATAGCCATTTCAAAATTTCCCTGGTTTAACAATATATTTTTCTAAACTTGTGATCCTCTTTTTCATTCGACTAGTGTTGGGATTTGCTTCTTATAATATTTTATCAAAATATATTGTATTATGTTCTAAACCTTCACCAAAGTTTAGCATATAATTCCTTAGAGACTTCAAACGGAGATCTAAATCCAATTCCTATTTCTTGCTTTGGGAGGCGCACCTTACTTCATGTTAACTAGTCTTTACTCTTATCTAACTCTTTATTACTCCAAAAATACTTAGAAAAACTTTTATGAAGCTCTTTAATGACACAAATATGAGGCATAGTAGTAGAAACCACATAAATAGGAGTACTTTGAAGCATACTTGTAATTCAAACCTCCTTACTCTATATGAAAGCATCTTATCTTTCGAAGACTGTAGTTTGTTTTTCACCATTACCAACAATTCATTACAGTGTTCTTTCCTCTTTTTTATATGGGTAATAACGCATCCTAGATATTTCATAGGAAAGGACCGCCTATTCATACCTAAGCATTTCTCAACTATCTCTACAGTTTTTTTGGCAACATTTTTATGCATGTAAAAAAAAACTCTTTTCGATGTTTACTTTCATCCCTGATTCACTTTCATAATATTTTAATATGCCCATAATCTTCTTTAGTGACATATTATTTACAGATAAATAGGTAATGGCGTCATCTACATAAGCAAGATGATTCAAATTTGGGCTCCATTTAGGCATCCCATACCCTACAAATAATTCATCCATAAAAAAAGAATTCAAAGTTATTATTCAAATTAGGGATCCATTTAGGCATCCCATACCCTACAAATATTTCATCCATAAAGAGAAAATTCAAAGCCCTAGTGAGAAAATTTGATTTTAAGATAAATAAAGCCAGAGATAAGGGATCTCCCTACTTCACTCCCCTAATAGAGTGAAAGACACCATGAGATTTACAATCATTATCACTAAATAATAGTTGTTGGAGATTAGTCTCCATATTATGTCAACAACCATTTTCAAAAAATTTGTCTTTCTCAACACCTTCATAGGGAAGAACCATGAAACCCTATCATATACTTTAGCCATGTCTAGGTTAATAACCTTATTTGCAGGTTTTTCTGTTTTACCAAGGTTAGCCACCCATTCTTGAGCAAGAAGCACATTTTTATAATACTTCTCCCCTTGATAAAAACTGATTAATTAGCAAAACTAATCCTTAGTAGTAGCCTCTTTATTCTATCATGAACAATTCTTAATAAAATTTTATTCAAAAAATTAATCAAACCAATAGGTCATAGATCAGAGAAAGTATTTACAAAAGTTTTCTTAGGTATGAGAACTATATTAGTATGAATAATTGATTTGGCGTATATCACCTGCAAAGAAATCATACACTATTCTTACAATATCATATCTAACAATATCTTTATGTTCTTGAAAGAATCTACCTGACAAACATCTAGTCCATAAGCAATATCTCTATTGAGATTGAAGAGAGCATTTATCACTTCTTCATGATCTAGTATTACTCGTAGATTTACATTGTAATTATCACTGGTCATTTTTGGGACATATGACAGTAGAGTGAAATAAATGGAGTTTCTTACTTGTGTAAACTGGTTGTGATAAAAATATATTTCTACATTAGCAATATCCGCATGATTGTCCATCCAGTCACTATTGTGGTCTTAAATTTTATTACCTTCAACCTGTATCTTCTTCCTTTCACCACACTATGAAAAAAAATTATATTCTTGTCTCTATTTTCAAACCACTTTTACCCTGCCTTCTGTTGCTGGTAGTATTCCTCCAAAGTAAGATTATTGTTGTACTTATCCATGGCACTCTATATAACCACTCTATTTGCAATAATAGTATCTTCACCAAATAACTTTTCTTTGATTTTGCAATGTCTTCCCTATTTAATAATTGTTGAAAGATATCTCCATAAGTTGCTCTACTCTAAAAAGTTAGATCTTGTTTAATGTTCTTTTGAAGTCCGAGAAAGGATTAGCAGAGACAAAAGAATCCTAATTTATTCTAACCACTTCCTTGAAAGATCCATGAGAGGTCCATAAGTTAAGAAATTTGAAAGACATGCAAAAATTATAGGTCTCAATCTGGTAAGCAACAAGCAAAGGTTAATCTTGGAAAATGTTCTAGTTCTTATAGAGTTAAAATTCTCTAAAATTCATCATTCCTTAATACTTTATGAAGCCTCTCAAAAATGCAGTCATTACTAGCTCTACCATTCCATTAACTAAAAGGGCTCCCTTTGAAGGGCATTTAAGTAGGTCACAGCATTCAATAAATGTGTTAAAATCATCCGTGTTAGTATCTAAAATAGGTATTCCTCTTATGTTCTCCTCCTCGTTTAGTACAACATTAAAATCACCACCAATCAACTATGAGTAAATCAAACCCTAAGCTATATTATACAGGTCATCCTATAGCTCGTCTAAGATTATTGTTACGTTTATCACAATAGAGGTATAAATCGCTATACCTGATGTCATATCCAATAATTTTAAGGTTAATTATTCATCAAAATTAATCAATATTGTAAATCATGACCATGATTGTTAAATATCCAAAATTTGACCATTTTTATTAGAAGATGCTAACTTATCAGCTATTTGTTCTTAAATTTTTAATGTTTATGAAATACTGAAAAATCTCAAGTAAAGCCACAAAAGAAAACTTGTGCAGCATTTTCACTCTTTTGAATGATCTTTGATATTTAACTAACCTTATTTTCCAAACAAAGGCTTTCATCATTTATTAAAGTTGTTAGAACCCATACACTGTTATGGTTGCATCCTAACAGAATGAGATACATCTTCAATACTTTGTTTTCCCTTGTTAAGATGATTTAAGAGTCTCAATTACTCCAGAGAAAATATCAGCATCTCTGTAAAAAATTTCATCATTTATAGAGTTTGCCTTATCATTCCCTTCTATATTTAACTGATCGACCTTCTATTTTGCTCACATTCTGAGTAATTATATCATGTAATGTTTTATTAGGTGGTTCAATTGCACCTAAAGTAAACTATGATTCATTAATTTTCACCACTTTAGAGATCTTTACTACTACAAAATGGTTTTGATCACTAAGTCTTATGATTTCTACATTCTCTTTATCCTTCCTTGTATTTATGTAAGACTGAATTTCTTTCTCATTGTGATACATTTTGTCTGTAGGACTACTTACTATTGATTTTGTAGTGTTAGTTCCTAAAATTGTGGACACACCTCTTTGTCCTCTCCATTCCTTTTCTTAGTGCTTGTTATTTTTAGAGCTTATCAAACTAATAATAACCTTAACTATTGTGTTGTTTGATGTTGTTGATGTTTCATTTACTTGTGTTAAGGCCATGTCCTCCTCTTTTTTTATCCTCTATGATACCTAATATCCCTATTTAAATTGTTCCCTTGCTTATTAATCTTAATATTGCTTTGTTGTTCAGGTGACTCCATTTCTTCCTTATTATTGCCAGTTCCTATATTTTCTATTGTCATTCCATCATATCTATTATCCTTCATCATTTGGGATTTTGTATTGTTATTATGCCAATACACCTTTGTGAAAGCTTATGTGATTCACTGTTTAGTGGAAATTCCATCATTATTTCCCATTGCCTCTTGTATTTTGTTTGTCTGACTGTCTATATAAACTTTATTTTTTACTACTTGTGTGTTGATTGTTGATGTTATTATTGTTGTATTCTCATTATTTAAGCCCATGGCCTCTTCATTGTCTACTATCTTGTCACAACTTTCTAGTGTATCTCTACTACTCACTCCCCTCTTCTTATAATATTTCAAATAAATTATTCGTTTGATGTTTTCACTAGTATACACCTTTTCAGCAATAGGAGATTTTAGAAGTTCAACTTTCTAAAATTTGAATATCCTTTATGTGGGGTTCCATTTTGACAAAAAAAAATTCTTTTATGAATCTCCTTTTCACAGGGGCAGCATCCTCTTTTGAATAGTATTTTCCTTATTGTCTTCTTGCTCTTGTCTCTTTAACTCCAGATACAAGTCTTGCATTCAATTTTTGATTTCTCCCAAAACTAAACTCCAAAGAAGTACACTGCAGTCGATGTCAAATATAGTAACCTAAACAATGTTGGGTTAAACCCATAGGGAATACGTGGAACAGTCTCTAGAACTTGACAAAATTTATGAGCAGTACGCAAAAGTAAATGGGGGGTTTGGAATTCAACAGTAACAAATAGCCAAGCTTGAAAGTTTGAGATTGTAAATAATAGAAGATGAATACTAGGACTGTGTTTCCCCTGGCTTCAAAACTATGTAATATTCTCATGTTCAATCCACTTATCCTCCTACTCTACATGCAAAGTTGGCAAGCTCTGTAGTATTAACCATCTTGTGAATGCGTTGATAGATCTCATTCTTTACCATGTGAGTTTCGAGGTGTCTCCTTGCTTTCCCTCGTATATAACCTCAGTACAACTCTCACCTGTTGAGTCTTAAGTTGATTAAACGAGAGTCGACAGCCTCGAATCACTATGCCTTGAGTGCCCAAGTATGACCTATAATCCTTGCTTTACATTATTTTTTAGCACTGGGGATAGTGCAAGAATTTTTATTTTGGGGTACATTGATATTAGTTAAGTTAATGGGATTTCATTAATTGTGAGCATACATGGGGTGTGTTGCTAGGTTGCTATTATGTTTGGTTAATGTGGCTTGAGTTGATGCCCGATTGTCTGTAACTAATGTAATGCCATCATCAAATTCCTTTGTGCTTCTTCGTGTGCTAAATTTTTATACACAGTTTGATTTTTGAAAAGTGAGATAAGGAGAGGGAAACAATATATAAGAAAAATGAATTCAAAATCACTGTCATGGGTAGCTTATGGTCTTCTTATTTAAGCATTGTGTTGATTTATAGAGTTTAATTATTGTTTTCCTGAGGGCACGCAAAATTCTAAGTTGAGAGTGTTGATGATTCGTGGAAGCACGACACTTTCGATGCTTAAAACCATGAATTTATGTGGGTACTTAGGTTGTTTTAGTAGATGTGATGTACTTTTATGTTTAAATCAGGTTAAATAGGTCTGCAATAGTATTGGGATGAAAGTAGAATAAAAAGACCTAAAAAGACAAAGACTGATCAAGATATGAGTCACCTCACAAGTCATCAACATACCATACGACTTGTAGGATGACTTGTAGCCACAACCAAAGCAAAGACCCAAACAAAAGACTAGGTGAAGAAAAGATATGACTCAGCCATACGAGTTGTATACTGGGGATATGGGCCATGAACATGAGTCATAAGAATAACAGCGCTCAAAGATACAATCTATAGCTGAAGTCTCAAATATATACAATTCAGAAGTCTGACTACAACCTGTATGATCAAATCGCAAGCAGACCAGTGTCCAAGCTTAGAAAGAAGGAAGTCCCAGGTGGATATGATAACAAGACACAAGTTGAATAATCAGGGTATGACTCATGATCAGAAGTCGTATGAAGAATGAAAATTTGAATCCACGGGAGACCAGACACTAAAATAGACACGAAAAGACATGGTACGACTCGTATGATGAGCATACAAGTAGATGGATGATTCATACTATATGCCGACTTAACTTTACCTTTTTCATAATTATTAGTAGTTCTTAGTATTTTTGAGATACTATAAGTACCTTAGGATTTCTCCTTTATTGGGTTTCACATTTTGATATTCTTTTACATACTTTAGCATACTTTAGCATTATTTTACATTATTGATACTTTGTTCTTGAGATTTTGGGTTTTTATTCAATTGAAGACTTTGGATTTTATTCATCTTATTATTGTGCAATTTATTACATGTTTTATTTATTAATTATCATGGATTATTGCATGAACATGAGCGACTAACTTCCCTAACTAGGGTTGTGGGAACCCTAGTGGATTAACTATGCAAGGGAAGTTGGTGATTCATCTATTTTAAAGTAAACTGCATGTATCTTAATCTTTTTCACCATAATTGACCTCATAGCTACTATAGATGCTTGGAGATAGCCTGTATTCGTAAACATCCTCGCAAAGGAAGTTTGTGATTGGGAAAAAAGATTAAGACAATAATTTAAGAATCATTGTCACTATTACTATTCCACCATCTCATCTAATCAACTCGAGACTCAAAAGGGAAAGGGTTAATTGAATTCATAGTCAAGAAGCAATAAGGCGACACCTTGAGACTCATAAGGTAAAGTGTGAGATTTATTGACACATTTACAAGACTATTGATGATACACAGCTTGTCGATATGTAGAGTAGAAAAATAGGTAGGTTGAACATGAGAAACTTAAGGAGTTAGGAAGCCAGGGGGAACACAGTCCTAGTGTTTGTCTTCGATTGTCTACAACTCAAAGCACTCAAGTTTGGTTACTACTTACAGATTACTTCTAAAATCCCCCTCTACTTTTCTATATTGCTCATGAATTACATCAAACCAAAAAACTATTTAGAATCTTTCCTGTGGGATCGACCCCAACCTAGTTGGGTTACTATACATGACATTGACCGCAACATACTTCAATTGTTCTTATATTTTACACAGTCCTAGTCTTCGGATGTCAGTTATAATTTTTTAATACTAATCACTTGTTTAGTGGTATAGTCCTTACTAGTATGGAATAGTGAGTAAAAGTGATTTATGCCAAATGCCGAATTAGAGTTTTAGTTGGTGTAGGGTATTGTATGGCATTTGAGGACTCACCTAGTGAGTCTGGATAGCATTGGATAAATAGATTGATTAAGGCATATTGCTTATTAAAGTGAATTATATGGTAACTAATTGACTACTAGGTAACTACTTTCTTGATGCTAGAAGTCTAGAATGCTAGCTGGTGAACCTTGTTAAGTTGAATTGTGGTTAGTGAAAATGTCAGTTGTTACATGGATAATAACGGTAGTAGGTTTAGCATTGTTAATGATTAGTGATACTAAAGCCTAGAGTATAATGTTGTTTGATGTTTAAATAAGGATTTGTAGATTTTTGATGGTAGATAGTAAGAGATATTGGTTAATAGATAGATGTGCATTTGATGATACGTACCCTTTTTCTATATGATGACTAGTGCACCTATGATAACTATAAATAATCTTTGCTCTATGACATCTATTGATTAGTAGTGCATCTTGACTAGATGTGGATGTTGTCTATTTAATGAATAATAGTTGGTGCTATCTCGTGAATGAGGATTTAGTGAAGAACTGATTAGGCTTTGATTGGAAAGCCAATATAATGAGTAGTGAATTAGTAGTTTAAAGATAATAAGTGTTGTTTAGTTAATAATGAGCTAATAGAGTGTATTAATGTCATAGATATCTAAATGGTTATATGGTTATGGTTATGATGACCTTAGTATATGTTATTTCAATTACAGTAATTGATGATGATTATGAATCTTGGTAAATAATCGTTGATAGGAATTGTAGATTACACCATATTTCAGTGGGATTTGTCTGATCGACACTAGTGGAGAGGTTTTATGAGTTCTAGGCCAGTTGGATATTCTCCCTTATTATAGACTCAGTTCTTCGAGATGTTCTTGGAGAAGTACATGCCACTTAGTTTTGGAGATCGATTAAGGGATTATTTTACCATATTAGGGTTGGGTCTATGACAGTTGCTAAGAATGAGGCTTATTTCCATATGTTGGCCAGATATGTGACCTCTATTTTTGATATAGAGTATAAGAGAGTTCCCTTCTTTGTGAGAGAACTGAGAGTCACTATTAGGATGGTTACCCAGAGTTTAGTTGTTGCGAGTAGGGCCTTTACTAAGGTTTTAGATCATGCTAAAGTGATGGAGGACATGCATTATAAGTGTTGTGATAAGAGGCCCAAGTATCAGGGTAGATTTTGTAGGAGTCATAGTAGTTCCCTATTTAGAGGCTATGGTTCTCGTGTTGGGAATCCTTTGCATCCATCTTTTCATCCTCAGAGTCAGACTAGTCAATCAATTCTGTCAGCTCTTCAGACTACTAACGGGGATCAGTTTGTTACTAGTGGTCTCTCTAGAAAAGGTAGTGATCAATATTTGAGAGGTTCATCTATAGGTCGTGCTAGCTATGGTAGTTACTCCAGTTCAACTGGATCTATGAGTTCTAGTTTGACTCATGACTCTTTTTTACTTGTGGGCTTCCTGGTCATTTTTTCTTAGATTACCTAGTCGTGGGGCAATAGATGTTTAAGCCAAGGGTGCTACCATTATTAGGGTTATTTATCTCTCAGGTAGAAGTGGTTTGCAAGGTTACAGGGTGGTTATCAGGGTGCTCGAGATGGTACTCAGGCAGGCAGGACAAAAGGCCAGTCAGGTGACCAACCAGGTGGTGGGTGTGGTCAGTTGTATGTAGTACCTGCTAGATCAAATTCTACTACTTTGGATGCTATAGTTATAGGTATGATTCTAGTGTGCCGCGAGTCGGCTCTTGTATTATTTGATCCTGGATCCACCTATTGTTATATATCTGCTGATTATTAACCATGGTTAGATTTAACTAGTGATTTATTACCTATCCCATTATGCGTATCCACTCCCATGGGTGATTCTTTGGTAGTGGATTGAGTATTCAGATCATGTATTCTGACACTTAGTGATATTGATACTTATGCTAATCTTATTATTCTGGATATACTGGATTTCAATATTAATCTGGGCATGGATTAGTTATCCCACTATCATATGGTCATGGATTATTTTTCCAAGACCATTACCTTATCTATGTCTGGCGTACCCCTAGTCATATGGCAGGGAGCGGTTAGCTATGAGTCAATGAGGATTATTTCTTATGTTAGTGATAGGAGACTTATATTGAGAGGTTGTGAGTCTTATCTCACTTATGTATGTGATACTCGTGTAGAGAGTCTGTCGCTTGACTCTGTCCCTATTATTTATGAGTTTCCTGATGTGTTCCCTACCGAGCTGCTGGGTATTCCCCCTGACCGTGAGATTGAGTTTGTTATTGACCTTGAGCCTGACACCTAACCTATTTCTATAGCACATTACCGTATGGATCCGCATAAATTCTCAAGTTCAGGATCTTCAGGGTAAGGGTTTTATTAGACTAAGTGTGTTCCCATTGGGAGCTCCTGTATTGTTTATGAGGAAGAAAAAAGTCTCTATGCTTAGATGTATCGATTATAGGCAGCTTAATAAGGTGATGGTGAAGAAGCATTATCCTATGCCTTACATTAATGATTTGCTCGATAAGATTCAGGGTGCAGCCATTTTTATATGATTGAATTTAGGTTCGGTTATCATCAATTGAGCATTTGGGAGGAGGATATCTCAAAGACAGCTTTCAAGACTCATTATGATCATTATGAGTTTTTTGTGATGACTTTTGGGCTGACTAATGCCTCGGCCGGAATCATGGACTTGATGAACCATGTTTTCAAACCCTATCTGGATTCCTTCATTATAGTGTTCATTGATGACATTCTTGTGTATTCGAGTAGTAGTGAGGACTATGCATAATATTTAAGGATTGTGCTTTATACTTTTTGAGATCATGTGCTTTTTTCCAAGTTCTCTAAAAGTGAGTTTTGGCTTGAGTCAATGTCATTCCTTGGTCATGTGGTACCTAAAGTCGGTATTATGGTGGACCCAGCTAAGATTTTAGCAATTCGCGATTAGGCTAGGCCTACGTCTCCAACTGAGGTTCAAAGTTTCATTAGTTTGGCCGATTATTACAGGTAGTTTGTTGAGAGCTTCGCTACTATTTTAGCCTTTACAACTAGATTGATTCGGAAGGAAGTTCCTTTCTGATGTCCTAGGAGTGTGACTTAAGCTTTGGAAAGCTCAAGGATTGTCTTACATCAGCTCCAATATGGGCTCTTCCTATTGAGCGTGAGGGATTCACCATATTTAGTGATGCTTCTGGTGTTAGTTTTTGTTGTGTTTTGATACAGTAGGTTCGTGTCATTTCTTATGCATCTACACAGCTTAAAGTGCATGAGCATAACTACCCTACTCATGATTTGGATTTGGCAGTGGTAGTTTTTACGCTCAAGTTTTGGAGGCATTATTTGTATGGAGTTCTTTGTGAGATTTCACCGATCATGATAGCCTTAGCATTGTATGACCCAGTGAGAGCTTAATTATTGCCAGCGTAGATGGATGAAGTTTTTAATGGACTATGGTATTTATATCTTGTATCATCCATGTAAGGTAAATGTGGTAGCTGATGCAGGCAGTGAGTATGGGCAGCTTGTCATGCATATTCGTTTCTTAAAGGCCATGGAATGAAACATTCAGTCTTTAGCCTATTTTATGGTCCCTCTTGATATTTTGGATCCTGCAAGGATTTTGGCTTATGAGGAGGCAAGGTCATCCCTATTTTAGCAGATTCCTGATCGTCATTATGAGAATAGAAAGTTGTGCTTCCTCCATGATCAGGTGGTGAGTGGTGAGTCTAGGAAGCACACCATTGACTTCGAGGGTATTTTGAGATTTCTGGGTTGTATTTATGTTCCCCGGCTTGATGATTTGATTTATTTTATCCTTCATGTGGCTCACGTCTCTAGATATTCTATTTATCTCGGTACAGCTAAGAAGTACAGAGATTTGAGGTAACATTACTAGCAGAATGGTATGAAGAGAGATATGGCAGCATTTATGGTTTGTTGCCTATGTTGTCAGCAGGTGAAGGCCAAGCATTAGCGTCCAAGATGATTGACTCAAAGGTTTCCCATTCCTGAGTGAAAATGGGAATGGATTACTTTGGACTTCATTAGTTGTTTGCCTCGTACTTCCCGTGGTCTTGATGGTGTATGGGCTATTATGGATTGTTTAACCAATTCAATACATGTCATACCTATTCAGATGACCTTCAGTGCCGAGATATTGGCTCAGATTTATGTTTGGGAGATAGTTTGTTTGCATGGAGTGCCTATTTCTATCATATCAAACCATGGTTCTGTATTTACTTTGCGATTTTAGAGAGCATTCCAAGAGGAGTTGGGTAATCGAGTGAATTTAAGTATAGCTTTTCATCCGCAGATAGATTGTCAGTCCAAGCAAACTATTCAGGTGCTCGAGGATATGCTCCGAAACTATGTTATGGATTTTGGAGGATAATGGGATCAGCACTTAGCATTGGCATAGTTCGCCTACAACAACAGCTATCATGCGAGTATTGAGATGGCTCTTTATGAGGCTTTATATGGCAGGAGATGTCATTCTCTGATAGAATGGTTTGAGACTTCTGAGGTAAGACTTACGGATTTGCTTTAGGACTCATTGGATAGAGTTGGGATGATTAAGGATAGGCTGAGAGCAACCCAGATAGGCAGAAGGCCTATGCTAACCGTAAACTTTGTTCCTTGATATTCGGAATTGGTGATCATGTTTTCCTTCATGTTTCTCCTATGATAGGTATGCTAAGGTTCGAAAAGAAGTGTAAGCTCAGCCCTAGATAAGTTGGTCCTTTTGAGATTCTCCGTATAGTTACTGAAGTGGCCTATGAGTTATCCTTGCCTCAAGATTTCGTTGTTTTTCATTTAATTTTTTATGTCTTTATATTGCAGAAGTATATTCCTTATCCGTCTCATATGCTTAGGTGGGAATCAGTCCAGTTAGATAAACAATTGGCCTTTATGGATAAGCCCGTGCTTATTTTGGCTAGTGATGTGAAGCATTACGTACTAGAGAGACTCCCATAGTTAAGGTTCAGTGGAAGCATCGCCGAGTGGAGGAGGCCAATTAGGATATCGAGAGCGAGATACGGGCCCTGTATCATCACCTGTCTGAGACTTCAGGTATTTTCTTCATCTTCAACTTTTGTGGACAAAAGGTCCTTAGTAGTGGATATTGTAATGACGATTTAGGTCATTGCTCGTGATCCCGCTTACTTTCATCATTAGAGTGTTCCTATAGATACCCCAAATCATTTATGACTTAATGGAACTAGTAGTTCTGTTAATGGGCAGTTCGTTTAGTTTCTAGAACCATTCCCCTAGTTAGAAATCTTCATTGTTTCTAAATGGCCATCGAGCAAGAACTTCAATAAAATGATATCGAATGCAAATTTTGACTATGCTAGCAGTTCTGAACTATCAATTTTAGGTTGGGTAGACCTTTGATTCGAGTCCCGCTACACTCGAACTCATTTTAACCTATTGGTCGGAAAGTTGATAAACTAGAAATTTAGGTGTAGGGACCACATTTGGTCAAAACGACCTTGGATGGAAAATCTGACTTTGCTAATGCATCAGGAATGTCAAAATCAGTGTGGTTGCATATCTCGTTTGCTCATATTGGACTTTGGATGCATCCCGAGGCCTTGGCCAAAACTTGGAATCAATTTAAATTTTCAACTGTCGTCTAGTGCATCAAGGTACCGCGATCGCGGAGATAAACTCAAATAATAATAAAGAAGAATATAATTCCTCAAGCTTCTTCATCCGCCACATGGAATATAAATGGATACTTAGCCTTCATATCCTCTTCAGCTTCCCAAGTGGCTTCTTCCACTTTATGGTTCCTCCGAAGGACCTTTACCAATAATACATATTTTGTCCACAATCTACAAACTTATCTATCTAAGATCTCTATGGGGATCTTTTTATAAGATAAGGAATCCGAGATGCCAACATTCTCAATAGGCACCACCAAGGAAGGATCACCCACGCATTTCCTCAACATGGACACATGAAAATCGGGTAAATAGAACCCAAACTTGCTGGTTGTTCTAACTCATAAGCAACACTTCCCACTCTCTTCAAAATCAAATAAAGACCAACATAATGGGGGTTGAGCTTTTTGTTCTTTCCAAAATGTATCACTCCCTTCATGGGAGACACCGTTAAGAACACCGAATCACACACATCAAACTCCAACTCTGTTTGTCTCACGTCCGCATAGGACTTTAGGCAGTCTTAAGCCTATCCCAAATCACCTTCACTTTTTCCATAGATTGATGAACTAAATCAGGACCATACAACCTTGCCTCACTAACTTCAAACCACGCAATAAGATATCTACACCTTCTAGCTTATAATGCCTCAAACAGAGATATACCAATGCTAGAGTAATAGTTATTATTGTACATAAACTCTACAAGAGGTAAGTGGTCAACCCAACTACCATCAAAGTCAATTACACAAGCTCGAATCATATCCTCTAAAGTCTGAATGGTCCTTTCCATTTGTCCATCCGTCTATGGGTGGAAAGTAGCACTAAGGGTCATTTTAGTCTCTAGACCTCGCTGAAATGACCACCAAAAATGAGATCAGAACTGAGTGCCAGGATCCAAAATAATGGAAACAGGAGTACCATGCAACTTGCCGACCTTTTGAATATATAACTTTGCATAATCTTCGGCAGAATAATTAGTCCTCACTTATAAGAAGTAAGCAGACTTAGTCATCCTATACACGATGCCCAAATATAATCAAAATGGTTTTGAGAATGCAGAAAACCGGTAAGAAAATCTATATTTATCACTTCCCACTTCCATATAGGAAACTCAATTTCTTGAGACAACCCACTAGTCCTCAGGTGTTCCACTTTCACTAATTGACACACTATGCACTTGGCCACAAAATTGGTCATGTCTCTCTTCATATTATTCCACCAATGAATCTCCTTAAGATCAGGATACATGTTAGTCAAACCATAATGAATCGAATAACGCGACTCATGGGGTCGGCTAAAATTCTACCTCTTAGCCTATCCACATCAGGAACATACAACCTCTCTTGGCAGCTCAAAGTACCATCACCACCAATCTAGAAAGCCATCATCTTTTTCCTACCCATATCATCCTTGATTTGCATCAGGAAAGGACCCAACACCTACTTCTTCTTTACCTTATCACCAAGAGATGACTTCACCACCTCTTGTACAAACACATCACCATTCTCAGAATCTAAGAGACGAACTCCAAAATTATCTAAACAGTGAAGATCCTTCACCAAACCCCACTTCTCCTCTTCCACATGATACAAGACCACATAGATAACCTTCTATGAGCATCAGCAACCACGTTAGCTTTACCTAGGTAATAGTGGAGAATTATGTCATAATCTGTAAGCAACTCAAGTAATCTCCTCTGCTTCAGATTTACTTCCTTCTAGATGAAAACATATTGCAGGCTCTTATGGTCGAAAAAGATGTCAACATGAACCCCATATAGATAATGCTGGAAAATCTTCAATGAGAACACCATAGCCAACAATTCCAAATCATGAGTCTAATAATTCTTCTTGTGAAATATCAACTACCTAGAATCATACACAACCACCTTACCATCTGCATCAACACACAACCAAGTCCCACACAAGATGCATCACAATAAACCATGAAGCCATCACTACCCTCGGGCAGGGTCAAAACTAGATCAGGAGTCAATTTATCTTTCAGCTTCTCAAAACTCCCCTCACAAGCATCAGACCATAGAAAATTCACCTTTTTCAGAGTCAACTTAGTCAAAGGTTCAGCAATTGCTGAGAAGCTCTCCACAAACCACCTATAATAACCAGCTAAACCCAAGAAGCTCTAAATATTAGTTAGAGTCATGGGCCTAGGCTACTCCTTAACCACTATAACCTTCTATGGATCCACAATAGTCCCTTCACTAGAAACAACATAACCGAGAAAAGTAACAACATCCAACCAAAACTCATGCTTAGAAAACTTAGCGTACAATTGTTGATCCTTTAGGGTCTCCAAACACAATCACAAACATATCCAAATACTGGCAAAATACCTAATTCATAAGATTTATAAATGCCATCGGGGCTTTGGTCAACCCAAAAGACATAACCAAGAAATCAAAATACCCATACCGGGTATGAAAGACAGTCAGAGGGATATACTCCTCCCTAATCCTTAGTTTATGATAGCCTAAACGGAGGTCAATTTTAGCGAAACACTTAGTACCTTCAAGCTGGTCAAATAGATCATCAATCTTAGGAAGAAGGTACTTATTCTTCACATTTACCTTATTCAACTAGCAGTAATCAATACACATTCGAAAAGAAACATCCTTCTTATGGATGAAGAGAATAGTAGAACCCCATGGAGACATTCTAGGATGAACAAAATCCTTGTCAAGAAAATCCTCCAACTGCTCTTTAAGCTCCTTCAACTTAGTTGGAGCCATTCTATATAGAGGGATGGAGATAGGATGAGTGTTTGGAATAAGATCAATCCCAAAATCAATTTCCCTATTGGGAGGAGCACCAGGAAAATCATCAAGGAAAACCTTAGGAATTCAGTAACTATGAGAATAGATTGTAAAGAAGGACCCTCTAAGTTAGAATCTTTAACCCGGACCAAATGATAAAGACATCCCTTGGAAATTAACTTTTGGGCTCTAAGATATGATATGAACCTTTTCTTAGGAATTAAGGAACTCTCTTCCCACTAAATAAATAATTTATTAGGGAATTTAAACATGACCTTATGGGTCCAACGATTTAAAGAGGCATAGCACGAGTGCAACTAGTCTATCCCTAAGATAAATCAAAGACTAGCATCTCTAATTCATATAGAACCACCAAGGTTTCCTTACCACCAATAGATACTACAAAACTCCTATAAACCCTTCTAGCAGCCACCGAGTTACCCACAGGGTAAAAATAGAAGAGGGGTCTAAAATACTCTCGGGACCAAAACCAAAATGTACAGCCACAAATAGGATAACAGAAGAAAGAATAGACCCCAAGTAGAGTAAACATTACACATTATGAGAGAAGAGTTTAAATATACTAGTTTTGACATCAAGGGATGCCTCAGACTGCTGATGAGTAGTAAGGGAATAAAGAGAGTTCTAACTAGTGACGGAGCCAAAAGTAGCACCCTTTGGTGCAGGAGCTAAAAAAGTAGAAATAGAAATTTTATTGGCCCCAGAAGCAACCTTTAAAGGACAATTCCACTGCAAATGACCAATCTGACCATAGCTAAAGCACTAATTCTTCCCCTCATTACAGAAACCATAATACATCTAACCATAAAATATGTAAGGAGGATATGATAGAGCTGACTAGGCCCCATTGGATTAAGATTGGTGTAACACCCTCGATTCTAAACCCCAAATACTACACAGTGCTTATGATCCTGAAGGACCCCAAGCTAACCCTTTTCTGGTACCTGTAACTAAGAACTGTATAATATGCTATAAAAATGCAGAAAACAACTGGAAAAAACTTGCCATAAGGTTCCAAAACTAAAATACAATAGAATAAAGCATCAAATATACTAAAGCAACTTTCTGAACATCTAGTTTAAAAAGCCTCTATACTGTCTGAACTGTGGATTTGATGGGACAATCCCTCAACTAACTCCGTCTACTGAAATTCTGAATCTAATGTAATACTAAAATAAGAGAATATCCTCGGATGATGAGAACTCACCACTAAGTCTACTGCTACTGACTGAATCTGAACTACTAAGGATGCTCGGGAGCTCATATTTCTAAACGTACAGTATAAAATAGCATAGTGCAAGAGAAAAGCATATGTTAATACGTGAAAATATACTGGTATGCTAGATGAGGTAAGACTAAATCTAAGGGCTCATATGCATGAACTAAAGCTGACTAAATAACATATACTAAATGATGAAGACATGCATGAATGCATAAACTCTAGCTAAAATCGTAGTAACACTTAAACTGAGTTCAAACAACTAGATTACTGATAACTGGGTTTACTGATGACTTCTATCTGAATTTACTAATACAGAATTTTGAATACTGATTCATTGACATCTGATTCTACTAACATTGGGATACTGAATAACTGAGTCTGCTGATATTAATATCTGAATTTTCTGATGCTGATTGACAGTGTCTGAGATCAGTCTTATCTAGTGAGTGATCTCTAAATCTACTGATATTGATAATGATTTACTGTGTTAGAGATCAGTTTAATCTAGCGGGTGATCTTTGAATTCTATGAAACTATCTAAGTTCCTTACTATGCTGAGTGACTATATCTGATAGTCCTGAATCTATATAACTAAACTAAGTTCTACCACTGAGACTGAATCTCAAATTGAAACTATAGGAAGTAGTTATCTAACCGACATACCCCAAATCTGAACTAGTGGGGTCCAACCTATAGCCCCAGCTGGAAGGGTGTTAGTACCGTGTCACGGGTAAAGACAGTTGTTATGGAGTTAGCCCTAATCTAGCGGGTGACTCCTGAGATCAGTCTTGCACTAATGGGTGATCTCTGAGTATGTCAGTACTATCTAATGGGTGACATCTCATACCTATGCTGGCTACGTAGTTCTAAAACATAGGGATTGCTCCTAGGGATCTCAGTCTTATCTAGCAGGTGAGCCCCCATCCCTAGGCTTGCTCAGTGCTGAATCCTACTCCCAATTAAAAGACACTGAACTAATTCTTAGACTAAACTCTTATTGATCATACTGGTTGACTAAACTGGACTGAGGTTGCTGAGTCTTTCTAAGTTCTGTAACTAACTGAGTCCTACTGATCATGGCATGACTGAGATTATCTTGAAAACTGACTCGGCTCTAGGTACACAGCTAAATTTTTTAGTACAAGTACCCCCAGGACTTGATAGCATATAAATTATAAGACATGACAATTCTTGAATAGCATACAATAGTCTATCATTCACCATACAATCAATAAGGCATCTCTTCAAGCACTTGAAAATCATACACCATACAATCAATAAGGCATGTCTTCAAGCACTTAAAAATCATAAACTTCTACATGCATAGGAATGCACACTAATATCTCATAATTCATCCAATAAGGAATGCACATGAATAGGAATACATTCAACATAGCATAATTCATTCATTAAGTCCTTTCAACAAATACTAGGCATACATTAACTTATACATAATTGGGTATTTCATACTAACATGCTATAATGACTGTATTTTCTTCAAATAAGCATTTTATCGAACATATAGGGAGCATGCTTTTGTTATACAACAAATTCTACACCAAATTATCATGGATACTTCAATCAACATAAAACTTGAAGGGGTTTTATCATAAGTATCACATAAATATCTATACTAGGATCAAAGCTTGGGACTTTGTAATCACAACATGAATTAAAACTCAACAACAACAAGAACTTCAATTTCAATTCACATGAATTTAAACAAGGATTCTTGAACTTCTTAGGTGGAAGGGACCCAAGAATCAACTCCTAACATTTCTTAGTTCTTGATTTTTCAAAGATTGACAGAACAATTTTCTTGAATTCGGATCCTCAATTGAAAACCCTAACTTGTTCTTGAAAGAAATTATGTTAAACCAATATGTTTTGGTGTAATATCACTAAATTTCATGTTTATGGGTTTATATAGGGGTAGGAAATTGACTGTTTTTCCCTTGAAAGCACGGAGGTGGAATACTAAAATTTTGGGGTCAGGCGAGTACCTAGGGAGGCGCCATGCCTAGCCCAGGGGATTATCTTGAGTAGCGCCCTGCCTATCCCGGGGGACTAGCCAGGGTAGTACAGGCTAATCGCCCTGAGCTGCTGTTTCGGGCAACCAAACATGCCCTTACACTATCCAAAAAAAATCTAAAACTCACTCAAGATGTACTATTGACTTGCCACATCGTGAATCAACTTAAAAATCGACAAACGGAAGTCGGGAAGGTCACAAAATAAATTATCAAAGTTCGAAGGCTTATGAAATGAAAAAGTTCCAAAACTTAGTCAAATTTTCTAAGTGTGAAGCTACCCTTAGCATGCTTCAAAGAGATCTAACAACTAAGAAAATTTGCAGGGTATTATAATTGGTCACCCTGTGCCCTATAACCTTCACCACTTTAGAAATAATAATCCCTAGATGGATTCAGATAAGGTGCACTAGCCGTTAAATAGGATTAAGAGTTTCCCTGCTTTTTCATAGACTATTTCCCACCATCTCGACCACTCTGTTGTTGACCTCCACCATGATCAGAATACTAAAACTTTCTACTCTACCTCTCCCCACATCTGCTTGCCTCTTATTTTCCTCCTTGACCTACATCATATGCACTACTAGTCGAGAGGTGTCCATATCTTTATTCAACAAGGCAGCCTTACTCTTTAAAAATAACTTATGAGACAAATCAGAAGCAAATTTTCATATTCTATCCCTAATTCTAGACACTAGCTTAGGAGCATATCATGATAGCCAATGAAACTTTAGGGTAAACTTTTTTAATGTCATCCTATTTTTCTTCAAATTTATAAATTCCTCAATTTTTACCTCCCATAACTCCTGAGGAAAGAAGTATTCAAGAAAAGCACTAGAATTCATCCCATAAAGCAAAATCAGTATCATCACCCCTAAGCTATAATACCCCATGATTGGAAGTCCCTGTGCATCATACAACTGATTCTCTTGAATTATATATACAACATACGACTCATATATTGTATTCGTATTTAAGATAGTATGGTATGGTGTACATTCTGTTGTAGGTATGACTTGACCCTTAGAGTCGTAAGATTTTCATACGAATCATGTGAAGGTGAGTCATAAGTTTAGTAGCCTAGGCTCTCTAAGTTTCTGTCCAAGTTACGAGTGAGGGACTACAAGTCGTATTGTGATGTACAAGTTGCAGTTTTCACTTATATGATTACCAGTGAATGCTATCTTGATTCTACCAAGCTTACAAGTCATGAGGTCAAGTCGTACCCTTACCATACAAATCATATGGTTGACTCATGAAGACTGATGACTAAATTCCATAATGTTCAGTTAAAGGTCTTTTTGGTCTTTTCCCCTCAAATAACTCCAACCCGCGACCTGTAACCCTCAAAGAGGTATTATTTTCAAATATTCCTTAATCAATTAATAACATCATCTCTTCTCCCATCTTTAAGAACATCACGATTAGGGTTTCTCTTAAAAATTCATCTTTCAAGCCCCAAGGTTCAAACTCTCTTCACAAGTCAAGAAATTTTACGTATGTAGGGTTTATGAACAAGGATAATCTTCCATCCTTGTGCCCAAAAAGCATAATTTTTAGATTGAATTTAGTTGTCTTGAATTGGTGTTCACACCCAAATAACTATATTCCGGAAGTATGATACTACTATATGATTAAAAGCTTTAAGTGCATCAAGGTTTACATATATTCATGTTTTGACTTGTAAATTTTGTATTTTAATTTGAATTTTATTATCTTGACTAGGATATTGTTGAAAGATTTCAAGGTGATTATTGAGCATGATGTATTATTATGAATTTCTATGAAACAAAGCATGAAATCCAAGTCTTAAGTACAAATACTGAGTTTACAAGAAGTTTTTTCTCTTAAGCTCCGTTGATATGTGTTATAACATGATTTAAAGAAAATATTGATCTTTTAATTTAAATATAAAACATAAAATCCACAACTGTTCATCTTGATTATGATTTAAAGTAAAGAGAAGCATAACTAGTTTTTATTCTAATAAACCCTTATGCTTTTTTAAGGTGGATTTCCTAAAGTATGAGCATATAAGTATTTTGGGAGTATTATTTTGCACTGAGAAAGAAATGTGGATGAGTGTATCCTAAATTCTTAGAAACTATAAGCCACTATAAGTTAAACTTTTTTCTAATATGGATTAAGTTCAGTGATCACTTAAGGTTCTATTCTAATGAAAAGCGTAGAATAGCTCTCCATAATGTGGGTAAGACATTGAACTCCATGGTAGCTCACATGGTTTATGTCGTTTAGAAGAATCTCCTATAAGAAAGAATAAAAGTAAAGGCTTTAGAAACTATGTGTTATGGCTCACTAAGTTTACTCGCATGCTTTATTATTCATGTTTCATGATCTTGCAATATTTTATTTATTCAAGCTCAAGGTGAGTCATATACGCTTAGCATGCATCATTTAAAAGTTCAATTATATATTCAGTTATTATTTTACTTGGTCATTCACCCCTACATACTTAATACATTCCATAGGTACTGACCCACATATATGTTGATGTGCTAGATTGTCTTATAATATAGGTTCTAATACTCATTTCTAGCAGCATGATTAACTACAGGCATCATAACCTACACCTTGATTTTTGGTGAGTCCTCATTGTCTGAGGACCTATCTTATAAGACTTTCATTCAGTGATGCAAGGAATTTAGTTCTTTGATTTCCATTTATGTTGGGGTCATCTAGTGTCTATCCTAGTGGCTCTCTAGTTAGTAGTAGAGGCTTGTCAGACTGTGTATGTTTAGATCAAAGGGGTTTTTTAAGATTTCCAAGTTAAATACATTCCTTAAGATATGAAATCATTTACCTTTAGTTTCTATATACATTAATTCACTTTTTATGTGAGTTTCAAGCTAAATAGATATCATAGGTTAGCTTAGGGCTAATCATAGTCTTAAGTATTATGTGACATCCAGGGGTACTTTCGGGGTGTTACAATCTTGGTATCAAACCCTATGGTTTAAAAAGTCTTAGGGGTTCAGACAAGCTGCATTACGTAGAGTCTTGATCATGAATATGAAGCATGCCATATTTTTAAGAATAAGGCTATGAAATGATTAGGAATCATCATTTCTTTCCTGATCTATCATGCTTAAAATTATCTTTACCTACCTTAACTTATACTTTTATATGATAGAATATGCCTCCTCTCTGAGCTAATGCATGTAGAAATGTGATTAACCACCACTACACATAGGCCCTTTGAATGAGAATATATCTCATGCTTAATTTTGGGTTGTCATTCAAGCATTGGCCTAAGCTATGAATGCCAATGTTCAGGGAAACCAACAGGCAGCAATTCTACTTCAACAAAATAATAATTTAGTTGCATCCAGGATTTAGTACTTTATGAAGATGAATCCACATGTGTTCCATGGGTCAAAGGTAAATGAGGATCCTCAACTCTTTATTAATAAGGTGAGAAAGATTATTTAGATTATGCATGTTACTGAGAATGAGAGTGTAGAATTGGCATCCTATAGGCTGAAGGATATTGCTTATAATTATGTTGTTATGTGAAAGGAAGGTAGGGGTAAGAATGCAACTCATACGAGTTGGTAGATGTTTTAGAGTGCTTTTCTGGATAGGTTCTTTCACGTGAGATAAAAGAGGCTAAGGTGCAGGAGTTCATCAATCTGAGGCAGGACTCTATGAAAGTAAAGAAGTACTGCCTTAAGTTCACTCAGTTGTCTAAGTATGCTTCTGAGTTGTTATCTAATTCAATAGCTCGTATAGGTAAGTCTGTTACTAGGTGTTGAATTTAGTGGTCAAGAAGGGTCAAATTGATATGTTTATTGGGGACATAGATATTTCTCAGTTGATGACTCATGCTCAATACATTGAGGTAGAAAAGTTGAAAAAAAAAAGAAGAGAGATAAGAGAGCTAGGAATTGACAGTTTGAGTATAGTCAACCAAGGTTTGAAGGGGGAAACCATTCACAGTTTCAGGTTCATTTATTAGTGCATGTTCCATCTTTAGCAAGTGCCCCTGCACCCAGGACCAGACTGGATTAGTGGGGCAGGACTTTGAATTTCAGTTCTCAGAATAGTGTGGTCAAAAGGCCCATTTATTCAACTTTTGCAAAGTATGGTAGGACCTATCCTCATGAGTGCATGATTGGAAAAGGGGGTTGTTATGGTTGGGGAAATTTGGACCACAAGATCAAAGAGTATCCATATGCTAAGTAAAGAAGTAGGGATGTTCATCCTTGGATCCAGGCTACTAATCCAGTTGCTCATCCAGGTTGCTGAGTTTCTCCACAGGGTGTATTATCTAGTACAGGTAGTAGTCATCACCAGAATTGGTTCTATGCTTTGTTATCCCATTAAGAGAAGGAGAGTTCACAGAAGTTGTCACTGGTATGCTTTGTGCCTATCATCTTGATGTATATGTGTTATTAGACCCATGATCAAATCTCTCTTATGTAACTCCATTAGTTGCTGTAAATTTTGGAATAGGTCCTAAAATTCTGTCCAATCCCTTTTCAGTTTCTACCCTTGTGGGCAAGTCAGTTGTTGCTAAAATAAGTCTATAAGGAGTGTCCTATCATCGTCCTCCATAAATTCACATTAACGGACCTAATAGAGTTAGAGATCATAGAATTTAATGTTATTTTAAGCATGGATTGGATCCATTCATACTATGTATCAATAGATTATCGCACTCGTGTGGTGAGATTTTAGTTTCCTGATAAGGAAATTTTTAAGTGGGAGGGTAGTTTTGTGTCTCCCAAAGATCATTTTATCTTTTATTGTAAGGCCAGAAAGTTAATATCAAAAGGGTGTGTCTATTATTTAGTTTGATTTTAAGGTACTAAGTCTGAAGTCCCAACAGTACAATCAGTTTGGGTAGTAAATGAGTTTTCAAAGGTTTTTCCTGAAGATCTGTTAGGGGTACCTCCAGATGGAGAAATAGAATTTGGTATTGATCTTCTTCCTCATACTTAGCCCATTTTTATCCCTCCATATCGTATGGCTCTGGCCAAACTTAACGAGTTAAAGAGGCAGCTTGAGGACCTCTTAGATAAAGGTTTCATCAAACCCAGTGTTCCTCTGTGGGGTGCCCCAATTCTTTTCGTGTTCAAGAAAGACAACATTTTTAGAATGTTTATAGATTACAAACAGCAAAATAAGGTTACCATTAAGAACAAGTATTCCATTCCTAAAATCAACAATTTGTTTGATCAGCTTCAGGGTGCCCGGTGGTTCTCCAAGATTGACCTTAGGTCGGGACACCATCAATTGAAAATTAAGGAGCAAGAAATTCCAAAAACATCTTTCTAAATAAGAAATGGCCATTTTGAGTTTGTAGTAATGTCATTTGGACTGACAAATTCTCCTGCAGCTTTTATGGATTTAATGAACAAGGTCATCAAGCAGCACTTGGATATATTTGTCAATGTCTTTATAGATGACATACTGGTGTATTCCAAGAGTGAGAAAGAACATGCATACTATTTGCTAATAGTGCTGCAGACCCTTAAGGATCGTTAGTTATATGCGAAGTTTTGTAAATATAAATTTTGGTTTGAATCTATTACCTTTTTGGGGCATGTCATTTCAGGGGTTGGAATTCATGTAGATCCTTGAAATATTGATGCAGTAAAGCACTGGCCTAGACCTATCACTCCATCTGATATTAGAGCTTTTTGGGTTGGCTGGATATTATAAAAAATTTGTTGAAGGGATCTCCTCTATAGCCGCAACATTGACTAAGTTGACCCAGAAGAATATGAAGTTTATATGGTCAGATAAGTGTGAGAAAAGTTTCCAAGAGTTGAAGGATAGATTTACTTTGGAACCAGTCTTAGCTCTGCTAGAAGGGTTAGACTAATTTATAGTGTATTGTGATGCTTCCAGAGTTAGGATAGGTTGTGTATTAATGAAAAATGGGAGAGTTATAGCTTATGCCTCTAGGTAACTTAAGGATCACAAAAAAAATTACCCAACTCATGATTTGGAGTTAGTTATTGTGGTTTCTGCCTTGAAATTTTGGAGACACTACCTTTATGGTGTGCATGTTAATTTTTTCACTGACCATAAGAGTCTTCAATATATATTTTCTCAAAGGGATATGAATCCTTGTTAGAGGATGTGGTTGGAGTTATTGAAGGATTATGATATGAATATGCTCTATCATTTGGGTAAGGCTAACGTGGTGGCAGACGTATTGAGTAGGTTGTCTATGGGTAGTGTGTATCATGTGAAAAAAATAGGAGTTAGCTAAAGAAGTGCATAGGTTGGCTTATTTAGGAGTATGTTTGCTCGACATCGATGATGGGGGACTAGTAGTTCAGATCAGTTTGTAATCATCTTTGGTAGTGGAAGTGAAGGATAAATAGCAAAATGATCCCATGCTTAACCAAATGTTAGAAATAGTCCAGCAACAGAAGGTTGAGGTTTTCTCCTAAGGCGGAGATGGTGTACTTCACTATCAAGGTAGACTTTGTGTTCTGAATGTAGATGGGTTGAGGAAAGGATACTATCCGAGGATTATGGTTCGAGTTATTCCATTCATCCAGGTGCTACTAAGATGTACCATGACTTACGAGGAATTTATTGGTCAAAAGGTATTAAGAGGGACATAGCTGTATTTGTGGCAAAGTATCCCAATTATCAGCAAGTTAAAGTTAAACAACAGAGGTCGGGTGGTACGTTGCAAGAGATTAGTATCCCTACTTAAAAGTGGAAAGTAGTGAATATGGATTTCATCATAGGGTTTCCTTGTACAAGACGTCAACATAATTCCATTTGGGTCATAGTAGATTAAATAACTAAATCAGCTTATTTCCTGCCTGTTAAGACTTCAGATATGGTGGAAGATTATGCCAGAATATATATCCGCAAGTTAGTAAGGCTTTATTGGATACCCTTATCCATCATTTCAAATAGAGGAACGCAGTTTACTTCACAATTTTGGAAGTATTTTCAGAGGGGCCTTGGCACAAAGGTTAAGCTTAGTACTATTTTTTATCTGCAGACTGATGTTCAAGATGAGCGTACAATTTAGAAATTAGAATACATGCTAAGGGCGTGTGTTTTAGAATTTAAAGGAAGTTGGGACGACAATTTACCTTTTATTAAGTTTGCTTATAATTAAAGTTATTATGCTAGCATTCAGATTGCTCAATTTGAAGCATTGTATAGGTGCAGGTGTAAATCACCTATAGGACGGTTTGAGGTTGGTGAAGCAGCTTTAATTGGGCCAAACTTTGTTCTTAAATCTATGTAAAAGGATTAGTTGATCCATGAGAGATTGAAAATAGCTCAGAGCTGTCAGAAATTATATTTTGATGTAAGATGAAGAGAGCTCAAGTTTGAAGTGGGTGATTGGGTATTCTTGAAGGTGTCACCTATGAAGGGAATTATTAGTTTCAAAAAGAAGGGAAAGTTGAGTCCCCAATTTTTTGGTCCATATGAGATAGTGACATGTGTAGGAGAGGTTGAATAAAAATTGAATCTTCCATTAGAGTTAGTTTCGGTTCACCCTGTGTTTCATGTTTCGATGCTTAAAAAGTACATTAGAAATCCGTCCTTAGTAGTTTCTCCCTAGAGAGTATTGGAGTCAAATATAACTTGTCATATGAGGATATTCCTATAAAGATACTTTATAGGTATATTCAGAGGCTAAGGAATAAGGAAGTAGCGTCAGTAAAAGTCCTTTGGAGAAACCAATTGGTTAAAGGGGCTACTTGGGAAGCTGAAGCACACATGATAAACAATTATCCTCATCTCTTTTCCTCAAATTCAATTCCTACCTAACGTAAAGTGTTATTTCCAGCAAGTTCTTTCTCTTAAAGTCTATTTAATTGCTCTTTATCATATCTAATATTATGAGAAATTGAGTCTTTGTGGTAGTAGTAAGCTTGGTTGTAAATTTAGTGTAGAGATGTTGATTATTTTCCAAAATCCAAATCCTAAGTGAATCACATCAAGGATGAATGTTCCCAAGGGGGAGATATTGTAATACCCCGTGTTTGGAAGTCTCTGTGCATTATATGACTCATTTTCTTAAGTCATACATAAAACATACGAGTTGTATGTTGTAGTTGTATTTAAGAAAGTGTTGCATGGTGGAAATTTTGTTGTCTCTATGACTCAAACCTTAGAGTCGTAATATTTCCATACGATCCGTACAAAGGTGAGTCGTTAGGTTAGTAGCCTAGGCTCTCTAAGTTTTGTCCAAGTTACGAGTGGAGGGCTACAAGTTGTATTATGATGTTACTAGTTATAGTTTTTGACTTTAATGATGACCAGTGTATACCATCTTGATTCTTCTAATCTTATGAGTCATGAGTCCTACTCACACCCTCACCATATGAGTCGTATGGTAGACTCATGTAAACTAATGACTAAATTCAGTAATGTTCAGTTAAAGGGCTTTTTGAGATTTTCCCCTCATATAACTCCAACCCATGACCTATAACCCTCTCAGAGGCATTATTTTACTCTATTCCTCAATCAATTAACAACATTATCTCTCCTTCCATGTTCAATAACATAAATATTAGGGTTCCTCTCAAAAATTCATCTTGCAAGCCCCAAGGTCCAAACTCTCTTCACAAGTCAAGAAATTTCAAGTATGTGGGGTTTATGAACAAGGATATTCTACCATCTTTGTGCCCAAAAAGCATAATTTTTAGATTGAATTTACTGGTTTTAAATTGGTTTTCATACCCAAATAACCATATTCTTGAAGTATGATACTAACATGTGATTAAAAGCTTTAAGTGAATCAAGGTTTACATATATTTATGTTTTGACTTGAAAGATTTGTATTTTGATTTGAATTTCATTATCTTGACTGGAATATTTTTGAAAGATTTCAAGGTGATTATTGAGCATAATGTATTATTATGAATTTTTGTGAAACAAAGCATGAATTCCAAGTCCTAAATACAAGTACTGAATTTACAAAAAGTTTATGCTCTTAAGCTCCATTGATATGTGTTACAACATGATTTAAAGAAAAGCTTGATCTTTTTATCTAAAAATAAGACATGAAATCCACAACTGTTCTTCTTGATTATGATTTAAAATAAAGAGAAGCATAACTGGTTTTTATTTTAATAAACTCTTATGCTATTTTAAGGTGGATTTCTTAAAGTAAGAGCATATAGGTATTCTAGGAGTAGTATTTAGCACAGAGAAAGGAATGCGGATAAGCGTATCCTAAATTCCTGGAAACTACAAGCCATCGTAGTTTAAGCTTTTTCCTAATATGAATAAATTTTAGTAATCACTTAAGTTAAGGTTTATAACAATGTCAAGGGTAGAACAGCTCTCCCAAATATGATTAAGATGTTGGACTACTTGGTATCTCACATGGTTTATGTCGGTTAGAAGAATCTCCCATAAGTAAGAATAAAATTAAAGACTTTAGAAACTAAGTGTTATGGCTCACCAAGTTTACTCACATGCTTTATTATTCATGTTTCATGATGTTGCAATCTTTTATTTTATTCAAGCTCAAGGTGAGTCATTTACGCTTAGCATGCATCATTTGAAAGTTTACTTTTATATTCAATTATTGTTTTGCTTGAGCATTCAACCCATATATATAGTACATTCCAGAGGTACTAACCCACATATATGTCTATGTGATACATTGTCTTATAATGTAGGTTCTGGTGCTCGTTTCCAGTAGCACAATTGACTATGAGCCTCATCACCTACATCCTAACTTTTAATGAGTCATCATAGTCCAAGGACCTAGCTTATCAGACTTTCATTTAGTGATGCAAGTAATTTAGTTATTTGATTTCTATTTATGTTTGGGTTAGTTGGGGTCTGTCCCAGTGGCTCTCTAGTCAGTATTAGAGGCTTGTCAGACAGTGTATGTTTAAGATCAAAAGGTTTGTTTAAGATTTCCAAGTTAAATACTTTCCTTAAGATATAAAATTGCTTACCTTCAGCTTCTATATAGGTTAGTTCACTTTTCATGTGAGTTTCAAGCTAAATAGATATCTTGCGTTAACTTATGTCTATTCGTAGTCTTAAGCACCGTGTGACGTCCAAGGGGTACTTTTGGGGCATTACATAAGTTGTTCCCACTCATCATACCATTGGTATGCTACATCCTTTAACTGATAAGAAACGAACTCCACACCCACTACATAGGTAGCATGCATAACCCAAAAGATATTCTCCACCTTATCTATACAACCTTAAGGGTCTTCCTCATCCCTAGTACCAGTGAAAGTTGGAGGACTCAACCTCATAAACTGGACAACTTTAGTGGTCTCAGATGAACACCCAATAATACCAGCAGAACCTATCTGACATGACTGAGATGTCACCAGCGGAGTAAACAAATGAATGGATTAGCAAAACTCATCATTATAATATCTCCCTGAGGTGGATGAGTATGAGTGCCACCAGTTGGAGAATCAGAAGCAGTGACCCTAGATCGGGTCTGTACCCCATAAGTTGGACGAGATCCGCCAACATTTTCCTCAAGAGGGACAGACGAGTTTCCACGAGCTTCAGATTGTCTAGGAAGAATAATCTGAAAGGCGAATAAATGGGAGTTAGAGAAATCCAAGACCATAGACTCTATAGCTCAAAAATAAGACAACAAGAAAGGGAAACATTCCTAAATGCCTCGTAGCCTCTCTCTTATAAGAGTGGTGTGCTATACACCCATAAAATTGACTATACTTAACACGGCTTTATGGACACCCCATTACATTGAAATCTAGGCTCTGATACCAACTTGTTCATGGCTCAAACTAGGTCCTGGCCATGACGGGCATCCTAAGTCAACAAAGGATCGGAGACTGCCCCCTAAGCCTATTCCAATACAACTAAAAACTCCTAGTAGAGGATGAATACCAATATAAGACAAAATGTAATAAGAAATCCAAAAAAAGAATTTGTATCAGACCAACACCTGAAAACATCCACAATACCCAAGTCCACAGTATCCATAAAGCCTAAAAAAAATCAAGTACCAATAAAGTATCGGGACATGCCCTTGACCATAGCCAAAACAAATATGACATAAAGTCTATGACATCAAAAACCAAACATGAAATGAAGTCTTCCGAAGGATGGAAGCTCACCACTTCAAGTCAACTCATGAACACTTGATCAATACGCAGGAGAAGTAGAAGTATGGCCAGTTCCTGCATTGCATGGGGATACAATGTATGAAGATGGTTATCAATTGGAGCGGCTAGCATGTAACTCAAGGATAAGGGAACAAATAATGCCATATAATTGAAAACCAGTTAAATCCCAAACATACCATCAAATGCAAATACATATATATTCATATATCATGTTACAGGGTATGGAACAAGGCTTAGCATGAACATTTAAAATCTTAACCTGGATTGTATATCTTGACCGTCATAAACTATCCACGGTCTATATGGGTTTAGTTATAACCCCCTGGTTGGTCCCCAGTGCGTGTTAGTCGCACAAACTTGAGATATCATAGAAGGTCAAAGATTTTGATGTACCCTTCGCTAACTATGATACATTTATATATATACATACATATTTGGTGGATTCCTTCGTACCCCACAAGCACATGTTCTACAAGACCAACCCCCATGTCGACAAACATAAGATTCCAGTCACAGTCCTTTGGACTAATACCTTCACAGCAAGCTATAAAACCCCATTTAAGCCTAATTAAAACATTTAGCACATAACCGATTTACCATATTTTAGGAGTTAATCATAAAGACATTATTAAGTAGTGTTGGCATACCGACTATAGTTTGCAAGAAATGTTATTACGCCAACACTTAGGGGATTCCTTCGTACCTCGAAGACTTCATTATTAAAATCACTTGGGGAATTCCATCATACCCCACAACATTTTAAAAATAATCCTTAACCATTTATGCAATGAATTAGTCTTAAAAAAGTAGACCAAACCAACCATTTTCATACCAATGCATTAATACAAGTGAGCAAACCAAACTGGGTGACAAAATCATATTCATTGACAATTTCACAATAGATTGAGGGCACATTATTTCCAAACCATATAGCAAAGAAAAATTATCAAATTAGGGATTAACCATGACCCCTCGATTTAATTACCATTCCTATGCATTCATAATGTTCCAAAATCATAAATAAAGCTTAATTATTGTACAATAAACCATGGGAAAGCATTTAAACCAAACACAGGCACAACCCTCAATCCATAGTTCAAAACAAACTATTACAACCATGAATAATAACCAATTTCATGCCATTAAGAAAAATAGAATTTTAAGGGAAAGAGATGCATGCCTTAGACACACAAAGATTTATGAGCAATTGAGAATTTTAAATCTGAATTATGAATGTAAGTTGAAACCCTTGTGCTTTCTTAGGGTTTGGAGTTTCAGAGTGAAATAATTGATGTTGTATCATGAAAACTGATGGAAATATGATTATGTGATGTTTAAAGGTCGTCTACAAGTGAAAGGACCTCATTACCTTTTATCCCAATTAAAATTGAACAAAACACTAAAAATTTACATAGGTCTGTGGCAGGGACCTCATCCCGGAGGCTATTCTCTATGCCCTGAACCCTATAGCAGAGCCCCAGCCTCCGTGACACAGAGGCTATCACGGAGGCTTACTGCCTCCATGACATGAAACTGCCCCAAACCATATCCAAGAATTCCAAAACTCTTCTAGGTTACCCTTTTAATATCTCCAAACATAATTTGAGTCACACATTCATATTTTATTGAAAAGTAAAAAATAGAATAAACAAAATTTTGAGGGTATTATACTAGTTGTCAGACACAATGAGTCATAGATTAGAATCATTTCCATAGAAGTAAGTGACCAAGAAATTTAGTCTAGTGGCAATGAGTCTAGCACACAACTCGTTTTCAGACTAATTGAGTTATCGTGTGTGGACCCATTATCACAACAGTGAGTAACCAAGAACTTAGCCCTTGGTAATGACCTTTTATAATGACTCATTATCAGACCTAATGAGTTGTTAGGATGGGAGCCATTTTTATAATAGAAGGACCCAAAAACTTATGTTCTCAGGTCATAACTCAGGCGACAACTCATTACTAGATACAACGAGTCATTACTCGAGTCGTGACAACTATTTCTAAGAATTTCAAGAATGATTTAAGAAGGGATTTTTGGGCTTTTCCTATTTTTTTAACTCCTAACCCGCATTGTTTAGGCTTTTCCTAGGGTTTAATATAATTCTAGTTTCCCCAAACTCACCATTAATTCTTAAAATAAATTCACAAGAAGAAAAGAAGTTATTCTCTTATCTCCAAAAGCAAATTAAGGTTCTTCAATCTTTAAGTCCAATTTCCAAGAGCTCGTCAAGGCTTTCACCTCTAGGTATGTGAGATTTTATTAATGGTTTCCTTCCACCCATTGAGTCCCAAATATTCCTTCAAACTCTGGATTTCAATTCACCTTTATTGTCTAGGGTTTCATGATAATTATGAGTCCTCTTGGAATTGTAGTTTAATTCTTGAATTCAACCTTGAGTACATATTTTTCCATAAGATTTGTATCTTCCCATACTCACCATCATGAATGTTATACTATTTATAAATCATTGTAATTAGACTTTATTTTGTGAAATTCTCTATTATAATCAGGTTTAACTTATTGTCATGTTCAATTGCATTAGACAGAGCTGGTGGGTTATGAACACTCGATACCTAGGATTTCATGCATATATCAGTTGACATATTTTGAGCACTTTAGATTATTCCTATGTTGCTATTTTCAAGAATACCACTATATATATGTATATATCAATTTTTAGTATCATTCAGCTGGGAGTGGTACTTAGCACCAAGTGAACACGGGGATAAAGTCTTACTCATTAGTTAGGAGTGGGACCTTTAGCAGAAGTCCCTAAGTTTTGAAACTATGGTGCCTCCAAAGGTTATAAGGGGTCACCCTCCAGTTAGATACCCTAGTCCTTTGAGATATCAGTTTAGTAGATCCACACCTGCCAGTGTTGGTAACCTTAGTAAGGTATTAGCGCCCTTTTAACTAGGGTTACAGTTTGGACCTTGATTTGCTCATACTCAGGTATGTTGGTTATTGTTAGCTCCCACAGTCCTCCGTTTATGTTCAGCTTATATTTCAGTTCATATATGCATGACCTTGTATTCGATTATTCAGATATTCAATTTTACATAGCACATATATATACTTGTTTTCCATTCAGCTTATTATGTTTCATGCATTCATGTTCAGATTGACTAATTCGTTTCCTATCTCACATACTCATTATATTCAAAGTACTAATTATATACTTTTTTATATTATATTGTCTCATAATATAGGTTAGGACGCTCAGTACCTAAATCACACTTAGCATATTTTACGCCAAATCCAGCAGCAGTTTTGGTGAGTCCTTATCAATCGAGGACTAGTTATTAGGGTTTATTTTTAGTTTTTCTTTAGTGTCAGTCAATTGGAGTTAGTGGCGGGCTTCTCCTAATAACTCAATAAAATTTAGAGGCTTTTAGGCATTTATTTAAATTTTCAGCCTTTTGGTTGTTAGATAGCTTTATCTCTAGTTTTTGGTTGATATATAGTATTTTTATTATTTAATTTTCATCAGTTATCTTAGTTTAGATTCTGCCCAATATTTTGTTATTTTTTTCAGTAATCATAGAGTATACCAGACCATTGGTTTGCTTGGGGTCATTTGTGACTCTAAGCACCGTGTTACAACTAGGGATAGTCTCGAGTCATAAAAAACCTGGTATCAGAGTTAGGTTTAAAGTGTCCCAGTGTGTCTAAAAGTCCCATCAAGCAGAGTCTTATTCATGGGTGTGAAGTGCACTATACTTATAGGCAAAAGGCTGCAAAATATTTTAGGAAAGTCTAACTTCTTCCATGATTCATGTCATGCGATAGAGTGTGAACTCTATTAAAATTTTTCTTCTAACACATCCTCTATCCATTTACAAAAAATTTCCTCCTAAGTGAACCAACAAAAAAAGAAATAGGAACTAGCAAACACCATTGCTAATTCTTGAAGACCCTTTGAATAAACAGGTCTCTCATGCTGAGTTCAGGGTTGCTTTCACAGCATTAGCCTAATCTATGGCTACTTATAATAATCAATAGGTTATTTCCCAGCCAACCCAACAATGAATATAAAAGCAACAAAACTTCGGGACTTCACTCGGATAAATCCTCCGAATGTTCTTTGGATCTAAGCCTGAAGAGGATCCATAGGGGTTCTTGAATAGTGTTTAGAAAGTGAATAAGATTATTGGTGTCACTTTTACTGAGAGTACTGACTTGGATGCTTAACAATTGCAAGGAGAGACTCACAGTTAATTTAAGCAGTGGAAAAAAGATAGAGATACAAATGAAGGGTTCATTAAGTGGAATAAGTTTGTTGTTGCATTTCTGGACAAGTTCTTCCAGCTTGAGCTGATAAAAGCCAAAATGCAGGAGTTAATTGATGTGTCAGCCCATGCTAACACATTTGAAGCTTTTAACTCTAAATAATTGCAAAATCTTGAGCAACTTTAGTCGTTTTTGATTAGTTTACTTTGATTTTGCAGCAAAAGTAGAGAAGAGGGCGAAACACTAATAAAGGAAGCAAAAAGACTAAAATCAAAAGTAGATAAAGAGCTAAGTGTGGCTGACGACATCCATGACACATCGTCAACTTGGTGATAGGCTATCACGGGTGCCATCAACCCTAAACAAAAGATGGGAGTTGCAGGAAGCTTTGTGACAACCTTCATGACATGCCGTCAAGATCCTGATAGGACGTCACCATCGTCGTCAACCATAGGCAGTAGAAGCTAAAATTGTAGAGACACTGATGATGTCCGTGATAGGCCATCAAGATCATGATAGGTCGTCATGGGCGCCGTCGTCTATTTCGAAGAAAGTTTGAAACTTTTAATTTTATTTCCTTATTTAGGATTTACTATTTTAAAGCCTTGTTTTAGTGTTTTTATAAATATAAAATTATCGAGCTATCGAGCTATCCATTGACGTATTGACAATATACAATTTTTTTCTCTCTCTCTCTCTAAGAACAATATTTTAGAGTTTTGCCTTGTGATTCAATTAAAAGAATACTTTTGATTTCCTTCATTTTTGTAAGTTAATCTTTCCAGTTATGAATTCAAATTGAGTGCTTATTTCTTGCATCATGAGTAACTAAACACTCTTAACCTGGATATGGAATCCAGGGTTAGGTAATGATAAGGTGTTAATTAATTACTCAAGGTTTATTAAGTGTTAAGATTTCTTGGTAATTCTGAGATTAGAATTTATGTTTGTTAGTTGCAAATAATAGGTGTACGTACTTTGGTTTGCTTGAGAAAGAAATCATAAACAGTAGAAGTGAATTATCAACAGGGACTCAGAAAGGCTTCATTTAATAATCAGCGTTGTAAAAAGATTGATTAACCTGAGGTAAAATCTAGGCAGTCAGTAGTGATTCCCTAAGTCTGATAGGATTAGGAAATTAAACGCTCGAATAGGTCGAGAGACATTTGAGCATACCATCGATAAAGATAGCTTGTCATCCTAACCATCATAAGAACCTTGAGTTAATGGTAGCATCTGTCATGTTCCGTAAGACCTAGTGAACATAATCCTGGTTATCTCATAAAATCTTGGTTACAAACATTAAGTTCAACGTGATAAACAATTTTCTGTAAAACTAAAACCCCCATTTCAGGAAACTATAAACTACCAGTGAATTAAATCTTAAGCATCTTGAGTTCATACCATATTTCCTATGGGATTCGACCCCAACCTAGTTGATTTTTATATTGACAATGATCGCTTACACCCATTCAAGCATGTAATTTAAGTGTTATCAAAAATGGTGCCATTGCCGGGGAATACGATTGTAAACTGAAAGTATGTGTAGGCTAATTTGATATTAGTTAAGTTTCCTTGATTTACGTTTATTTGTTGTTTTTGTCTATTGTAGGTACTATGTTGTTTATGCCAAAAATAAGAAGCTCCGGAGAACAGTTATTACGAATCAATCCAGAACCTCAGCTGATAGGGAGAATGGCTGAACAATAGGAGGCGGACAGACTAGCCACTTTGGCCACGGCTTAGGTGAACGTACAGAATTTGGGTCAATAAGTACATCACCAAAACCCTAATGATAAAGACTTAGGTGATGAGGAATTGTTGAATCCTCAAAACCCAAGGCGAGCTGAGCAAATTCCAGCACCAGTGCAGCGAAATGTCAATAGAAACCGTCCAGTTCAAGAAAGGTATGGTCAACAGCCTGTTCAATATGAGGCTGATGAAGATGATGAAGGAATGGATGTAGCTGGTGTAACAGGTGCTATCATTCCTCCACCGTTGGCACCGAGTGCAAAATTCAGCATAACAAGCACCATGATCCAACTCCTGAATCTGAAAAGATTATTTGGAGGCTTTCGTGGTGATGATTCGAACATGCATTTAGTGAACTTCATCACCATTTGCAAATCTTTTAACAATCTGGGAGTGAGCCAAAATGCGATCAGGTTGAGGTTATTTCCATTGTCTCTGTCTAAAGAGGCAACAATGTGGTTAAACAAGCAAGAGCCCAATTCTATAACCAGCTGGAGATAGTTGAAAGTGGCATTCCTAGAACAGTTCTTTCCACCCTCCAGGAGGGTACAGCTGAGGGACGAAATCAGTAACTTCAGACAGCTTCCAACTGAAGCATTTCATGAAACCTGAGAAAGATTTAAGAAGAAGCTGGCTCATTGTCCGAATCATAACATGACGGCTTGCACTCGATGGAAACTTTGTACATAGCTTTCAAATATATGACAAAGCCAATTGTCGATAATGCTATAGGTGGTTCGTTCATTGACCTCTCTTTTTAGGATGCTTCAGACATGCTGAATAGAATGACCAAGCAGAGTCGGTCTTGGCGCACTAGGGATTCTGTGGTGGCTAGTCTGACTGTTTCTAGTGGTATGACTTCAGAGCATCGCATAAGGGATGAGGAGCGAGACCAGTACATAGCCCACTTAAAGACAAAGATGGACTTGCTGACCAAGAACTTGCTGTCAGGCAAGACCGAAATGGTTAAGGGTATGGAATCTCAGGGTACTGTGGCTATGAGTGCTTATGTAGAGGCAAACTATATAAGTAATCAGGGGGTTTTTGAGGCAATATCTAAGGGAACTAAGGTCAGAACTTTTATGACAAGCCTGATTATAAAGATAGGGAGCAGGGATATTAGAAAAGCAATAATGATAGGAGTGGTTTGTATGTTCCTCCTAGAAGTCGGGATGCTGCAACAACTAGCTTGGGCAAGATATCCATGGAGGACATGATGGAAAAGTTATTGAAAGAAGTGGACGCTACCAACTCGGGGGTAACTACTATAAAGAGTGAATTCTCTAGCCTCAGTCAGTTGGTTAGTTCACACTCTGCTTCTATTAAGCAGTTGGAGCAGAAGATGAGTCAACTTCTTTCTACACTAAACCAGAAAAAAAGTGGTACTTTACCTGGTGATACAGTTCAAAATTTGTGGAATGATGGCTTATGTATGGCGATTACCACTCACAGTGGTAAGCTGTTACTTGGCTCTTCTGTGGGCAAATCTGTAGAAGATGAGGTAAGAGTTGATGAACCCAAAGAAAGTAATCCAATAGAGTCTGAGAAGATTGATAGTTTTGCTGATGATTTGGAGAAGAAAAAAGAAGTGGTGTTAAAGACTATCCCTAGACCACCACCTCCTTTTCCTCAATGATTGAAGAAAAAGGTTGAGGATGCAAAATTTGGGAAGTTTATGGAAATGCTCAAGCAACTGACAATTAATATGCCTTTGATTGAAGCACTTGAGCAAATGTCAGGTTATGCAAGGTTCATTAAAGACCTCATCACGAAGTAGAGAAAGGTTAGTAGTGAGAAGGTGGATCATCTCTACTATTTCAGCATGGTTTTCACATGATTCTTAGTGCAAAAGAAGGCTAACCCAGGAGCATTCACTATTTCATGTAAAATTGGGTCTCTGGATGTTGCAAAGGCATTATGTGATTTGGGTGCTAGCGGGAATATGATGCCACTGGCTATGTATAAGAAGCTCAGTTTAGAAGCTCTTATACTCACTAACATGCGACTCATAATGGCAGATAGGTCCATAAAGCGGGCGGTTAGAATTTTGCATGATGTGTTGGTGAAAGTGGTAGACTTTATTCTTCCTGCAGATTTTATGGTATTGGATTATGATGTGGACTTTGAGGTACCCATTATTTTAGGTAGGCCATCTTAGCAACAGGAAGAGTAATAGTGGACATGGAGTTGAACAAGCTTAAATTTAGGCTCGGTAAGAAAGAGGCAAAATTCAAAATACATCAACCCATGTCTCAACAAAATGATATGAATGTCTTCTCAATCGTTGACATCTTTTATGATGATGGAAAAGGAGGATCAACAGGTTGTCTTGGTGAAGTCTGAGTAGTCAAGATGACCCAGTCGTGCCGCGACAGTAAATCAAGCGCTATTGGAAGGCAACCCAAAGTTTTAATATTTAAGAAAGTGTTTTTATTTTTTAAAATTTGGATTTAGTATAGAGAAGGTAGAAAAATAAAAAGGTCATCTAGAAGGTCATGACGACATTCGTGACAAGCTGTCACAACTATGACAAGCTATCATGATTGTCGTTAGTTAGATCAGGGTGGAGAAATTCTCTACTTAAGGGTGACGACGATCATGAAGGACTATCACACTCATGACAAGCCATCATAAATTATCGTCAGCCCAAATCCTAAAATCTAAAAACTGGGCCTAACTTTAAGCAGATCCAACCCGGCCCAAATCACGAACCTTTTCAAATTTCCACCGCTTTTAACTTCTTTTTCTTTAGTTATTTCTTTCCTTAGTTAAAATATTTCCCTTCCTTTGTAAAAATACTCCAAGAAAACAAATCCAGATGCTCCTGATGGGGAGAAGATAATAGATGATGTAGTAGCAAGGTCAAAGACCCAGGATCCAAGGGCTTGACTGTCTTCAGGTATACCTTAACCCCTAGTTCATCTTATTTTTTATTTTAAGTTAAGGATGTAAGGTAAATTGTTGTTGTAACATATTCTATAGATAATTAGGAGTAGTACAAGTACTTGAGACAGTTATCTTATTTTGTGGTTTTTGAGTACCTATCCAGTGGTCTAATCCAGTACCTATTATGTACTGTGTGAATTGCATCCATTGTAACCACAGTGTTCTTTTTGTGGCGTTAGTATGGCAAATGAATGACATGTGTTAAACAAGTGCATGAATTGGATAAGTATTGATATGCAAGATACTTATGTGCCATGTGTGTGTAAGGTCTTACTCAGTTTCCGCTGTGCGTTGAATCTAGAACTTACCCTACTAGTCGTGCCATAGTCATAGGATAGGCGTTAGGAAAGGATCATAGGCCATTTTTGCATGTTAGCCCATGTTATCCTAAATGACCTTCCTAATGTGAATACTATCCCTTGATCCCTGTTTAAGCCTCAATAACCTATTTCTTTCTTATACACCTTTCACCTTCTCGTTTATATCACAATGAACCTGTCTTCGCCCTAGTCCTCCTAAGACACTGTGCATCTTAACCTAGGCAAATAACCTAAGTTGAGGATGGCTATTATAGGGGTGCGTGATGCAATATGTGTATGAAAAGAGGTAGAATAAGAAGGATGAATAAAAAGCTGGGTGCGGTGTAAAAGAAATAAGAAAAGAGAAAACTATCTGAAAAATAATAAAAAGATAATCAGTTAATTGAAAACCGCATCCGTCTTGAGCATGCATGATAAATAAAAGAGGGAAGAAAAGAAGGTTAAGAGTTGAAACCCCCAAAGTCTAATGTAGTGTCAAGGAGGCTTAGTCACTTTGAAATATCCATGAATATCATACCATCACCTAGCCTACGTTACAAGCTTAAGAAAAGCCCTATAGTGATCCTAACTGACCTGTCTGAAAACTTGGGTACTGACTATAAGGGCAAGCCTATGGCATTTGATGCGCAATGTTGGAACTTCATTCTGAGAGTGAGTCTTGTATTTATCCCTATGTTTATAAATTCTGATATGAGTAAAAAAGGGATTTTTTTGTTGCGAGGGCACACTAGGTATGTTTCTAATCATTGTCTTGTTCGGATAGTGTGATTTGGGTATGTGTTGGGTTGTTATTGCTGTAATTTTTGCCATATTTTGATCCTTCTGAGTTGCATGGGTGTTTTTAATAATAGACACTATTGATCTTATTTTGACTGACCTTGGAGATGGTGTATATATCCTGAACTGATATGAGTAGTTAGCTGCCAAATTGTACTTTGTATACTCTTAGTTATGTTATGGTTGCTTGAGGACAAGCAATTGTTTAATTTGAGGGTGTTAATGTGTGAGCCCATGCTAACACATTTGAAGCTTTTAACTATAAATAATTGCAAAGTTTTGAGCAATTTTAGTTGTTTTTTATTAGTTTACTTTGATTTTGCAGAAAAAGTAGAGAAGAGGGGGAAACACTAATAAAGGAATCAAAAAGACTGAAATCTAAAGCAGATAGAGAGCTAAGTGTGGCTGACGACATCCATGACACGTCGTCAGCTTGGTGAAAGGCTGTCACGGGTGCCGTCAACCTTAAATAGAAGATGGGAGTTGTAGAAATATTTGTGATGACCTTCATGACATACCTTCAAGATCCTAATAGGATGTCACCATCATCGTCAACCTTAGGCAGCAGAAGCTGAAATTGTAGAGACGCTAACGACGTCCGTGATAGGCCATCATGATCATGATAGGCCATTATGGGCACCTTCGTCTATTCCAAAGAAAGTTTGAAACTTTTAATTTTATTTCCTTATTTAGGATTTACTATTTTAAAGCCTTGTTTTAGGGTTTTTATAAATATGAAATTATCGAGATATCAAGCTATCCATTGACATATTGACAATATACGATTTTTTTTCTCTCTCTCTCTAAGAATAATATTTTAGAGTTTTGCCTTGTGATTCAATTACAAGAACATTTTTTATTTCCTTCATTCTTGTAAGTTAATCTTTCCAGTTATGAATTCAAATTGTGTGCTTATTTCTTGCATCATGAGTAACTAAACACTCTTTACCTGAATTATGGAATCTAAGGTTAGGTCATGATAAGGTGTTAATTAATTACTCAAGGTTTAATAAGTGTTAGGATTTTTTGGTAATTCTGAGATTAGAATTTATGTCTGCGGGTTGCAAATAATAGGTGTACGTACTTTGGTTTGCTTGAGAAAGAAATCATAAATAGTAGAAGTGAATTATCAACAGGGACTCGAAAAGGCTTCGTTTAATAATCAGCACTGTAACAAGGTTGATTAACCTAAGGTAAAATCTGGGAAGTGAGTTGTGATTCCCTAAGTCCGAGAGGATTAGGAAATTAGACGCTCGAATAGTTCAAGAGACATTTGAGCATATCATCGAGAAAGATAGCTTATCATCCTAACTACCATGAGAACCTTGAGTTAATGGTAGTGTCTATCATGTTCTGTAAGCCCTAGTGAACATAATCATGGTTATCTCATAAAATCTTGGTAACAAACATTAAGTTCAACATGATAAACAATTTTCTATAAAACTAAAACCCTCATTTCAGGAAATAGTAAACTACTAGTGAATTAAATCGTAAACAACTTGAGTTCACACCCTATTCCCTGTGAGATTAGACCCAAACCTAGTTGGGTTTTATATTGACAACGATCGCTTACTCCTATTCAAGAGTGTAATTTGAGCATTATCATTCATCAAATTAAAGCAGAGCGGTATGAGTATTAAGGAGTACTCGCTCAAGTTTACTTTATTCGCATAATATGCTATGACTATGGTGGCTGATTCTAGGTCCTAAATGAGTAAGTTTGTATCTGATGTTTCTGAAGACTTGATCAAGAAGTGTAGGACAACCATGTTAGTTAAGGATATGGACATCTCCAGATTGATGGTTCATGCTCAATGGACTGAGAAAGAAAAGAAAAGGGAGAATAAGAGGACCAGAACTGGTAGCTTCGATTTCTCTCAGCAAAGGTTGGATGGTGAAAATTTCTCTCAGTTCTTCCAGGAATCTTTATCTCTAGAGCCATTTTCTAGTAGTTCTCTAGTACCTAAGTTTAGACAAATTACTCGAGATAGAGTGTCGGGCTTTAAGTCCTAGGTTAGTATGAATAGTGCTTACACCAACCCAATTTGCAAGAGATGTGGTAGGAACCACAAGGGTAAATGCATGGTTGGTAGTGATGCTTGTTTTGGGTGTGGAAAGTAAGACTACAATATGAGAGAATGCCCAGTGACGACACAGAAGGGTAAAGATGTTCATCGATAGAGTTAGTATAACTCTTCAGCAGGTCATCCGACTTAGAAAGGTGTCACCTATAATACAACTGGTGGACGATGTCAGGGTAGGTTCTATGCTCTTCAGAATCTACTAGATTAGAAGGGTTCTTCTGATGTTGTTATTATTATGTTACAAGTCTTTCATCTTAATGTTTATGCATTATTAGATCTCAGATCTACACTTTTCTTTATGACTCCTTTTATAGCAGTAGATTTAGATATCAGTAATCTTAGCAGAAACCTTCTCAGTATCTACTCTAGTCAGTAATTAAATCTATCCAGATAGGTATACAAAAATTTCCCAGGCACAACATCCCAAAGAGTCACTATAGTCAATCTCGTAGATTTAGACATGACAGATTTGATATTAATTTTGGCATGGATTGGCTCTATTCTTGCTATGTATCAGTTTATCATAGAAATAGAATAGTCCAATTTTAGTCTTCAAATAAGCCAGTCTTAGAGTGGAAGGGTAATACACAGTGCCTATAGGTCGATTTGTTTTGTTCCTTAACGTAAGAAAAATAATCTCCAAAGGGTGCATATATCATCTTATTCGAGTTAAGGACTCAAGGTTTAAAATCTTGAGTCTTGAGTCAGATCCAGTAGTAAATGAATTTTTAAAAGTTTTCTTGAAGATTTTCCTGGAGTTCTTCCCGTGCGGGAAATTGACTTCAAAATAGATATTCTTCCAGATACCCAGCCTATTTCAACTCTACCTTACCAAATGGCTCTAACCAGGCTTAAGGAATTGAAAGAGCAGTTGAAAGATCTACTAAAAAGGGTTTCATTAGGCCTAGTGTCTCTCAATAGGTTCTATAAGTCTTTTCGTGCGCAAGAAAGATGATTTTCTTAGAATGTGCATCGACTACCGTCAGTTGAACAAAGTCAAAATCAAGAATAAGTATCCTATTGTAACGACCAACTTTTTTATAAAATATGTGATATGTGTGTTTCTTTGTTATTTAACTATTTTACCCCTCCCTATAGTTGTATTATGGTATTTCTAGGGTGTGGAGGTGATTGGGATGGTTCCCAATGTATTTTTGTACTATTTACACTATATTCTGGTTTTTGGTGGCTTTATGAACCTTATTTTGGACCTGTGTGGTAATATTTTGATCTGTGTGATGGATGGATGAATGGACTAGAGCAGCAACTCCAGAATATCGATTTTAGGCTAGGCAGACCTTTGGTTCTGGTCTCAATACACCCGAGCTCATTTCAACCTGTTGGTCGAAAAGATGAAAAATTAAAAATATGAGTGTGGGACCCACATATGATTGAAATGACCTTATATGGAAAATTCGAATATTCCAACGCATCCAAACATCAATTTTAGGGTGGTAAAATATTTGATTGGGTTTTATGGCTTTTAAATCTTATTTCGACACTCGATTTGGAAAATTGTGATTTTTGGTTTTGGGATTCAACTCTATGAAAATGATATTTTTTCGATAATCTAATATTTCCATTGGGCCCAAAGCATCAAAGTTAGTGTGTTTACATAGTTCATCTGCATAAATCATACTTCAAATAAATCTCGGGCACCCCATCTAAGTCTATCTCAAACTTAAAAACTTGGTGCACCATTTTAGGTAAAACTCATGTGGTGAATGTATTTTATGCCTTAAAGGGGTAAAATGGATTTGGCAAGTGCAATTTATGCCCTTTTTGTGTCAGGTAACGTGGTGCAGTATAAAAAGGCCTTTTTTACCTAATTTCAGCTCATTTTTCACCTTGCCTCTTGAGAGTTAAACCTTAAAATTGTGTAAGAGCTGAAAGTAAAGCTTGTGGGTTCTTGAGAAGCTATATTAACATCTATTTCTCGATTCTTTTGTGGATTTAAGGTGATATTTCATCCCTTTCTTACTCTAATTCTTGATTAATTGTTTAGAAATCCAAAAAACTTATTACTTGATTGATCCCTAAGTTTCACTCCTTCTTGAATAATGTTTCTAATCCTATAATTACTAGTTTTTCATCAATTTAACCTTCTAAACACCTTTGATTCTTGATTTTAACTCAGATTTTAAAAATTTTACCAGTAAAGCTTAAAAATAGTTTTTCTTCTATTTGAACCTTATCTTTTACTCGATTTGACTTGGGTTTTCAGCTGTAGATTCCTAAAAATAAGGTAAACACATTTTTGCAATAAAGTTTAGGTTTTCTCCTTCTTTTTTAAAAATCCATTTTGGGATTCTATTTTGATCCCGAACAAAAAGTAGGCAATATGAGTATCGTTAGCTTTGTTTTGATGTGTAGATTCTATATTTCTTGATTTTAGTTGATTTTGGAATCAGTCATAGAAAGTAAGGTTGTGGGTACAAAGTATAGTAGCCAGATTTTAGCATTTGAGGTAGGTTATGGCTTACCTCTTTCAGACTGGACTAGGTAGTAAATATTGGTACAAAATGCATGTTAAGGATGGGAACTAATCATGAAAAATGGCTACCTATATGTTGTGCCTGTGTGGGGGCCTATATGTGATGTAATTATTGAAATTGAGGTATTATGTGTCATGTGTGACCGTGTGGATTCCTATGTGATGTTGATAACCATGAATATATGTGAATAATTATATTGTATTTCTAAAATACCTAATCTGGTACCGTTGGTTTATTGTGATTATATTCATACTTTATTGGCATATGAAACAAGTAGAAATTCATGGATGGTGGAAATAATGAGTGAATATTGGCTCACGTAGTTATTGAAATATATCATTCTGGTTAGTGTGGAAATATATCATTGTGGTTGGTTGTGTAAATACATCATGTGATTGGTTGTGACCATTATATCCTCATATCATACTCATTCATTAAACATTGGTACCTCCATGACAACATCTGAAAAATATTGGCAATACCTTTTTAAAACCCTCTCGAGGGATGTGCTAGGGAAGAGATATTTTAACACCTTATAAAATCCTTCCTGAAGGATGTGCGGGGATATGGATATTTGGATATACGGATTGAATATGGGTTGATGAACCCCCGATGGTTCCCACATCGGGAAGCTTGCCTCCGTGAGCGTATACGAAGGTTGTGCGACAGTCTCGTGCATCATCATCATTATTATCATCATCATCGTATACATTAAATATCTTTATTGTGTTTGTCTTGTTATTGATTTTCCATATTGACTTGCCATACAGTTTGTTTGTTCTATTTTCCATTAATTATTTCTATCTATCTTGTATATGCTTATTCTCCTATGTTTCTACTTGTATGTGATATAATGTATACTTGTGTTCTACCAGGTGTTGATGTTATAACATGTGTTATATATATGTGTCTTAGAATTGTTAGTACAAGTGGTGTGGGATACCAATGTGAGATATTTTCTTATTACAAGTGACATTCCCTTAGTGTATCTTTTGTGTACTTTATTTTCTACTTTGCTCGGTTGGCCTGTGATACCTACTTAGTATAAATGGACCGTACTCACTCCAACTATACCCTTCTGGTGCAGATCCAGGTTTGGCTATACCCCACACTACTTGATTCAAGTGATATCTAGAGCTTTCGAGGTAGTGATTGACATTTTTGGTATCTAAAAGTCTTCTATTATCTTTCCTATAGACTATGTTTTTACTTTCATTTCAGAGATAGAGTTTCTCTTGTATTTAGATATCTTATGTATTTCATCAGTTTCTAGTGGTACTAGATACATTCTTGTACTGTTGATACTTGGTTTTGGGAGTTCTGGCTGCATTATGATGTTTCTTTCTACATTTATTATACTTCTATGTTTTGATTTCATTCTAGAAGCCTTACCTTGGGGTTATATTGGTCTTTTCCCCCTTTTTGTGTTGGTTAGGGTGATAGGCTTACTTGTCAAGGCTCGCCGAGATAATTTCCATCATGACCCTTTGGTTTTTTGGTCGTGACAACTTGGTATCAGAGCAACCAGGTTTCTTTGGTCTCAATGGTGTAAGAACAAGATGTCTAATATATGGTAATCTATTGTGATAGATTACCCATCTACTGCAACTTATGCAACAAGTGGGTAATCTATTGCAATAGATGATTTATCTGTTGCAATAAATGGCTCATCTGTTACAATAGATGGCCCATCTATTGCAATATCTATCTTTGAGTCAAATTATTCTACTTGAAAAAAGACTTACTACATCATCTGAAGGGTTAAAAAGATCAAGGTCCTTTATTTTTTGGTTGCTCTTTGCAGCCAATCTCCTAACGATCCTTGGATGAGTTACCTCAACTGAGTAATCCTTGACCTTCTTTTGGAGGTGAGGAATGTCTTCAAATGCCCAAGCCTAAAAATGTAAACATGAAGAAAACAAAAAAAGTTCAGAATAATTATTCAATATGAATAAATAAAAGAGTAAACAAATAGTGATTAAATTTACCATTAAAGCACAAGGAAAGACATATAAGCTGGTCGTCTTTGTTAATTGTTTTATCAATAAATATTTTTCAATCAACTTATAGCTTTCATATCCCCAGGGATACTTGTTGAATCTATCAAAATTCTGATAACCACCAAGAATTCAGGTTCTATGACTTTGTTGATGTCTCTTTCCTATATAATGGAATGAAAAAACAAACTAAGCACAATTTCTCCCTATACTAAATTGGGATATTCTTACTCTTGAGATCAGCTAATAACTTCCTGGATTTCTAGCCAGTTCCGGCAAGCTTTAACAGCTCATTTATTTTTTAGTTGCCTTTGTTGGTTTGGATGGATTGTCTCTTAGACAATGTGTTGACTTTCTTAGATGGTGGTGGTGTAGGTGTACTGCTTTTATTGGACCTTGTGATGGGTTTTACCTGGGGAAGAGGTTCATTTGGATGATTGCATCTCAAGCCAGTCACTATGGCAAACTCTTTCATGCCAAAACAAACCGACATGACACAGTAGTTAATCCATATTTTATCCATCATCTTCTCCTCCTCCTTCAAATATTTATCATCAACCATATATTTGATCCTACGCATGAGAAGGCTATACTATGGACATTTGGAAGCACGCAGAGTTATCCTCTGGTAGGTCAAGAAAGTATCCAAAGCAGCTGGACCTAAAATGATCCTCAAGTTTTTTCTCCCTCATAATCTTCATAAATTCATCAAAACTTTCCCCATAAAAGATTTAACTACAAAATCACCAGTTAAATTTGTAGGGTTATCTATCGGCATCTCAATGTCATACCCCGGATTTTTCTTTAAGTCGAGTTTCATCTTTAAGAAAAGTAAGGGATGATTTCCCAAGTGAGATATATTTTAAACCGTTTAGAATTTCCCTAATATCAATATTTTGTTAGGTGGAGAATTGAATTAGCTTCCCAAAGATACCAATTTTGTCCAAATCCGGTATCGGGGTGAGAAGTTATGTCCATTTTACTGAGAGTTGTCGGAACTGTCCAGGTACGATGGACAGGTTGACAGACCATCGAGTTTGCGATGGACCATCTCCCGGACCATCGCAACCAAGGCAGTGACTCCCTCTTCTGGCCCAAGTGCAACAGCCAAAAAGACGGACTATCAAGCAAGCGATGGACCGTCATTAGGACCGTCGCAACTAAGGCAGTGTGGCCTTTTTTTGTCCAACATGCGATAGACGATCCGATGGACTATCAGACTAGCGATGGACCATTACTCCGACCATCGCAAATCCCATTCATTATTTGTAAGTCGTTTTAAAAGGACTTTTTGGCCTTTTTCCCCTTTTAACACTTAGATATAAGCAAAATGAAGCATGTGACTTCATTATCTCCTAAAACATTCAAAGGCTAGGGTTTGTTCCTCACGTATAAACCCAAAACCTTTCTCCAAGAAATTCAAGAACTCACCATAGATTCTACAAATTGAGTTGAAATTCAATTTCCCCAAGTCCAAGGCCTCAAGAACCCTCTCTCAAAGACTAAGAAGAAGAGTTTCAAGCAATTTTGTTCATCTAGTTTCATAATCTAAGGTATGTGGGGTTTGAACAAGGACAATTCTTTTATCCTTGTGCCCAAAACTTGTTTAAAATTACAAAGATATATGACTTTATGAGTTCTCCTATGAATTTGAAGTGTGGGTTCATACCCAATATTACTATGCGTGAGATTTTGAGATTTGCCAGTGTTCTAGAAATTGAAGTACATGAGTATGTTGAGATTTTAAGACAAATTGCAGAACATTCCAGATTTCTATATGATTTGTGTATCCTTATGACATCTAGTATGCATTTTGATGAGTTTTAACTTGAGATTTGATTATGGGTCATTAAGCGCTACTTGAGATTTGCAATTTTATGAACTTTTGTGCTATAAGCACCCATGATTTGAGTATTTTGAGATCATTGAGAAAGTTTTGACCTTAATGGTTATAGTAGCTTTGAAATCCACTATACCAAATGAGATTACAGATTTTATAGTTGGGTTCTTATGAACCATGAGAGTATTTTAAAGTGGATTTCCCTGAGATGAGCATAGCTAACTAAAAGGAGTAGTATTTATCATCGAGTTGGGTAAGTTACTATGATTTCATACCCTAGAACTACGTGCCATCGTAGGATTGATATTTATGGGCCCGAGGCCGAGATAAGTGATCACTGAGTTAAGGTTATACTCCCTGGTAAGAGTATGACGTCTCTCCCCAATGTGAGGTTTCTTCCTTAGGAGGATAAGACGTTGGACTCCATGTAGCTTGCATGGTTTATGTCAATTAAGAGAACCTCCCTTGAGATAGAATATTTTCCCTAATGCTTTGGGATAAGTGATTTTCCCTAATAGTAAGATTTTCAAAATAGTTTCTTGAAGTAAAATTTTCCCAAGAAGAAAGTAGTTTTCTCTACTAGTAAGAGTTATAGAATTCCGAGTTCCAAGTGTCTTGAGTTTAAAAAGAGTTCTAAGTTCTTGAGCATTAAAGAAGTTTTACTCTCCATGAGATATATGCATGAGTTGCAAAGTATTGTTTAAAGATTTCTTTAGTCTTCGAGTAACGAAATTAAGAAGAGAGTACAAATTTTAAAGCTAAAGTATAATGACTCACGAGATTTGTGTTACATGCTTCATTATACATGATTTATGAGCTTTATATTGTAGACGTATTCAAGTTATGTGAGTCATTCATATTTTCATGCATGATTTGATTAAAGAGTATGGATATTGTTTTCTGTAAATGCATACACCCCCATATACTCAGTACATTCCCAAGTGTTGATCCACATATACGTCTATGTGCTACATTGTCTTATAACATAGGTTTAGGTGCTCAGTCCCAGCCTCATCAGTATTTTCAAGTACCTTTGTCTACATCTCCACAGTGGTGAGTCCTTATGGTTTGCAGACCTATCTTCAGATATTTCTGTATTTTAGTAGATATGTTATTGCTTTCAGTTCAATTTGAGTCATCTGGGGACCTGTCCCAATGGATCTCTAGTTTATGGAGTAGTACAGGCTTGTCAGACTAGTTATCAGATTGTTAGTATGTTGAGATTTCCAGTTTTGTGGTCGTTTGGACCGAGTAAATTCTTCGTATTTTCTATCATTTGATACGACAGTGCCAGTATTTTGTTTATTTCTTCTTGAAATGAGTTATTTAGCTTGGGCTACTTTTAGCCTTAAGAACTGTGTGACGTCCCGGGAGGAGATTTCGGGTCATTACACTCAACCTAAAACCTGTCAATACTAATAGTTTTGACAGGATCATGTTGGAATTTCGATCTAACTTCATGTCCCATCGATGATGCATAATTATCTTCCTCCCCATTTTCTTTTTCCCCTTCTTTCTCATTTTCTTCGTCCCCCTCTTCCCCACTTTCTACTTTTTCCTTTTCTTCTCTATCTTTATATTCTTCCTCCTCATATTTATTTTCCTCATCACCCTCTACAGACCCTTCTTCACCTCCCTGAATATCGTTTTCATCAACTTCACAATCTTTCTTACTTTTATTTTCATATTTTCCACAACTTTATTATCTATAGAAGGTTTACCTTCACTTTTTTCTGAAAGAGATTATTCAAAAAACTTCTCCGAATCCATCTATACTTTAGCCTTTTTTGTTAATTAGTCAGAAGTTGATCCACTTTAACTTTCTTTTCTTTGGAGAGACATCTTTTATCTACAAATAAGAGAAAAATATTAACACTGATGTCTGTATAATTTTAAAAAAGGTAACATAAAATTCAATAAATACAACACATTACAAAAAAAAATCCCACAGATGACCAACTTATTACAGCAGATGGATCATCTGTTGAAATTTATCAAAACAGAACTGCTACTAGTTTGATTTTTACCAACAAGTGATCTATCTGTTGCAATAAATTTATCATCTATTGGAAGAGCTGTTTTGATTTATTCCAACAGATGTTCCACCTGTTGGAAGACCTATTTTAAAAATTTTTGATAGATGTTCAACCGGTTGCAACAGGTGGGTCATCTGTTGGAAATTAGCAAGCCAGTAACAATTTTGTTTTGATAACTTCCAGCAGATGGGTCATCTGTTGGATGAAATTGAATCAAGTCTTCCACCTTTCCAATAGATGTATAATCTGTTTGGCAATACACCACCCCAATACCACCAATACTAACACCAAAAATACCACCACCACCAACAATACGAACAGCATCAATAACAACATAACAAAACAAAAACAAATAATAAAGCCAACAACAAACAAACAAACAACACCAATAATGCCAACAACATCCACTAACAACAACACCACGACCGTCAATAGAACACAACAACAAAATCAGGGTTTTCTAGAGTTCTTTTTACCTTTTTTAGCATCAAAACTCAAAATTGTTAACCCATGCTCGAACATAATACAACTAAAACTCTTCTTTCATCATTAACTAAAAAAACCTAATTTTTTAAAAAACAAAAATATAGATTTTTTCTCGAACTTTTTTACCTACGAAGAGAGAAAATGATAGATACAAGCAAAAAGGAAATCAAAATAACAACTATGTGGTTGGAAATGGAAAGAAAATCAATCTTTTATGAAGAGTTGAGCAATCTGTTGAGTAGTTGTTGTTTGCTTGTTGAGAGGAAAAAAAAAAGATGAAAAGTTTTCTTCGCAACTGATGAAATGGTTTAAAATAATCGACCGCTTGCATTTTTTGCTACGCATTAATTATGGGATGATTTGTAGTTTGGAAAAGAATGATAAGTTTTGAAAATGTTAATTTGGTCCAAATTGATCTTAATTAATTTTTTTTATAAAAGATCAATTTTAACTCAACCCTTTCCTTTGTTCAAAACTAATTTGATAAACCATTGTTTTTTTGATAATAAATAAAATTAATTTTACCAAAATAAGTTTTCATTTATTAAGTTCAATTAAAACTGTAATGAATTTAATATTAAATACATGTCTATATTTGTTTGACAATTTCCAATAGATGGGTCATTTTTTGCAACAGATAGTTCATCTATTGGAACAAAATAAAACAAATCAATAGAAGGCCGGTTTTAATAGGTCCCAACAGATGACCCATTTGTTGCAACAGATGGATCAGCTGTTGGGATAAATTAATACAAATCTACCTGTTGCTATTGGAACAAATTAAAACAGGTCCTGCAACAGGTTTGTTTTAATTCGTTCCAACAGATGAACCATATGTTATAACAGATAGGCTATCTATTGGAACAAATCAAAATAGGCCTTCTATTGGTGTTTTAATTTGTTCCAACAGATAAACCATCTTTTTCAACAATAGGTCATCTGTTGGGACAAATTAGAACAGTAGGAAGACCTATTTAAAAATTTCCAATAAATGACCCACCTGTTGCAATATATTTCTAAATCTGTTTGATAATTTACAATAGATGTGACATCTATTGCAACATATGTCCATTATCTGTTGCAATATTTGAATCTTTTATTTTATTTCAATTAGTAAGTTCAAATCTTAGGATAAAATAAAATTCATGACAAAATAAAATAAAGAGAAAAGACATCTTTTCCCCCCTGAACTTGTCCTCCCAACTCACTTTAGCACTTAAACTTAACTTCCGTTTATTTACCCCCCTTAACATCTTTAAAGTGTATTAGTTTCACCTCTTAATATATATTATGACTCTCATAACGGAGAGTGTGTTACACTTTCCATACCTCAGCGCCATCTCAGAACCATGTCATTGCCACGTAAAAATTTATAATTTTTTTAAAAGTAATTTCACACATATATTATTTTTATGTTTTTCTTTTTATATATATATATATATATATATATATATATATATATTAAATAAAAGTGCCTCCTCCCCTTTTCCTTCTTCTTCAGCCCCCCCAACCTTTCCTTCTTCTTCAACCCCCACTCCCCCATACTCTTCCAGCACCCCTCCCCTATCCCTTCTTCCCCGCAATCCCTCCTCAGCAATTCCAGTCACCCAACCTCTCCTATTTTCCTCCTTTCTTGTTAACACAAAAATACCTCCATTTTTTTAACCAAAAAATGGTGTTTGATGATTTATTTTAATTTAGTGTATTTATGGTTGTTATTTGACGGTGTTAATGTAGGAAAATGAAAAAAAATTGAAGGAGAGTGTTAATAAAAAATGAATTTGAGGTTGTTAATGGAAGAATTTGAGTGTTGTGGATGTTTTGGAGAATAAAGAATAAAAGGTGTTTAACAGAGAATTTTATTTTTAGTTTAGTATTTTGTGGTTGTTCTTTGATGGTGTTAATGGAGGAAAATTAAAAAAATAAAGAAGACTGTTAATGAAGAATGGGTTTGAGGTTGTTAATGGAGGAATTTGAGTGTTGTGGATGTTTTGGAGAATAAAGAATAAAAGGTATTTAATAGAGAATTTTATTTTTAATTTAGTGTTTTGTTGTTATTTTTGATGGTGTTAATTGAGGAAAATGAAAGAAATTGAAGAAGAGTGTTGGTGGGAGAATGGATTTGAGGTTGTTAATGGAGGAATTTAACTATTGATGTTTTGGAGAAGAAAGAATAAAAGAGGTATTTTTAATTTTTTATTATATTTTAAATATAAGATTAGTGTTTGTTTTCCTTTTTTTCAAATATATGCATTTTTTCCTTTAAATAAATATTTAAAAGAAATTAAATAGACCAAAAAATAAGCTTTAACGCGCTCAACGGCGCTTGTTTACACGCTGGCAGTTAAGGGGGTATTTTAATTCACTTTAAAGATGTTAAGGGGGTAAATAAACGGAAGTTGAGTTTAAGTGTTAAAGTGAGTTGGGAGGACAAGTTCAGGGGGGAAAAGATGTATTTTCTCTGAAATAAATCGAAGCCTTCACAAATTACATTAAATAAATCAACATACAAAAGAAATGCAAAAAATTGTTGTGGATACAAATGATAAATATTTACAATTTAAGTTTTGAAGACAACTATTGACACCTAATTTTCACCCTCAACGACTAAATTTAATCCTGAATTTCTTTAATTTTAAATAAAAGTAAAATATTTATTTCATCTGGAGAAATGCGCTCTAAAATATTTATTTAGGTTAATTTTATCATTTAAGTGACGATTATACATTTTTTGTATTCACATATACGAGATTGTATAAATTTTATTACTCGAATGAATATTTTTATCAAAGTTTGAGTTTTTACGGAGATAAGCATAAAAATTTTATTCGAATGGATAAAGTCTTGATTTAAATATAATTAACTCTCAAAAATAATTTCTTTGGATGAATATATGTTTGATTTTATTAAATCAAGAAGCTAGAGATTAAAGGAAGTATTAATTCGTATTGAATTTCAATTTAATTTAGTCAATCTATTAGATTTGGCCATAATTGAAATCAAATTGACCATAATTACAATGCAATCCGCTAATTAATTTTTAATTTGATCAAAATTAAATAAATTTGGCTAAATTTTAAATCCCAATTGGGGTTATATTTTAAATAACCCCAAAATTCCCAAAAACTCTCATAACTTCTACTCAATTCCTATCAAAAATAATTTCAAATTTGAAATTCAAAATTTTGTACTAGATTGTACAATTCCCCCTCAAAGTCCTTTTTCCAATTTTGAAATTCAAAATTTATACTACATTATACAATTTTCCGCACCTTATCTTTCACCTCAACTGATCTTCAATTTTAAAATTCCAAACACACCCTTAAATTCTTTCTCCCACATTAGTGATGAAAAGAATTGAATACACATTCTTTCCTATAAATACTTTTCTCCCACATTGGTGGATGAAAAGAATTAAATCTCTATCCTTTTCTATAAATGCTACTACTATTTTGGTAGAAAGACAAGTCTCAAGGTTGGGGGAAAAAAACATTGAGCAAAGAAGTTTTTTTTTAGTAAAAATTTTTCTTTTTCATGAAATTCGCAGGCTAATTGAAGTTCTCGAGTTGAACACTTTTTGGCGGTGATCAAGACTTCGAAGAAATCTTGTAGTTCTATTTTTCTACCCCAAAAAAGGTAAACACACCTTTCCCCCTTTTTAGTTTTACTATCATTTTCTTTTTCATCTTCTTCTTCATAGTTCGTAGTTGTAATTTTTTTTTAAGTTTTATTATCATTTTCTTCTTCATCTTTTTTCTTCTTCATAGTCCGTAATTGTAATTTTGGTTGCTGGGGTTATTTGTTGTAGACGGCCTTGAAGGCCATAGGACGTTATGGCATCGATATTAGGGTTATTTTCATATTCATGGTATAAAAATGAGCTAGGAATAGTTGAACATATTTTTTGGTTTATTCTTTGATTATTATAGGTAAAGTTTGTATCTTTGCTTAAAATATGTACTCATGCTTTGTTTAAATTCATTGTTAACGGATATGTTTGTTTTTAGCATGTAAAGTTATTTCCTTTATGTTCAAAAGAATAGTTAATATTGATTGTTTCACCTTTTGGCTTTATACTTTGATTATTATGTATAAAGTTTTGATCTTTGCTTAAAATGCATGCTCATGCTTTGTTTAAATTCGTTATTGATGGATATTTTTACTTTTAGTATGTAAAGTTGTTTTCTTTATGTCCAAAAGGAATTGTTACTATTGTTAAGAGTCTATGAAATTGTTTCTCAATTTGAAGTAGTGAGTTACTCATTTTTGCATTCAAAATTATCTTTGATTTCCTCTTGTTTAGATTGAAAAGTTGTTGGGGTTATAGGTTTTGTTGAAATGATGTAGAAAAATAGGTGTTTGCATAATTGAACACTTTTTCTTAGAATTAATCTTTTATTATTTCTCTTATATTGTCTTTGAATATCATTTCTCAAATATGCTTAGTATATGTTATTTGCTTCACTTCACTTATTGGTTTACTTAAAGTATTAAGACATCTCATTGTTATTCACAGGCTATAGTGATTTTTTTTTAATTTTAAGTAATAGATATGAGCAAATATGTATTAATCTATTTGTCCAAATTTTAAGCAACTATGCTGGTGGATTCATGTCTTCTTTTCAAGGGCTAGTTAATTATATTGTGCTAGATTCAATTTTTGTAAGATTGTTTAGGAGATGGGTTAATTTCCTTTTCGTTGGATAATTTAGTTTACTTTGATATCATAGCTTACTATTTCTTTATGCTTGAGAATGCTATTTTTTTATCTCATCATTTAGCTATTAAGTGTACAATTTTCGAACACATATTAATTCTTTTTTCTTTATCGTTCCCTTTGCATGAATTTGTTTTGAAGTCAAAATGGACTCCTTTCCTCTTACATTTCATAATGGGCTAATGAGGCCCATCTCTCCGAGTTAAGCCCAAAGTTTTAAACCCAAAGTTGATTATATAGCGTGCAGGTGTAAGAAGATGAAAGAAGAAACAAAATGGGTGAAAACCCATTGATGAGGCTATTAAGAGATTTGAAAAGTCTCAATTTTTATTATTGTCTTATTTTTATTAATTCATTTAGTCATTTATTGATTCATTCATTTGTGCCTCGAAGCCAAAGTTGTAATTTAATACAGGTGAAGCGGATTTTGGGCCTCAAAGGCCCGAAAACTAGCTTAGGACAGGTTATCAGCTAAAAGCCCAAGTATTTAGATTAGGACAAGTGGAGATGGATCAAAATCCCAAATTAGCATAGGACAAGGTTTATGATTTGGGCCTAATGGCCTAAGTCCTTTAATCTTCCCCTTTCCCCTTTATATGCTAATTCTTCTTAGTTTTCTTAGACTTAGTTAAAATTCCCGCTAAGTCATCAAAATTTATTTTGCACAAATCTTGAAGACAATTTTTCTTAATTGTTTTCTTTTCAAAAAAAAAAAATTTCCTTTTTAAAGTTAGTCAAAAAAGTTATTTTCAAATAGTCCGGATAACTGCAAGTTAGCGGTTACTCTTGGTGCCTTAAGAACCTTCCAAGAGTATCAATAGGAACCGCTTACTCAGAATTTCTAAACTTAAAAGATTTTTTCTGTTTTGAATTTTTAAGTAATATTTTTAGTTTTCTTAATTTCTTGTCAAATAAATTAAGTGTCGACTCTGTAATTTCTTAGATTATTTCGAAATTTTCTTTAAATTTTTAAAATAGTTTTAAAAGTCGAAATCAATGTTTTCCAAGAGTGGTCATTACTTTAACGGACTCAATCGATAAAGATCTACTCAATATTGACCAGTTGTTCTTCACCCGGTGTTGTAAAATTTGGTTTTGATCATCGTGGATCTTTAATGTCGCTTACGTACCAATTCTCAGCCTTCACATTTTCATAATTCCATAAAAGAGTAGCATATTTTTATGGAGTAATTCGGCATCAAGTCCATCATTTGGTACTTGTAATTCATTGCTCAAATACTCGGTGTAAGCTACAATTAAAAAACTGCAATCCCTGCATTAGTAAAAATCAGATAATATATATCTTGTAATTAATGTAAGAGTTGTGAAATTTATGAAACTAAATCATGATACTGATATGTCCAAATTACACCTCTCTTATGAGAGAGTAAGTGGTTGCTGTCAAATATAGAACCCAACTGAGTTGGATGTCGAATCCCACAGGGAAAACCATGTTCACTAAGTATTATGACTGTTATTAAACTGTTGATCTAAGGTTCCGAAATAAAGGGGATTTTGAAATGTTAACAGTGTTCTTTCGTATTTGTGTCACACAAAAGTCCAGCTACTGAGAGTTAATGTAGACGTAATTTCAATGAAAATAAATTAACTAGGGTTATGCTCACCAAGATGTTCGAACAATTAGGGTTGTGAGTTTGTATTCGAATTCTAACTTATATATTCAATTGCAAGAATTATTGAATTCTAAGAATTACCCACATTTTTCTCAACCTAATGAGTGTTTCACCTTTTACTTCTACCGAACTTAAAGGATTCATGCATTATTCAATAACACTCTAATAAGGGTTGATCCTGTTAAGGCATTAACCCATAAACCTATGGAGTTCATGTGAATCACTTCTTTTCCCAACATCTACTTTCTTGTCAAACAAGTGGAGTTCATGGGCTCACTTCTCAAGTTTGTAACCAAGAGATGTCATTATAATGAAGAAAGATTCATGCAATTTCGATAGATGTTAGGAATAAAACCAATTCACAACCCCAAAATAGTTCTCTACATCAAGGCTCCCATAATCCTAGTTATGGGAGTTTAGCTACTCATCTCCATATAAGAAATCAAAGATATAATAATGTTCATAAATGGCTTCAAGAGGGCACTTACAAAAGTCACAATATTGGTCTTCTCAATCTTCAATGGAAAATATCAAAACTAATGATCAAATCTTAATCTATAAATTCAAATCTCAATGAAAAGTGTACACAGCTCTCAATAAAGGAGAAAGTATGAGACTAAAGATAAAATCTACGGACTAAACCCTAATACTTGATATTTATATGATTCCAGAACTGGGTTTTAAAATTCAAAATTAGATTTTCCACTTTATGATCGATGGGCTAAGCGACGGTTCATCGCAGGTCTGACGGTCCGTCGCCTGCATCGTCGCTAGGTCTCCAGTGACTCCATTCTCTGCTTCTGGGCGACGGCTAGTGCGACGGATCATCGTAAGGTCAATGGTCCGTCGACTGGATCATCGCAGAGCTTCCAATGATTAAGCGTTCTATATCTTGGCGATGGTTCAGACCGATGATTCATCACAGAGCCGACGGTCAATCACCTGGACCATCGCAGGATGTCCAGATTCTATGACTTCTGCTTTTGGTCGATGGCTTAGACCGACGGATCGTCGTAAGATCGATGGTTTATCACCCAAGTCGTCGCTACTCATTTTACCTCTATTTTGCTCAGATTGTTCAAGTTATCCTTCACAATCAGTTCTTATCCTCAAAGCACTAAAATACCATGTTAAATAAAATAATGGTTGCTTGAAAACACACAATTATTCTAAGAAAAAGGCCTAAAATATTTTGTCAAAAGCCGGAACATCAACACCCTCAACTTAAGGCAATTGCTTGTCCTCAAGAAACTCAACACCAGGATACATATATGAACAACATCATGATGGGCATTTTACAGTAAAACCAACACAATCATACAATCATTCCACTACCCATTTTGTTATGCTATCTCAACACATATGGATCTACTGCTGCCACTAACTACTAATCAGCATATTCCCAAATACAAATATAACAACCAAAAGAAATAAATAGAATAGATATAACTCAATATGCCCTCACAACCAAAGAAGTCCACCTCACATCACACAGTTAAATCGTGGACAAAACTAAGTTTTGCACTCTCAGAAAAGAAGTTACCAACACAGTGTACACCTATAAACTTGCCCTTGTCATCTAATATTCTCTCATGATTGACTCGCTAAGATCAAGTAGTACTTGCTAAGGGTTGTAATGAGGTGTTAGGCTCAGTGAGGGTTTCATTTGGATAAGTGACTTAAAGTACAAGACTTCACTCTCTTTACCCTTTTTTGGTAGCTACTTACCAGAACTAAAGACCCTTTCATTTATTCACAGTTATTCATAAGCGCTCTTGTCATAACCTAGTTTTTTTAAGATGATAACACAACATCAGCCACCCTCAACTTATGCTGATGCATAAAGTTGAGGTGCACAATATCTATTTTGATTGCTAACTAGACCATGGCCGGATGCTACCCCTCAAATCAATTTTAACTCAATCTCCTAGACTGCCAACAATCCCACAGTAGCCATCCTCAACTTAGGCATTTTGTCTAAGTTAAAGTGCACAATGTCTATAATTGGACCAGGTCTAAAGCTAAGTGCTTAACACCTTCTAGAGAGTGAATCAAACTTATTTGGACAGAAAAACACTAACACAACTCAACAGGGTTGACAAAGAAAACACAATATTTTTGGCGGATCACTAATTTGGCTAAGTGGACTAACAACACAAGGAGGCCTACTATCCTCTCTTATTGTGTCAAAACACACAACAATATCTAATGAACCGGGCAAGTTCTAAGTGTAATACTTATGTTAGAACTACATAAATACTCACCCACACAGGTACTGAGTTAGTTTCTATCCTACTAATTCTTGGGATCCAGATCACATAGCTATGCTTTGCTTCATTACTAACTTCTAATGCCATTATCAGAGTCACACATGGTTGCACAACACTTTAATACTTGGTAAGATGAATTAATTATACAAAAATGAAAAACATAATTTTGCCATAACCAGTCGTCATTCATATATATACAATAAGATGCTAACAGGAATGGAACTTTTATTTCATGCAACAACATTACCAACAGAACATGTCTTGAGGAAAGAAACTAGACAAGAAATGAAAATTCAATAACTTAATAACAACCTAGACATGCCGATTCTCCTAGATAGCACATGGGAGGGAAAAAATATTATCAACACAACCCCCCATGGTATAAGCATATCTCAACCCCGAAAGAAAAATGATGCTTTATCCTCAATGCATATAATTTTAAGTACAAAGGTGGGGAAATACTTGTGGTGCCTCTTATTCATTTGAGGTATCTGTAAAGTGCAGTAAGACTGTTGTGTCCTCATGCAGTGCTATGTTAACCCCCATGGTGGTGAGAGGGCTAAAAATATCACCTTCCAGAATCGAAAGTACCACAATACCATCAGGATCTACAGTTTATCTCCTAGATGGGGCAGAACTGGTAGATACCTCAGCTGCTTCATCCTCTGCTTTCTTTCTTCTTATCTTTTCATCTTTCCTTGATCTTCTTCTTACTTTCTTCATGTAATGATACTCTCGCTCTTCTAGTGACATGGACTCAAGTCTCTTTCTTTTGGTATCTTTTCGTGCAGTTTTTTTCATCTGTCTCCACTACTTTCTTACCCTTGTCTTTGATTGGTCGCCCCATTAAGTCAATAAGACCTTCATCTTCATGACTTTTGATCTGGACTGGATTAAGTATGGGCTATTTTGGCTGCTGATTTATCTTATTAATGTCAGCCCAGATTTTTCTAACCTCTTTCATCAACTTTGCAAAATCTGGGATGGACATGGCATCCATCTTCTTGTTTATCCGCTCCTCCATGTTATCAATTCTGAGATGGATATTTTTGAATGGATGCACCACTTCTTCCATAATTCTCTCAAAAAAGGGTTTAAAATTTGCCCCCTATATATCCAACTGCTTGCCAATCCTTTTCTATGTTTTTATTACTTTTGAGAAGTTTTCCTGGTTCATCCTGTACTCTGTATGTTGGGGCAGGACTGATGCAGAATCTATCGTTCCCCCATGGACATCAAACCTGAACCTGTAGCAGTAGCAAGAGGCACGTATGTAGCAAGTGGTAATGGCATACCGGAAGGACCCTCTATTGATTCAGGAACTAGCTCTGACTAAGTTTGCTGAGCTGGAGGCCTGTTTACTTGCATATCAAAATTCGAATCATCCCTACTTTTTTTAATATTCTACTTATGTATTTCCTAGACCGTATTATCTATTTCGCCGGTCAAAGGTAACCTCGCTTGCTTGCATAATTCTATGATAAGGCATAGAAATGGCAGTTTATTCTGAGTCTTGTAAGTGCAGTAAAACAACTCATCAAAAATGATGTGCCCAAAATCCACTGTCAACCCCTCAATCAAAGCGGCGACAATCACAACTCTAGTGAGTTCTATGCAGTCATCCCCGCCTATTGGCATCAATCTCAACCTCACAATTGCCCACCAAAACTTAGCCCTAAAGCTTATGGACGACTTGGATATCTTTTTGCGGGGATTGTGTAGCCACGCAGGCTCTCTTCCATCTATCAGTATTCTGGCATACCACGGCTTTTATTGAGTTTGTGTGAACAACCGATGCTCTAAGTCCGATATTGCACCTGGTATCTGATATTCAGCCCCGAACAAGAATCTGTTCAATGTACGCTCTGAGATGTCTATGTTAACTCCACGAACTGGGACTGTGTCCAGCTTTTTCATATTAGTAGCTGATTTTTCTAGGGGACAATTTTTCTCTAGTAATGCCAAATAATTTGCAAAAAATTCACGTATCAAATTTTGTTTGATAGGATCCAAGTGGTCTGCTCATCCACGTCAACTCATATTCATTGAATTGATGTTCAAGTTCTAGGTACTTAGGCAAGTTTGTTTTCACAATCTGATGTTCTTCAAAAATAGAGCTCTTGATGGCTACCCTATCTGTTGGTGCCAACCCTTTGTAGAAATGCTCTCGATCACCCCCAACCTGCTACCTTATAGCTTCTCACACTTGGGAATTCTAGCGTCGAACAAAATTTTGGTCCCCTTATTCTGGACTTTCCTCTTAGTTGGGGTTAGATACTTTAACCCCTTTCTCAATCAGACTTAAGCTGGAGCTACTGCTGCTACTGTATTCATCCTCCTCTTCAGACTGGGAGGATGAAGAGATGACTTGACGATTTTGACGGGTGTTGTGTTTCGGGGTATCTGCATCTTGCGACAGCCCTTGTCTGGCCCCTTAGCCCCTACCTCTACCCTTGGTTATTGGTAATTTTTTTGCCATGATACCTGCAAGTAAAATGTTTATCAGTTCACAGACTAAAACCAGAAGACAGAAAAAATTATTGACCAGCGACGGTTAGGGCGATGGTCCGTCGGTCCTGCGATGGTCTGTCGACCCAAACCGTCGGGGTATTTCCAATAACTTTGACTCTGAGAAAGTGCCGACAGCTTTAGGCAATGGTTTGTTGGGTATGCAATGGTCCATCGCTCTGACCTTCGCCTGCCATTTTCAGTTTCAGGCGTCATTTCGGCATTTTGTCGAACACCTTGCATACACTTCATCTAAGGACTATTTTAATGGCCTTTTTATCAATAATACATATCCACTCTTTTCCATTTTTTGGTTCATGGGTTACTCAGACTTCCCCCGGGACAGTTTATGATCGGTTCCAACTCACATCATCACCACACAATACCAAACATAAGAAGAGAATTAGTTTACTTGATTTCATTCATTTTCTTCATTGAAGATTGAAGAAAGATAGAGAGTGAAAAGGAATTCATACCTTGTTATTATAGTACACTACTCTGACTTTGCACTTTCAAAACAGGATGCTATATACCACCTTATTTTAGAGATGAACTTTTTGTTGCTTGTGATGGGGAGCAACAAAGGAAAGATAGACTTTAAATAGATCGAGAAGAGGGAAGTAGAAAGTCTTCAGGGAGAACGAAAAGATTCAGGTACGTAGAATAGTTTGGAAGTTACTCAAACACTTCAAATCATCTATATTTAAAACCATTTGGGTTGGATAAGAATGAAAAATTTGGCTATTTAAATTGATCCGACCCGACTCACTAAACTAGGGTTATCTGCGATGGCTCGTGCGACGGTCTATCACATAAGCGACGATCTGTCGGGAGACCCATCGATCCATTCCAGAGAACTTACCTTGGGGCACATTTACGATGGTTGAGTTGACAGTCCATCGAGTATACGACGACTTGTCGGTCAATGCGTCGCGATTCTTCCCGTAACCTGGTTTATGGATACTGCAGCGACAGTTACCACGGCGATCCATAGCATAAGCGACAATTCGTCGATCGCCCCTAAAATTTTTTAGCTTATATTTTTCTACACTTTCAGACCTGCACACCTACACAAACCCTTCAGCTTGTACAAAATAATAAAACAAACACCAACACAACCTAAACTAGGGCTTTACAACAACATACTGCGGGTTACCTCCTACTAGCGCCTGATTTATTATCGCAGCACGACTCAGTTATCTCGATTACTCAGAATTCATCGAGATAGAAAGTACCAATACTCTTTATCAAGTCCTTTAGGCCGATATAAATTTTTACTCTTTGCTGTTGACTTTGAAGACACTTCCATCTTAGTTTTCAAGTTCGACTACTCTAGATGAGTAGACTTGATTAACTTTCAATGGACCTGACCACTTGGACTTAAGTTTACCTAAGAACAGTTTGAGTTTGGGGTTGAATAAAAGCACCAAGTCACCTTTCTGAAATTCCCTCTTTTCAATTCTGCGATCATGGTATTACTTCATTCGTTCCTTGTACAGGTCAGCTCTCTCATAAGCTCTGAGATAGAACTCATCCATCTCATTAAGCTGCCCCAGTCTCATATTTTCTGCCTCATTCCAGATCATATTAAGAGGTTTCAATTCCCACAGTGCTTTATGCTCTATTTCAATCAGCAAATGGAATGCCTTTCCAATCAGGAAATTGGTATAACGACATATCAATAGGCGTCTTGAAAGCTGTTCGATATGCCCATAATGCATCATCCAGCTTTCTAGACCAATCCTTCCTGCTAGCATTCACAGTTTTGGTAAGGATAGCCTTGATTTCCCGATTGGAAATTTCTACCTGTCCACTTATTTAAGGGTGATATGGAGTAGCTACCTTATACTTCTTAACTCCATATTTTGCCAACGTGGCTCAAAACATTTTGTTGAAAAAGTGTGATTCTCCATCACTTATGATGGTGCGTGGTACCCCAAAGCGAGAGAAGATATTTTTCTTTAAAAATGCAACAACCCATTTTCCTTCATTATCGGCCAGAGCCATAGCCTCAACCCATTTTGACACATAGTCAACAACAACTAGTATGTACTTCATCCCAAATGAGCTTATAAAGGGCCCCATAAACTCAATGCCCCAGACAACGAACAATTCAACCTCTAACATCTTGGACATTGGCATCTCATGGAACTTTGAGATAGACCCTTGCCTTTGACATTAGTCATATCTCTTTTTGAACTCGTAAGCATCCTTGAAAAAAGTGGGCCAATAGCAGCCACTTTGAAGCACTTTTTTGGCAGTATGATCACCAGCATGGTGACCTCTAACTGGGGAAGCATGAGTCGCTTCCAGTACACTCAACATCTCCACTTCTGGAATGCACCATCTAATAATACCATTTACACACATTGTTGAAAGAAATCAAAGTCTTGGACATGTCATCTGTTGGAGTAACTGTTAGGATTTCATCCATCAGATTGTTCATCTGTTGAAAAAAAATACAATAGTAAGATTTATTCAATAGAACAACAACAATATCATTATCTATCAATACACCATTTTTACCAAGACCAACAAGAATCCACAAATAACAAATTAACCCAGCACACCAACACAATACACACACACACACCAAGAACATCAACATTAACCAACAACAATACCAAACACCTCTTTGTACAAACACAAACAACAAAAAAACTTCAAGAAACACAACAAACAACAATAAATCAAATTAACAATTGTTTGTTAGATTTGATCACAATACATGTCTCCAAAAAAAAGTTAAAATTCAACTCTCACTATTTTTACAGCAATGTTCGACAATAAGAACTACAGTAACAATCATATTTCATATTTCACTCCAAAAGAGAAGAGAAGAAATACCACAAATTAGAATTTATTGAGTCTCCATTTCAAATTTAAGCAACACATATTGAAATTATTAACCCATACGAGAAGGGAAGTTAACTCAAGTTCCTCTATTTCTTCATAACTAAAAAGCCTTACTATTTTACTAGTGAAAGTCGAAAAGGGACGATGAAGAACTCGAAACTATTATCGCCGGAGAATGTTGTTATGTCGATTGATGGTTGAAAGTCAAAAAGGAACTCGAAACTATTTGTCATCGGAGGTTGAAGTCGCCGGAAATTAAAGGGAGAAATTTGCAGAACTGTTGGTTGAGAGAAGTTTGAGAGAAAAACTGTCGAGAGAGAAAGGAGAAAGACGATTGATTTGGAGAGGAAAGAGATGTGGGTTGATTTGTATTTTTTAAAAGATTAAAAAGTTTTAAAAATATTAATTAAATCCACAATTAACTTTATTTTTTTTCCAATTATGTTTGAGTTGGTCAAAGCACCATTACCACATTCAAAACATAAAAACACCTTTCGTTCAATTTTTCGAATACAAAAAAGGTATGAATATACCCTTCGTCATACTTTAGGTATAAATATACCGTTGCTGTTAATAAAAAGGTACATATAAACCCCTGAATTTTGATAAATGATATATATATACCCTCCATCGATGAAAAGATACATATATAATCCTAAATATTGATAAATGGTACAGACATACCCTTCGCCATATTTTAGGTACAAATATACCCTTATTGTTAATAAAAAGGTAAATGTATACCTTTCTCACTAGCAGCAGGATACGTGTCACAATCTTGTTCATTTGTCTTTTTTTATTTAATTTATTCCTATCCTACCCAAAAATATCTCTAATTTAACCCACAAATTGATTCGAATATGTGATCGAGGTATATCAATATTATTTATCAAAGTTTAAGGTATATTTATACCTAAAAAATATGACAAAGGGTATATATATAACATTTATCAAAATTGATGATTATATATGTATATTTACATTAAGGCAAAGGTATATTTGACAGGAGTATTGCACCTTTTCCGTTCTGAGTAACTAGTTTATTGGGCGTGCCTTATCAAAAAGATAGAAAAGCTCTCCGTTGCCCGAATACAAACAGTTCAAGTGAAGTATTCGTTCAATTTCTGATACAATGAAAACAATTATGGAAACATCCAATTCTCCGGCGTCTTCCTTCCTCTCCGACCATACACACACAATTATGCCGTCATTGCCGCAATTGCTTTCAGCTCGGATGCTCCATTTTCCCAAGCTCTCTACAACTTCTTCTGAATCCAATTCCACTAAACAATTGAAAAAAAATCAGCCCTGCTACTTCAGTTCGCCGTGCAGGTTAATTTTGCGCAAGAATATTTACATGCGTAAGAAAATTAGTAAAAGAGAAAAATATGCTTTCATTTGCTCAAATTAGGCTTAATGTCTGATTTTTACAGTCAGTATTATTAAATCCTCAAGACTAACTGCAAGCTTGTGGTACGTGTCAAGATTCTGGCAGGAAAAAACAGAAGTTGAATTTGGAAGTTTCTTCTCATAGAGCTGGTAAAGTTGATTTTGTTTTCGTCATTTACTAGTGTAAGGCTCGTTCAGTTGTTTGTTTATTTATTTATTTGTTCTTATCTGCATCATCTCTTACAGTGTCTGCTGTGAGATTAATGCGTATAGAGCTGGGTGGTGCGTTTGCTGATCTTCTTAATGAGCAAGGGAGGGGTTCAGGGGATAATGAAATGGGATATGTCGAAAGAACTCTTGGCTTTCGTACTCGTCGCTTAGATGACAGAGATCTAAGACTGGTTTCTTTCTTCACTACCATGTCAAAATGATTCTCTTTTTTTTTTTTTTATCACAATACCAAAGCACTGGTGCTTATGGATTTCTTTAACATATTTATATTGTAGGTCACAGAGGTCGTTGGAGGTACCATTCGCTGGAGAAGATATCTTGATCACTTGATTCTTTCTCTATGCCACGATGAGCGCATGTTCAGAAGAATGGAACCTCTTCTACTACAGGTATATTTGCCTCTTTGTGGATTCATTTCTTTTAGAGCCTCTGGTGGAATATATTTTTTGTTGCCATGGTTTAAGTATTGGAGAATCTCTTAAATTGTATGTATTTGAAGATACTCCTATGTAAGTACCATGAAGTAAAGGAGAATTCATGCATTTCATTTTCGGACGAAGTTATTTCATTGATGGTTTAATAATTAGAGACTCCTCTAAAACAACATTATTTGAATTGAACTATTACAAGTAAAAAAGGGAAAAAAAGGCACACCAGAGTTTCTTCCTGAAGCAATATTACATTGGCAAATATGCCTTTTAAAGAAAATTCTGAGTTGTATCAACCATCTAGAACCAAAATTAATGTAAATGAGTGACGATGATTGAATTAAATTTACTACATGTCTTCTTAATCTTAACGATGGTTGGTATACATGTTGGCTGATAAGGTTTTATCGACCATAATGTAATTGCGAGAGTTAGAATGTCATTGCGCAAGAATGATTTGTTTGGTATGTGTTGGTTGGTGATAGTCAACATGGTTATCACTTCAATAGAGTATACATTATCAGTGCATTTATTTTCTATTCGAAAATACACAGGGATAAGTTTTAAAAGCTAAAATAATATCTGAGGAAAATCCACCATGAGGTGTATGCTCAATGCTAAAGAAATCACATATCAGAGGCTTTGCTAATGCTATTTGGTGGTCTATCCAATTTATTGGTGCTGACTTTTGAATGTTCTTTGAGTTAAGCACTTCATCTCAATGGACCTTGGCATGCTCTGCACAGCTTGAATTGTTAGGACTACTTAGGAAATTGAATGCTTTGGACCTGAAAATTTCCTCTTTTCGTGCCTTCTGTGTTCTGTCTTTTTAACTTTTGAATTTTGCTTGGTCATTTATAGTCATAACTAATTTTTTTCTTTGAAAATGTTGTTAGATTCTTCGAATTGGTTTCTATGAGATCACCAAATTAGACGTGCCACCTTATGCGGTTGTAGACGAGGTACATTTATCTTATTACTTTGGTTTACAATGGATGTTCTTCTTTTACTAAGTTATTCTGATGAAAGCTGATTCGAAGTCTGTCAAGAAAGAAGGATGTGAGTTTATATTGTGTTGAACCTAGATATGAAGCTGATGGTATAAATAATTAACACATTTGAGCTTGCAATAGAGCCTTTGCTTGCCATATTTTTGAATGAAGCGAGGGAAAAGGAAAGGAAATGAAGGATAAGATGCTTGATGACATGTGAGGTTGGTCTAGTGGCAAGATCACTCCACTTTCAATCAAGAGGTTGGAAGTTCGAGTTACTAGAGGAGCAAATTGGAAAAGGACCACTATTGGACCCTGGGCTGGGGGTGGTGGGATTTGTAGGGGATAGGGATCCACCGTGAAAAGAAAAAGATGCTTGATAATTTGGTAGACTTGCCTTAACTGTATGCTAGAGACAAATTACTATGCAGGTTACACCTGTTTTTTTCTATTTAAATTGGATATTTTGGTGCTTCATTAAGAACTGGATCATGAGTAAAATTCACATTTCAGTTGCATCCATTTGAACATCCTAGAATTGAAACAGATAAATTCATAGCATCATTTGTGCACCTCGTATCTCTTTGAAAATAAACATTTTCTCTTTTTGGTTTAATTTGATAAGTGTGGTGAACATTTCTTTATGCAAAGTAATGTAAGTATTCTTATTTTTTTTGCATGTTTAAACTAACTGCAGTGTGTAAGGCTCTCAAAGGTTGCTCTTAGACCAGGAGCCGGTAACTTGGTTAATGGGATTCTCAGGAAACTAGCAGTCCTTAAGGTATATCTTCTAGTATTCCATCAGTACATATGATCTGACAATAAGGAATCTACTGGTTCCCTGATTGTTTTCATGTCTGCAGGAGAGTGATTCCCTTCCGGCAGTGAAAGTGGACGGTGATGATCGTCAACAAGCACGTGGTCTTGCCATTCTTTACTCTCATCCAGTTGTACGGTTGAACTTTTTCTTCTTTAAATCTTTTGCCTTAGAGAATCCAGGTCTGATACTGTAGCAACATGTCCTGCACATCCATGGTTGTGTCAAATAGATTTTCTAGATTCATGTTTTGGAAATTTCATTTTTTCATTACTGTATATTTATTCATCCATACCGTGAGATTCTCATATTGATTTATAACTCTGATTGGAGATAAAATAATGCCTGAGTTAAATTATGTGGATTTAGCTTAAGTTCTAGCTAGTCTTTGTAAGAACTTGTCAAAATGACCCTCAGTTTGTCTGCATGCTTCGGAAATTTTCATGATACTCCACTCATATAGTAATCTTGTCGCACATCTTTTTCACTATAGCTTAAAATGTCCCAGATTATATTATGCTAAGCATAGACAAACAGTACTAAAATTCGTATGACTATCTTTTCACATCTCTTATTCTTTCTTCTATATATTCCTTTACCATGTTTTCTAGTGGATGGTAAGAAGATGGACAAAGTATTTTGGACAGGAAGATGCTATTAAGCTTATGACATGGAATAACAGCTATCCCAGTTTCAGTCTAAGGTATATGATGAGGCTTTTCTTTCCTATTTTATCCTTTCTCTGGATGATAGTGTGACAGTTCTGTGTTCAAATTGTTTTAACAAAATTAGGGCAAATATCGGGAAAGGTTTGACTGGGGCTGATCTCGTCTCAAGGCTTAAAATGTTGAAGGTAAGATTTAGATGCATTTCGTTCGTTTTTATTACTTAGGATCACTTCTAGTCTTTCTCTCTATCTCTGATAATGTACCTTATGCATAACTCTTAAGCTTTGAATGTCTAGTTGACCAAAAAGAAGCAAACAAATGCCATCCATCACTAGTTAAGATTTTAGGATTTGAATAGAAGTCCATCATAATGGAATCTTCTTCTGCTTTTTTTTACAAAATAGGATGAGTGTCCTAAACACTAATTGAGGCCACCATATTACATTTTCTGAATTATGCTGCATTATTCTGCATTTGTTTCGTGTATTACTATGATTCATTGTGTTTCCTGTCTTGAACTTCAGGTCCCACATGAGCCTTCTCTATACTTGGATGATTTTGTTCGTATAAAAACTGGAATGCAGGTATGACTTCAAGAACCTTGATAAGTTCTTTAAAGTGTGTTTACTATATGACCATATTTATGGCATTGATGTAGATTTTTCTATAGTAAAAAAATACACTATATATAGATTTCTCTACGTTGATATGTCACTTCATTAGTGATCGGCATTTTGTTACTTATCAAGAAAGAAACTAGAATGCACGTTCTTTACTTTTTAGTTCTCAAAAGTACCACAAAGATTTGATCTAAATGTAGTGTCGACCGTTGTCATGTGAGGGATAGCCTAGTGCAAAGTACCATTCACCTCTAACAAAGAGGTTGGGGGTTTGATTCACCACCACCACAACCAACAACATACCCAGTGTATTCCCATCTAGTGGGGTATGGGGAGGGTAGAGTGTACGTAGACCATACCACTACCTCAGGAGAAGTAGAGAGGTTGTTTCCGATAGACCCCCGGCTTAGGACCGATAACAATATAACAAACACAAAACATAAGTGCATATAACTAGTATGGTACGTAAGACAAACTAACAATATAACAAATACAAAAGATAAGTGCATATAAACTAGTACGGTAAGCCAAATAAACTAACATTGCTAGCCACGCACAAGAAACTCCAGACACAGAGGAGCGCACCCCTACTATTACCAACGCACTCCCACCCCCTAACCCTCTACCCTAATTCGTGTCCTCCATACCTTTCTATCAAGGGTCATGTCCTCCGTTAGCTGTAACTGCTCCATATCATGCCTAATCACCTCCCTCTAATATTTCTTTGGTCTACCTCTACCCCGCCTAAAACCATCCATAGCCAGTGTCTCACACCTCCGCACAGGGGCATTAGAACCCCACATATCCATCGCAACATTCTTGCACCTCATGACGTGCCCGAACAAACGTAACCTCACTTCTCGCATCTTGTTCTCCACCGAGGCAATTCCCACCTTCTCTTGAATAATCTCATTCCTTACCCTATCTTTCCTGGTATGCCCACACATCCATCGCAACATTCTTATCTCCACCACTTTCAACTAAAAGCCACCTTCAACTTTTAGATGTGGGAGTTCTTAACTGGCCAACACTCCGCTCTATACAACATAGCCGGCCGGACTACCACTCTGTAGAAGTTACCTTTAAGCTTCGGGGGCACCTTCTTATCACATAGAACTCCCGAAGCGAGCCTCCATTTCAACCATCCTGCCCCAATACGATGCGTGACATCCTCGTCAATCTCATTATTGCCCTGAATCATACACCCCAGATACTTGAAACTCTCCCTCTTCTGAATGGCCTGGGAGTCTAGCTTCACAACCACTCCAGCCTCCTGCAACCCATCACTGAACTTATATTCCAAGTACTCCGTCTTAGTTCTATTTAACCGAAATCCTTTAGACTCAAGCGTCTGTCTCCAAATCTTCAACTTATTATTAACTCTACCTTGAGTCTCGTCAATCAATACCACATCATCTGCGGTACCTCCCATTGAATATGTCGCGTCAAAACATCCATCACCAAGGCAAATAAAAACGGGCTAACAGTCGATCCCTGGTGCAACCCTATCATGACCAGAAAATGCTCTGAATCTCCACCTACCGTCCTCACACGAGTCTTCGCACCATCATACATATCCTGAATCGACCTAGTGTACGCCACAGGCACCTCTCTAGCCTCCAAGCACCTCCACAGAATCTCCTTGAAAACTTTGTCATATGTCTTCTCAAGATCAATAAACACCATGTGCAAGTCCTCCTTCCTCTCCCGAAACTGCTTCACTAATCTCCTCACAAAGTGAATGGCCTCAGTGGTCAATCGACCTGGCATGAAACCATACTGATTCTCAGAGATCGTCACGATCCTTCTCATCCTCAACTCTACCACCCTTTTCCAAACCTTCATAGTATGGCTCAACAACTTAATACCGCTAAAGTTGTTGCAACTCTGGATGTCTCCCTTGTTCTTATACACTGGAATCATCGTACTCCATCTCCACGCTTCAGGCATCTTCGTACTCCATCTCCACGCTTCAGGCATCTTCGCTGCCCTAAAAATAATGTTAAACAACCTTGTCAACCACTCCAAACCTGCCCCGCTAGTGCTTTTCCAAAAATCCACTGGAATCTCGTCTGGCCCCGTCGCCCTACCCCGCCGCATCCTGCGAATAGCTCCCTTGTCCTCCTCAACCTTGATACGCCTACAATAACCATAATCGCTACTCTTGAGTGGTGGGGTTTGATTCACCAAAGGAGCAAATTGGGAAAAGGGCCACCATTGACTCTTGAGTGGGGTGGGGTTTGTCAGGAGGGGTTTGCTAGATCAAATAAATAGAAAAGCTAGTCTCAACAGTTTCTGCTATGGTACTAATTCTCGTTATGGACAAATACAGCTGGAAGAAATGGAGAGACGATGTAACATACTTAATGTAGAATTGTAGATGACACCAAATGATGTTTATTGGAAGTGTTCTCATGTATTTTTATGTCATTTAAAAGTTTGACCTTGTTTTTAATTTTTAGCTTCGCATACACAATGTGTTTTTCAGCTCAATTGACCTTTTAAAGTTTCTTCTTTCAGAGTGTTATACAGGCTGGGTTACTAAAAGAAGGCTTCTGTGCAGTCCAGGATGAAAGTGCCGGTAATCTCCTTATAGAACTCAAAATGTGGAGTATGGGGATTTATAGTAAATGTTTAGTTGAGTATGTTGCATGAGATTCCTTCTTGCATTTTCAGTTATCCCTTGACCCTTGTCTTTGCATACAACTATTCTTTCGGCGGGCAGGGGGAGTAATTCCATTTTAATAAAGCTTGTAAACACAGTTGTTTTCATATGCTCTCAATCAACACGATTAAAGGAAGGAGAATTCAACTGTCTTTCGGATAACTTGGAGCATTCACCTGTCTATGTTCCAAGGATCGTAAACTATAAATTGAGCTATTCCTCATAAGGATTCATACATCAATTAACCGTATTACATATCATCGTGAAGAAAATGAAAATTCCCTTATTGCTTTCCATTTGTTAGTAATTTTCTATTATGATTTGATTAATTTGAGGGTGTCGCCACTTCCTTTTAGAAGTTTTATACAGTGGAAACTAGTGTCCAGTTACTGGAAAAATGGGATTGACATTTTGTTGGTCATTGAATTGTATAACATTTTAGAAATTTGATGTCCTCAATTGAGATAATGCATTTGTTGATACTCGAGTTTGAAACCTGTAAAAATATCATAGATAGTGACAAATGATTTGAGTTCAATTCCACAATAACCCTAATTACTGCAGGATTAATAGTCTCAATTGTTGATCCACAACCTGGTGAGAACATTATTGATTGTTGTGCTGCTCCAGGAGGGAAAACATTGTTCATGGCATCCCGTTTGAACGGCCAAGGTAATCTCATACAAACTTTGCTCGTCATAGCTGACTGCTGCAAGCTTTTAGACCAGAAATTACGTGAAAAAAATTCTCCTTTCACATAATTTGGGAACTAACTAGGGCAAGATCTGTTCTCACAAGAGCATATCAGATGCAGAATTTAAATTTGTGAATTCAATAATGAAATAAAACATATGAGAAATGCATATCTTGTAAACGTAGACAGTCATGGTATCTTCAATACAAGCACCATATTCCCTTGTCCGTCACTACAACAACAACTAGACCTCAGTCCCAAACAAGTTGGGGTCCATCAGTAATTGCATTTAATATATTATTGTCTAAAAGTAACTCGATCAAAGGAACCAGGGCTAATGCCTGGTAAGATCTAATTTTTTCTTTTGGGAGTTTCTGAATCAAGAGGACACTTTATTTTTTTGTTTTACAACTGGATAGCGTCTGTCTTTTTTTTTTTTTTTTTTTTTTTGCTATTGATAACTGCTCCAATGCCTTGTTAAATCATGGCATATTACCAGCATTTTCAGTGGCTATTGTCGCATAGTATTTGGCCAACAATTCTGGTCATTAACCTTTTCTTACATATTAGAGTTATGTTTGTTGACTCTTTTAACACTATACCCTAGTGCTTTACTTGTTTGTCAGGTACCTTATTTGCCGTTGACATAAATGAAGGTCGATTGCGGATACTCAGAGAGACAGCCAAGTTGCACCAAGTTATTGATGTTATCAGTACTATCCATGCTGATCTTCGAACGTTTTCTGTAAGAACACGCACGCTCTAACAAAAACACATGGTATTTTATTGTCCAACTGCTAATCCCTGGTTTAACTTTTAGCAGACATATAATGTCGTGGAATGGGATAAAGTTTTGCTTGATGCACCTTGTTCAGGGCTTGGTGTTCTTTCAAAGGTATTTCCGTTCAAAGACCTGTGCAAAATTTTTATAGTTTGCTATAAGCTTGCATGGTCTAAAAATTTTGGTCCTTTATTCCTCTTTCTTCTTTTGTCACATTCACTATTCTTGCAAGTTGCTTATGGTTCCATCCTTTAAACCAGAAGTTGTAGTTGCTGGGACATTTGAGATGTGTATTTACTCTTTGTTTTGAGAAAGCGAACAGATTTGCGTTGGAATAGGAAACTGGAAGACATGGAGCAACTTAAACATTTACAGGATGAGCTTCTCGATTCAGCTTCCAGGTAAAACCAATAGTTCTTAATTCATAATTTAAGTGCAACCTTGACATGAATTACTGTTGCTAGTGGATTTTTTCTTTTAGAAATATAGACTATGCCCTCCATTTCAATTTGTTTGTCTTACTCCTCTACATATCTTTAGCTTAAGACCAGAAGATTCAAAAGTTTCTTTATTTTCTTAACTCCATGTCAAGTCAAAACCAGACAATAAATTGAAATGGAGGGAGTAGCTTTTCCCTCGTAAGTTTGGTGACTGGTCAGGATAATGCAAGTTCTGAAGTGGATTAAAACAAGGTGCATATGTTTATAAATATTTCTCCTACCGAGGACGAGAATTTGAAAATGTATGTCAAAGCTGCTTAAATTTTTGACTGCAACTACATGTACTTAGTGTCTGAAATGCCTCTAGGTTATATGCATTATGATTGAGTTACTATGCTTACACATTCCCATATGACTGATGAGGTTCTGTTGTTTGTTTCCTTTACCCTTGTGGTTTTTTTCTGCATCTGCAGGTTGGTGAAACCAGGAGGAGTGCTAATATACAGCACATGTTCCATTGACCCTGAAGAGAATGAGGAAAGAATTGAAGCTTTTCTTCTTAGGCATCCAGTAAGAAACTTGATTGAATCATGCTAATTGATCTGTCTGTTTGCTCTAAAGTTACTTCTTTCATCAAAAAGCTACATACATATGATGCTCAAAACCCATTTATCTTCTAGTCTACCTTCTATTCCTGCACATTGGTCTGACTGTTACCATTGTTTTCCTTGCAGGAATTTGACATTGATCCTGTGAATAAATATGTACCGGATAATTTTGTTACTAAACGAGGTTTCTATATGTCTAATCCTGTGAAGCATGACCTTGATGGAGCCTTTGCAGCTCGTCTGGTTAGGTCTGAATAAATCGAGAATGAGGCGCATGTTTCAGTTTTCACAAATTTTTAGTATGTCGTCAAAAAGCACCTTTAGGACAGAGGGTTTTTTTCCACAGACAACCAAGTTGTTGCTTTTTATGCCTTCTCTTTCAACATGAGAGTCCAGACCATCTCTTGTAACGTATTTCTCAGGTAGAGTGGATCATCAGTTTAATATTCATGAATTCCTGCTTGACTTAGTTCTTCTGTAAAGCAAGCTTGGGTCAAAAAAAGCATTGTTGAATTGTATGGCCAACTCATAAAACTCAAGGTGTTACAGAGAGACTTGAACCCAGGACCTCTACTTCCTCCAGTACCATGTTGAATTGTGCAACTAACTCATCTAAAAGTTTAAGCTATTATTGAGCCACACATTTATTTACTTAATCATGTCTCAATATGCCTAAGCTATAATTTTTTCCTTCAATAATTTTGGGTTGGTGACTCAATACGTTAGATGTAATCCAGTCTATGGATTTGAGAGCTCAAAGGTCATCATCATGTTGTATAGCAATCATACAAGTTAAAAGCATACTGCGGCAAGATGAAATATCATATTATCTGGCATTTTGGTGGTCAGTTGCTGAAGATGGGATGCAGAGATGGCACACTGTATTGCTCTTATCCATAAGAATCTGAGGTGTGAAATATCTCAAATGACTCCAAGGTGAATTCTGAGGCTTTTTCTTCACCCCTTTGAAGAACCTCGCTAGTGTGTACGGGTGTCTCTTCATCTGCGGGGAAGACTCAAAAAGGAGACTAATGTGAAGAGGCGGGATTTTCCCAGTGATGAATCTGGCTACATAAATATAAATATTCCAAACTGTATTCATGAACCAGAATTTTGCCTTTTAATCAAAATATTGATGTATATGAACCAGAACACTTTTCTGTTTACTCTAGTGTCGTTAATATTTCAGATTGGAATATTAATCCCTATATTGTGTTTAGACTGTTTATTATAACACAACAATTTTTTTAAAAAATATGATATTATAGTGTAATTGTCTGATACATATATGAACCTTTTCTTGTGTGTGAGAAGGGGGGAGGGGTATGCAGCTGCTAAATTCAAGGAAAAGAAAATGCAAGAAAGAAGCTAAGGTAGGGCAAAAGATGGAGAATATTTTGATTGATACTCCCAAGTAATGACAATACGTGCTTTAAGTACTCAGTACTCTGCAATAGCCCCTAACTAACTCTTCGGTCCCCTCTCTTCTATGGGAAGAAATCATTGTGTAATAATCCTAACTTAAATTTAAAACTAATAGGGACTGAAATGTAAAACTCCTAAACTTAAGTTTATTTCTCTTAATTAACCGACTTAACTGTCAAGTAGTACTAATGTTGCGTTATGTACTTTCTCCATACCTGGCAATTCCATTCCTCGTATCAGTTCTTCCCTGATGAAAACTTCCTTGTCCTCAAGGAAGAGATTGAGGAAATCTAATCTTCAGTGCATTATAGTCCTCCCAAGTGGCTTCAGCTAGGGATGTGCATCGGTCAGTTCGGTTCGACTTTATGTGTTATTGGTTCGGTTTAATGTATTATTGGTTCGGTTTATCGATTTTTGATGTTTAAATATATAAAACCAATAACCAACCAATAACATATTTTCTTATCGATTTCGATTTATCGATTTTTAATCCTTAACGGTTCGGTTTTCGGTTTAACCAATAAGAAAATACTTATAAAATAGAAATAGTAACAACTAACATAAAAAAATAAAATCTTAGTTACCGCCAAAATTCTACGCAATGTATTTTAGTTTACAAGAATCTTCAAATTTAAACTGAATGTTAGTTCGGAAAAAAATTGAATCCTAATTGTTGGAAGTTATAAATGTTTCAAGCTTTCTAATACGATAATAGCCGAGCTTTATATTGTGCCTTTATTGTCCTGAATAGGTTAATACTTTGTAAATCACTGAATTGTGAATAAATAGTGCATATAATACATATACACACATATATATAGAGAGATATTTATATATATAACATAAATAGAGATAAAATAATAACTTATGTATCCTAATTGAATTATCGGTTTAACCGATAACCCAATAAGCTAAAATTGAAACCGAACCGTTTACCCTATAATTTTTTTTTATAAAACCAATAAAAAATCGTTAACCCAATAACATTTTTATCGGTTTGATTTATCGGTCGGTTTAATTTTTTCCCACCCCTAGCGTCAGCTGGTTTCAATTATCCCATCAAATTAGTACTTGAACTACAACCTTATTTCCCTTCTGAATCATACCCCTCCCTAAGATCTCTTGAGGTTGCGGAAAAACAGGTCGGTGGGAGAAATCTGAAGGTAATTGGTGGCACTTCTTTAGCTGTGAGACACAGAAAGTAGGATGTAGCAGCAACTGTGGAGGAAGTTCCAGTCTATAAGCTACTGATACTATCTTCTCTGTGATCAGGTAGGGCCCATAGTATTTTAGCTGAGAGCTTAGTGAAGTGAGTCTAGTGTGACTTGTCCATAAGGCTGGATTTTGAGATATACCTATTCACTTTCACTGAATTGTTTATCCAACCTGGAGGTTACTCATAGAGTGCTTCATAAGTTGATGTTTGTAAAAAGGAGTGATATATGGTGTTATACCACCACTCAACTACAGATAGATAATTAGACCAGTCCGTCTGAGAGTCTGAGCAAAAACACCTTAGGTAAGTCTCTATACATCTATTTACCACTCCTGTCTGTCCATCTGTTTACGGATGGTAGGCTGTAGAGGTGTTTAATGTGCCACACCTTGCTCGTAAATATTGGATCTCTATCACTTATAATATCATTAGGAAAACTATGTAGTTAATATACCTGGTCCATGAACATCTTGGCCACATCAGTAGCAGAGTAGGGGTGAGACAGCTCATAAAATGAGCATACTTTATTAATCTATCCATCACTACCCATATCAATGTCTTTCTTTGAGACTTAGGCAATCCATCATTAAAGTCCATGTTTATACTACTCCATGCAGATATTGGAATCTTGAGTGGTTGCAGTAGCCCAGGATAAGGGGCATTATCATATTTATGCCTTTGACACACATCACATCCCTTCACATATTCCTTTACATCATCTCTCAACCCCTTCCAATAGAAGATTGTTGCCACCTTTCTATGAGTTTTGTCAATGCCAGAGTGCCCCGTTAATATGGAGTTATGCCATAGATCTATGATATTCTTCCTCAGCTGATGGTCAAGACCTACTACCAACCTTCTCTTTTTTCTTAATTGTTCATGTAAATAGGTGTACAAAAAACATCCACTTTCTTGTCCTTGATAGATGAGATTATCTCTTTAAGTGAATCTTCTAAGTCCGAGCTTTGCTTGATCAACTCTAGCAAATTAATCTTGACTGATGATAATGAGAGAGTTAGCTTCACTATAGGTAACCTATATAAGTCATCAACTACTTTATTCTCCTTCCCCCTTTTTATGTTCAATTTTAAAGTCATATTGCATAAGCCTAGTCATACATTTAAGTTGTGTTCCAGTATGTAGTTTCTATTCTTGCATGAATTATAGGGCATTCTGATCTATCTTTACTATGAAGGTTTTTCCCATTAGATATTCACTCCATTTGTTCACAGCCATGACTAAGGCCAGGAGCTCTTTGTCATAAACTGAGAGTTCTTGATGTTGTACTGCCAACCCTTTGCTTTGATAAGCTATTGGATGCCTCCTTGCATAAGCACAACTCCAATGTCTACATTGCATGCATCAGTTTTAATCTCAGAGGGTAAAGATAAATAAGGCAGTATCAAATAGGTGCTAAAGTTAAAGCTATCTTGAGCTCACTGAAGGCCTCTTGAGCGTTGGTGGACTAGATAAAGTTATCTTTCTTGAGCAAGTCTTTAATTGGTTTATTGATAACCCCATATCCTCTTATAAATCTCCTGTAATAGTTGCTAATGCCGAAAAACCCCTCAACCTTTTCAATGTTTGAGGTTCAGATCAGGACTTAACTACTTTAATTTTCTTGGGGTCAGTAGACACCCTGCAATAGTGATAAAATGTCCTAGATACTCCATCTTTTCAGCTATAAACACACATTTACTCCTTTTAGCATGCAACCAATGCTTGACTAACAGCTGAAAGGATATCCTTAGGTGTTGCAAATATTCCTCCAAACTCCTGCTGAATACCAATATATCATCCAAAAGACCATTATAAGCTTCCTTAAGTGCTCCTGAAATATTTTATTCATTAGACTCTAGAAACTTGAAGGAGAATTAGTAAGACCAAAGGGCATAACAAGATATTCATAATGTCCAGAGTATGCCTTAAATGCAGTTTTGGACACATCAGGAGAGGCCATCTTTTTTTATGATAACCAGCTCTTAAGTCAATCTTGGAGTATATTTTTGACCTTCCTTATTTTTTCAACAGCTCTTCATTGATGGGAATTGGGAACTTGTCTTTCACTGCCACTTATTTAGTGCTCTGTAGTCCACACAAAGCCTCCAAGATCCATCTTTCTTCCCTACCAACACAAAATAGGTGAGGCATAAGGGCTAGAACTATACCGGATTATTCCTTGTTCAAGCATTTCCTTCACCATTCCTTCAATCACATTCTTTTGCAAAGGAAAGTATCTATAAGGCTTGGAATTAATGAGAGCACTACTCTCTATTACGGGAGTATGATGATCAAAAACTCCTATAGAAGGTGGTAATTATTGAGGTTCCCTGAAGATCCCCTGATACTCTTATAACAACACTTGTATGTCAACTGGTTCTTCTGTGAATTCCTTCCCTTCTTCTATGCTGTAAATTTTAGGACATACTCTTATCATGGAAATTTAGGATTTTCAGTAGTGACCTTGTCTAGTGCCTTAGCTTCCACAATTTTAAAAGAGGGGTAAGCTCCCTGAAACTTGACAGATTTCTCTTGATACACAAACTCTATCACCAATTTATCAAAGCTTACCTTTATGTCTCTCAGTATACACAACCATGGAATTCCCAGAACTATATCACAACTACCAACGTATAGCACCATAAAGTCATCCTCAAAGGCTGTACCTTGCATCAACCATTGAAAGTTTCTACAACCTTGTACTGATTGTATATTCTACCATCAGGTACACTCACATCTTGAGGACTCATCTCCTGTAGGGTGCAACCAATCAATTTAGAAGCCTTCTCATTTATAAAATTATGAGTTGATCCCAATAAATGAGTATACTTATTGAGCTTTTCTTTGTGCACCCCTGTACTCTTAAGGTTTTGAAACCTATTGCACCATTAAAGGCATGCAGGGACAACATAATTCTTTATTGCCTTCTCAGCAGGATTCACCACTTCATCCTCTTTCCTTGCCTCTTCATCATCTTCATACTAAAAAGGGAGATCATCTTCCTGTACTTCTATAGAGAAGAGATGTCTCTTGGCCTTACATTTATGACCTGGAAGGAACTTCTCATCACAAAAATAACATAAGACTTTGGCTTTTTTCTCCTCCATCGGCAGGGGTTAATCTTCTTCTTTTGTTAAAATCCATTACAACAGTTAGAGGTTTCTTAACATAATTAGATACTCCTTGGGGTGGTTGATTACTCTTGAACTGGTTATAATTAGGCGTATTATTTTTAGCACCTTAGCCTTAGCAACAACATAAGACTCATGCAACCTAGCAAGATGATAGATAGACTTGGGGCAAGGTGAGGGGTCTACCAATTCTAATATCATTAAAAAGATGCTAATAACATAATTAGTTGGGATTGAAAACCTCGATAGGCTATTGTCAAAGCTATCCTGAAGTTCCTTCATTGCACCAGTTTGTTTGAGCTTAACCAACTCAGTCATAAGGTCAATATACTTAGCTCCAAACCTGTCTGCTAAGGCATAGATGTATTCTTCCTAAGTCATGAGTAGATAAGTTGGTCTACTCCTTATGAACCCTTGGTGCCACTGCAGGGCAACACCTTCAAAGTGTAAGGATGTTATTTCAATCTTTGAGCTACAAGTATTTCTTCAATAGAGAAGAACTGCACCACCTTGTAAAGCTAGCTTCTCAGGTCCTCTCCATTAAATTTTAGTAAATATAGGCAAAGAGGGTGAATAAGGTATAGTTTGGGAGGGTTTTGGTTTGGGTAATGGATGTGGGGTTTTTGGTGGTGGTATAGCTTTTAAGGTGAGTTTGGTATCTATGGATGGGGAATTTATTGTTTAAATTAGGAAGCATAACTCATGGGTGGTTGTATATATTGGAAAGGGAGATGTAAGTAAGAGAGTGGGTGTTGAAAAGGGGGTTTTGCATATTTGTATAGACTCATATTTGTCTAATAGAACCCTTGAAGTGAAGGTTATTGGTGAGATCCAAGTAGTGCATGTTATGGGAAACTGCACAATGAAAGGGGCTGATCCCACAATATTGGGTATAGAAAAAGGGATGGGGTTTTGGTTTTCTCTTAAATGCAATGAAAAAAATGGGTTACCTCCTAAAATTTCTGATTTGATAGCCCGTTAAACATTATGGCATATTGGAGGAAGAATACAACTCCTCAATAAAGGGAAAATAAGCCGTATCCTTTTTCCTCTCTGGCCTTCTTCCTACTTGGACCATCTCTTGCAGCTCATTGAAGGATTTCTCACGGGTGGCCTCAAGTTGGTCTTGTCATAGGGAAATAGGGAAAAATTAGTTATCTCCACATTCATCTTCTGAAGCTGTTTATGCATTTCACTCAGTTCAACCAATTTCCCAATATCGGGTTGAGGTTGTTACCAATTTAATTGTTACTATTCACAAAATTAGGGGAAATCACAATCCCCTTATTTATTAGCCATATGTATTCACCCCACAAGTTTAAAACTATTAATAAAGCATAAGCTATGCATAATAATTCATGGGAAAATAATTTACAAACCAACCATGTTGAAACTCTCAACCCATGTCACAAACCACATTCAATTTTACATCAATAATCATTTAAATATCATGCTTTAAGGAAAACAAGTTTGAGGGTAGAGTCATATGCCTGAAATATTCACAATTATGGAGAAGAAATCTTGAATTGACCCCTAGATGCTCAACCTTGATGAAACCCTAGCTTGAGAGAATTTGCGAGAGAAGAGGATATGTTTCGATTGTGTTATGGGTGGAGAATAAAGTCTCAATAGGGTTTATAGGTCGCCGGTTATGTTTAGGGAAAGAGGAAAATGTCTAGAATGCCCTCAATAAAGGACTGAGAAAAAATGTCGCCCAATCGCTATGGGTCTCACAACTACTCGTTAAGACTCGTTACAACTCATTTCCACAAGTCGTAGTGAAGATAGTGTCTACAGGCGCATGCACTGTTGACCTTACAATTACCACCTTACTACTCGTGTAGAGTCATTATGACTCATTGAGTCTAGTCGTACTCAAGACAGAAATTTTTGGGTAACAAGCTGGTCAGGCTATAATTAGGATATGATGACTCGTCAGGAGTCTTTACGACTCTTTGGGATCCACTTGTAATCAACTCAAAAACTCAGCCAAACACACTAGTCATGCTATGAGTGGGGTCGTCATTACCCGTAATGACATCTTACGACCCGTAGGATGAGTCGAAGTCTGGGAAATGAGCTCAAAGCTCAAGAAATTTTCAAGAGTTAAAAATTCGGGGATGTTACAGTTTTAGTTATTTCAATTAGTTTTCTTTTTCATAAAAAACAATAAGTTTTATTAATTGTTCAGTATTTTTTTACTTAATATAAATTATATTCCACTAATATCGTGGGAAGTGCTTTGGAGATGCTTGGAGGTGAGTGGAGTACCGCAGGCATATATCAGAGTAACTAAGGATATGTATGAGGGAGCGAAAACCCAGGTGAGGACGGCGGGAGGAGACTCAGAGCATTTCACTGTCCTGACAGGATTGCATCAGGGATCTACTCTTAGTCCCTTTTTGTTTGCGTTAGTAATGGATGTGTTGACGCGGCGTATCCAAGGGGAGGTGCCGTGGTGTATGCTTTTTGCAGACGATGTAGTCCTGATAGATGAGACTCGAGGGGGTGTGAATGACAAATTAGAGTTGTGGAGGCAAACTCTGGAGTCTAAAGGGTTCAGGGTGAGCAGAACCAAGACAGAGTATGTGGAATGTAAGTTTAATGACGTGAGGCGGGAGAATGAGGTAGTAGTAAGGCTAGAAGCACAGGAGGTAGGGAAGAGGGATAAGTTCAAGTATCTCGGGTCCGTGATCCAGAGTAACGGTGAGATTGACGAGGATGTCTCGCACCGTATTGGGGCGGGATGGATGAAGTGGAAACTCGCATCGGGGGTGCTGTGTGATAAGAAGGTGCCGCCCAAGCTTAAAGGCAAATTCTATAGGGTGGTAGTCCGTCCGGCCTTGCTGTATGGAGCGGAGTGTTGGCCAGTTAAGAACTCCCACATCCAAAGAATGAAGGTGGCAGAAATGCGGATGTTGCGCTGGATGTGTGGACTGACCCGAGGGGATAGAGTTCGGAATGAGACTATCCGGGAGAAGGTTGGTGTGACTTCAGTGGAGTGTAAGATGTGGGAAGCACGATTGAGATGGTTCGGACACGTGAAGAGGAGGGGCATGGATGCCCCGGTCCGTAGGTGTGAGAGGCTAGCGTTGGATGGTTTTAGACGGGGTAGGGGTAGACCGAAGAAGTACTGGGGTGAGGTGATTAGGCGGGACATGGAACAGTTACAGCTCACCGAGGACATGACCCTAGATAGGAAGGTCTGGAAGATGCGAATTACGGCAGAGGATTAGGGCCAGTTCGGGTCGCTAGTGTAGGGAATTAATTGGTGGGGGTGTATTCCTGTTATGATTCCGTATTCAATGTTCCGTGTTCCGTGTTCCATGTTTATTACGAATATGTGTGCTTTCCTCTGCTTTATATTCCTGCATTCCTGCTTTACTCTGTTTTATATTCCTTATGGGTGCCGTATCTATGTTATGTCATCTGCTTCTGTGCTGTACTATGTGTTTGTGTGATATCTCGTGACTTGAGCCGGGGGTCTTTCGGAAACAGCCTTTCTACTTCATCAGAGGTAGAGGTATGGACTGCTTACATCTTACCCCCCCAGACCCCACTAAGTGGGAATACACTGGGTTTGTTGTTGTTGTAATATCGTGGGAAAAAAATCATAAAAAAGCATCCCTAATTATAATTTTTTCTTAAAAAGTAGCTTAAATACTTCAATACTCTTTGTATGACTACATTATTATTTTTTTATTTCTCTTGAGTTAACTTTTTCATATTAATTATCGAGTTATATGACAAGTACTTTCAAAGAAAAAGATTAAATTTTCACTATATGAGAATAATTCAAAATGTATATTATGAGTCAGTAGATTTTTTCTAAAATCAATAAAAATATACTAATCAAATTATATCTTAATGTACTGATTAATGTCTCATTAAATTGGAAAATATATATATATATATATATATATATATATATATATATATATATATATTAACAAAAGGTAGTTCAGAATACTTATTCAATAATTTGCTCATAAAGTAAGAAAAGAGTGACTTTGCAACCAAACGGAAGAAACAAAGAGAAAAAAGAAAAAAAATAAGTGAGGCTTGAGATGCGAGAGCCCAAAGAACACAAAGGAAGGTGAAAAGAAAAATTGAGGAAAAATAATCCTCCCAAGAGATTCAAACCCAAATTCAACTGCCAGAAAAAGACCTAAATCACACTTCAAACGACGGCGCCCATGCACCATTTGTTATTTCAGGGTGCCACATAAACTATATAATATATTTTACATAGATATATGCATACATACTAAATATTTTTACCAAAATGTGTTGGTACCGTGGCACCCGTACCTCACTACATAGATCTCCTTGTCTGCATATGCATGTAGGATAGAAGAATGGATATTTACATTAAGATTATCCGACAAACTAATAATATAATCTTATTAGTATAGACATATAAAAGTTAGTTGGATTAAAATCATAGAAAGATTAAATTTTATCCATATTTTCTTGGTTCAGATTATTTTGGACTTTAAAAAATAATAAGCCTATTTTATTAACATTGTCATCAAGGTCCATCAAGTAACGTGGCATACCAATCAAATTAAAGGCCAACAAGACAAGAACACACATTCAAATAACTTGTCAAGTCAAGTCAAGTTCAACAACCAATGAAACATCACCAAGTGTGCCAAATTACATGTTTTTGGCTAATCACATGCAATCTTATCGTACAACATTTATGATAAGCTTGTTAACTTGATAGAACAATTAGAATAAGGCAGAAGAGGTTATTTACACGTGAATTTTCTACCCTCTACATCTATAAATAGGAGGGTTACATAATTTTTTGGGGTCATGCAAACATTGGAGCAAGTCACAACAACAACTACACAACTCTTCAAGAAAGTAATAAACGAAGTTCTTATCGGAGATCTACCCAAAATGAAGAAGTGCTACAGATATCTACGGAGATAAAATACATCTCAAAGCATTCTGAATCATCCGATATTTGAGAAACATACTACAGAAGACCTTCGAACTATTGAAAAGCTTTGGAGAGAAAAATCAAGAGAACAACAAAATTGTAATCACAAGATTCATTTAGTAAAATTATTTTTTAGTTATTTATTTTTGCCTGCTGTTAATTTTTTGCACTACAAAAATTATTGCAAACAAAGTTTGACACGTTCAGTGGAACTAATTCTGCTCTTCATCTCTTATTTCTACAAATTAAAAAAACAACAAATTCAACTACTGTAATGGACTTCAAAAAAATTAATGATGTTTTTTGCAAGGAGTCTACTAGCCACATCTGCTGAGATCATATATGTTCACCCCATTAATCGGTGTTCACTCAATGGTAGTGCTATGAATGGATCTCAACTTTACCTTTTTGGAGATGTCAAAAAGGAGAAAATCTCAAATTTTGGCTGTAACTACAACCCCTAGGAGAAACCTTGCAACTATGTTATCGGACGAACTATCTTAAACAGTCTTCAACTTTGGAGAATCTGAGGCTCAATGAATTCTCCAACTTCAATGAAAGTCAACAGCTTCATGGTTGATGCGGTTGACATTGATGAGAAGTTTGAAATGATGGAGCAAACCATTGAAGCCTTGAAGAAGTTTGTTGATGAGAAAGAATAAGGCGGAAGAAGTTATTTACACTTGAACTTCCTACCTTCTACATCTATAAATAGAAGGGTTACATAATTTTCCGGGGTCATGCAAGCATTGGAGCAAGTCACAACAACAACTATACAACTCTTCAAGAGAGTAATCAATGAAGTTCTTATCCAAGATCTACCCAAAATAAAGAAGTCATGCACGATATCTATGGAGATAAAATACATCTCAAGGCGTTCTGAATCATCCGATATTTGAGAAACACACTACAGAAGGCCCTCGAACTATTGAAAAGCTTAGGAGAGAAGAATCAAGAGAACAACAAAATTATAATCACAAGATTCATTTAGTAAAATTATTTTTTAGTTATTTATTTTTGCCTGCAGTTAATTTTTTGCACTACAAAATATATTGTAAACAAATTTTGACATGTTCAGTCGAACTAATTTTGCTCTTCATCTCTTATTTCTACAAATTAAAAAAACAACAAATTCAACTACTGTAATGGACTTCAAAAAAAATTAATAATGTTTATTGCAAGGAGTCTACTAGCCACATCTGCTGAGATCATATAAGTTCACCCCATTAATCGGTGTTCACTCAATGGTAGTGCTATGAATGGATCTCAAGTTTACCTTTTTGGAGATGTCAAAAAGGAGAAAATCTCAAATTTTGACTGTAACCACAACCCCTGGGGGAAACCTTGCATCTATGTTATCAGACGAACTATCTTAAACAGTCTTCAACTTTGGAGAATCTGAGGCTCAATGAATTCTCCAACTTCAATGAAAGTCAAAAGCTTCATGGTTGATGCGGTTAACATGGATGAGAAGTTTGAAATGATGGAGCAAACCATTGAAGCCTTGAAGAAGTCTGTTGATGAGAAAGATCTTCATTTCACCCAACTTTAAGCAAGTTAGATCTCTTCAACCCTGGAGAGTCAAGTTATAATCTAACACTGCAAGAAAAAGTTGATGGTAAATATCTCATCAAGTCAATTGGCAATCAATGCGCTAATGAATGTGCTTCAGTAGACACTCTAACAATTCAATAACTATAGGATATGATCGCAAGCACCATTAAGGAACAATTTAATGGTCCATCACAAAGTTTCGTAGGATACTTAAAGTTGTATTCTAAGTGAATCAAAGCTTACCAATGCTAATTGGATATCAAAAAAGTTTCAAGATTTTGATGGAAAAAAAATCCAAGACAATGCATCACACATTATGTTGTGACTTATAGTGTTGATAGACATAGTGATTTTCTTGTCAAACAATTTGCTTGCTTTTTTAAAAGGCAACGCCTTTAATTGGTACACAAACTTGGAGTAAGAATCAATTAATTTTTGGGAGAAACTATAAAGTTAGTACCAAAATTATTTCTACATCACACGTCATACGATCAACATGATGGAGTTGACAAACACAAGACAAAGTAAAAATGAGCCTAGAGTGGACTACATCAATCGTTGGAGAACATTGAGCTTTGGTTACAAGGATCAACTTCTCAAAAAGTCTGCAGTTGAAGTTTTCATTCTAGGGATTCATTGAGGCGTTCTGTATATCCTCTAAGGAATTAAGCCCCAAAAATTTGAAGAATTAGCTACGTGCGCTCATGACATAGAGGTAAGCATTGCAAGTCATGAAATAGCATCACCTGATTTTCAACAAAGCATTGCAAGTCATTGCAAGTCATGACATAGAACTCATAGTTGTTGCCAAGTTAGGTAATATTTGGCAACAACGATGAGTTCTACGAAGGCCTCCACAAGACAAAAATTAAAATAGAAAGCTCCAAAGCAACAAATGTACAAAGTAAAAAATTAGCCAACCTTAAAAAGTTTACAAGCAAAGGTTTATCCTTTTTCTAACTCTAATGTTCCTATGATTCTTGATGAGTTGATAGCCAAACAAGTAACCAAACTCCCAAAGTCAAAGTAACCTGAAGAATCTGCTATATGTAGTTTTGATGATGAGTAGCTAACTGTTATGGTCTAACAAACACACAAGTGCACGCCATCGTGCAAGTAATATAGTGACTAAAATAGTCGGATATTGTACCCATGAGGACTATGTAACTAGCAATTCAACCAACTATAGTTTTCGACAAGAATGCATTATGTGTATTAAAGTATCAAGATGATTGTGAAGTTTTGAGTAAATATATAATTAATAAAGAAACAACAAAGTGCGACAATAGCAACGTAAACAGGGTTGTAAACAATACTAGTGAGAATTCTAGGGTTGAGACACTTTCAACATTCTTACAAATCTCTATTCCGATCATAGTTTAGTTGATTATCGGGTCATTGATTCACAGGGTTTATAGTATGATCATTGTCTTCCGAACTCTAATCTCCTACTTAACTGGACATTACAACTACATCGTTGAGCGGTGATGCAATAATCCATTTCGATGAAGCTATCATCCTACAAGTGAACCAAAAAAGGATTCTAGGTATATCCCTATTCTAGATGCTAATTCAAATCTCTTATTTTATAAATGAATAAGAACCTTGCTCCTTAATCTCTTCGTTCTATCCTATCATTCTCCTCCCGAGTTCACATAGGAATATAGGTTTATTTTAATGGTGTCCAATCATCAAAATAGTAAGAACAAGAGATTAAGAATAACCTATACGATAATTCAATAATAAATTACGATAAAGAATAACAAAGAGAAATCATGTTTTTGGCCTCAACCCTAGAACCAGGGTGTTTAGCCACTCATGTTCGAATTCAACATAAAAAATGAATAATCAATCATACCAAAAAAATAATCATGGAATAATGAAGTTCAAAGAACCCTAACAGAAGTATTAGAAGTGTTTTTACCTCTGCTGTACTTTTCTAAAGTAGTCTTAATAGTGTTTAATTTTTTCTTTTATAATAGGACAATTTTTGCCTAGTGGGGAGCCACTTTTGCATCGCGAGGATCAGTTCATGGGAGTAGAGGTCACGCTGCGCGGTTAGTCCATGGGAATGTTGGTCACGCCGTGGGCCTATCGCGAAACCCCACTAGAATTCACTTCTAGTCCGAAAATTCACTCCTCTTCAACTCATTTCTTCTTTAATTTCTTCCTACATCAAATGCATGATTTTCGTGCTCAATCCACTTCTTCTCAAGTTCATAAAATCAATCCCAAAGCATCAGCCATCGTTCACTTCTCGTCATGCATACAATTTCGTCCAATTCCATAAAAAATCCACCCTGCATCACTAATCATGTCCATTAGTTAAACATGCAATTGCATATCAAACATAATAAGAATAACACATTTTAGCTTGTAGAACAAGTCTTGTTATGGGTAATATTGGTGCTTAGATATAAAAATACGACCAAGATCACCACCCCACACTTAGAATCTTATTCGTCCTCGAACAACTTCAAGCAAAACTATATTCAATTAAGCTTAACATCACAACCTAGGCAAAATACTTGTGTTGGGCACTCATAAACTAAACAATGACTTTTTCACTAAAACATGTCAATTCACTTCTATAAACATGGGATTATTCTTTTTAAAAACATCCTTACCTCAAAGGTAAACTTCTAATTTGCTGGCAAACTCAATCAAGTTACTCGATCAAGAATATTAAAAGTTACCTGACTATCATCCACATGCACCCTCACAACAAGAAAGTTTCCCACATTCATTAACAATCTTACAATAGACAACAGAATAGGAATATCAAAAATAAATCGCTCACTATCAACAAGGAATTCATATATGATAGACAATGAAACATAATCTTGCCCTTAGTATACTAATCCACTGATAGTCGAATATTGAGATGAAGGATCAACTAGGTCTTCCAAGGTTGTAATGTAGGCTAAGGGACGGGTAGGAACTATTTGGGTAAATAAAGACTAATCTACCTAAGCTTTAGTACATCACATAAACATTGAAATCATCAGATTAACAACATAATTCTTTCCTCACAACCTTCCCTTCTTCTCTTACTTTAGCCCTATCTTTTAAAACTTATTACACAATATGGTGGGAGTGTCATCTATTCACCACTTTTTTTTCTGTCAACATTTTCTCTTTTTTTACTTCTCTTTATTTTATACTCTCAACCACCATAGATATGAACTTCATGTCTCAATAGCAATCTCTTAAGGGCTTCAATTTTACCATAATCCTTATTCAAATTTCAACTCCTTAACTCTAATAATTTCAACTAAAGCATTTAGGAGTTTGGATGAAATTACGGTTAAAGAACAAAAGGAGAATAGGATACTTATAAGGCTACCAAAGAAATTAAGCTATAGGATCAACAGGGCTAACTAGGAATATGCACAAGGGTAGGTAAACAAGGTTTAAAAATTTTGCTATAAACAAAAATGCCTACATTATTTCCTAAACCCAACATACTTTATTTTGCTTCGTAAACACACCGGTCAAGTTCTAGACATAACTATGTATGTAGAATAACTAAACACCTCTCTCACTCATGGTGCACGTTAGATTCAAGTCAGATCCTTATTGGTTTCCGAGCTCGCACTTGTCAAATTCAAATATAAGACAACAAATCGATAATTACACCTATTGGATTAAGCGTCTAAACTAGCTCCCTTTTTAATTTATGATATGCTTCCATTTCAAAACAAGTATGTTCCAAGTCAATCAACCACATGGACCAATACAAAGTATTTCTCCTTAAAGTTGTGATTTGGTTCTTATCACTTCTCAATTTCCCACTGACAGCGCCTAAGCGCACACGCAAGTCTACGTGGTCAACCAAGTAATATAGTGCCTTTAAGAAAGAAAAGTATCAATCCCATAGAAACTTATTCAAACAACTATCAAATTCTAGTTCACTTATTAAGATTAAATTAATGCAATAGTAGCCAATAGAGAGTTTGAATTTTATAAACTACAATAAAGTAAACAGTACGTAAAGTAAAGACTTAAGACAACCAATGGAGGAGAGCCCAGGGTTAAGGCACTTTGAACAGTCATACTACGCTATTGAACTTCATTCATTAGATTACTTATCTTAGTTGTTGATTCGTAGGGTTCATTGCATGATCATGGTCTTCCGACCTCTAATCGTTTACCTAAGTTAGACATTACAACTACATCGTTGAGCGGGGATATAATAATCCAATTAAGTGCTTAAAGCTATCATCCTACATATGAATAAAGTAAGGCTTCTTGGTACATCCCTATGCTAGACTCTAATTTAAAGTCCTTATTTCATAAAAGAATAAGAACCCTGCTTTGTTCATCCCCATGTTGTATCTTCCTATTCCCCCTCCCAAGATCAAAAGGCTGACAATAGATACATTCTAAGGGTGCACAATCCTTAAAATAATTAAACCAAGGATGAAGACACAACCAAACATGACAAGAAAATCAAAAGAAATCAATTCAAAACAATAGCAAACATGCTTTTGGCCTTAACCCCGGAAAGGGTGTATTTAGCCACTAATTGACATAATCATCATCCAAGATAAAATAAAGAATAATAAAACCTAATTTTCATATGCAGATGCCTTCTCTGCAGTCCCAAGACATCAAACGTGTTTTTAATTGATCCCACATATTCCTTTTATAGCTGGGTAAAATATTCCCATTTTTTCACTTTACCGCATCGCGCTAATGGGCTCACCGCTATAAGCTTGTGATGCGGCCTAATAGCGCCAAGCTACTAGATTATGCCACTTTGAGAATTATCCCTCACCGTGATATGGTGCTATTGCATTGAGCTTTTGAACACTGGGATACACATTTATATCATTATTAACACATAAAGCACATGAAGTGTCCTCAAACCAATGCTCATTAAACTAGGATAACTACACTAGAGTGCACGAATACACCCAACATCACAACCCTACACTTAATGCCTTGTTCGTCGTCGAACAACTCTGCACTTTGAACATCATAAGCTGCGGAGACTTTGCACTTCTACTACAAGTAAGACACTCAAGCTAGTACTATAATGACTACACAAGATGCAAGTTACTACACTAAGCATGCTATTTACACAGTTGACAGTTCAAGAACACTACTCCAAAATATCCTAGCCTTAAGAATTGACTCACCAAGTTGGCAAACTCAGGCAGATTGCTTAATACAAGAAATCTTAAAAATCACCCATATTCATCAAACATGTGCCCTCACAACAAAAGTGTTTCCCATAATCACTCATATAAACATAATTTATAACACAATGGGTACGAGAATCAAGTTACGATCACTCTCACAAGGAGTTCACAAGTTACACATAATGAACCATAGGCTTGCCCTTAGTGTAGTACTCCACTAATATCAGAATGATGAAGCTTAGGATTAAATAGGTCTTTAATGGTTGTAATGTAGGCTAAGGGATGCGTAGGAACTATTTTGGATTAATAGTGACTATCTTCCCTAATCGCTTTAATACATCACTTTCTACGTTCTATTAAACTCTCACAACTAAATCATACCCTTTTTGTCTACCCTATTCTTTTGTTTTCACCTCATCTTATTAAGATTATTCTCAACACAATGTGCGGAGGATTTTATGCACAACTCATTCAATTTGAACACATTTTTATTGTTTCTATTACTCAACTCCAGTCCTCAACTTATATAGCTTTTTAGTACCAATAGCTACCACTTTAGGGACTTCAATTTTACCTTTTCTTTTCTTACCTTTCAAACTCCCCACTCAATTAATTTGTCATTAAGCGTTTTAGGAGCCTTTGGATTAAATTTAGGTCAATCAAAGAAGGGATTAGGCTACATATGCAGCTACCAAAGAAAAAGCTAAAAGCTCAATAGGGCTTACTAGGATTATGCACAAAGGTAGGTTAAAAAGAAGGTATAAAACAAGGCTATCAAAGAAATGCCTATATCATCTCCTAAACCGACACTTTATTTTTCTTTACATAAATACCGGGCAAGTTCTAGACATCACATGCAACAAGGAATATACAAATACCTCACATCACACATGGCACATGCTCAATTTCAAGTAGGATCATCATAGATGCTCAAACACATAATCTCATGAATTCAACTTTAAGCCAACAAGTACAAGAGACATAAACCTGAGCCTAGGAGTCTCAAAAGTAGTCATTTACATAGTCAACATGCTCTTTACAACCAAAACACTTGCACCATGTAATCAAATTTAACACCAACAAGAACATCTCACTTATTCCTAACCTAAAAATTTTAAATTAACCCTAGAAATAGGAATTTACCCACCCCACACTTAAAAATCTACTTTGTCCCCAAGGTATACTTTAAAAGTAGATATAGAAATACTCCCTGAGGTCTCTAAGCCTAGCTAGTAGCATATTATTAAGTGGTCTGGGGACCTTACACTTAGTATTCTCCATGCTCCTTAGCTCAGGTTTCTAGTACTCAAACTTTCCATCAACCTGTGACTCAACAAAAACAAAAACTAGTGAAGTAAAAACTAAACAATGAAAAATAAAACATACCTAGTTTAACTTAGGTTGCCTCCCAAGAAGCGCCTGATTTAGTGTGGCGGCACGACCCAACCATGACTCATCCAAATTCCTTCATTCTTTTTCTCTCAATTGGAGGCCATCTTCTTATTTATTTCTAACCTCTTGGGTGTGAACTCTCAAGGTCGACAACTTTTTCAAATTTAGCCTTTTCAGGCACATCAATCTGTATCATATTGGGCTTAGGTATTGGAGGCTTGGTCTCTCAATGTAGTAGTTTAAAGAGGTTTTTTTTGGAACAGGCTCTACCACCCCACGCTTATCCCCTTCCACAACAGTAATCATGCACAAGTCTTTATAGTGGGATAGTGCGTTAAGTGGTTTATACTATTTAAAATCGACCTCCTCATCCTCTAACCTCATCGTAAGCATACCCTATCTCATATTAATCAAAAGTTCTTCTGTCACTAAGAATGGACGTCCCAAGATGATCGACACCTTTGCATCCGCCAGAAAATCTAAAATAATAAAGTCAGTAGGAATAATAAACTTACCAACCTTTATAGAAACATTCTCTATCACTTCTTCAGGATAGGCTATGGTCTCATTTTCCAGCTGCAGTGGCACAAAGCTAGGTCTAGGTTTTACCAAGCCCAATGTATTGAACAAAAATAGGTGCATCAACTTGATACTTGCCCTTAAATCACAAAGTTCCTGAACCACCTCACTGTTGTCAATTTGAATGGGGAGAGTGAGCTTCCCAGGGTCCTTATGCTTTTTGGGCATCTTTTGAGTCACCACAAATTAAAATCCTCAGTGAGTGTTAGCGCCTCCACATCCTACAACTTAACTTTATTACTGACCATGTCCCTCAAGTACTTAGCGTACTTGGGCATTCCCTACAAAAAATTAAAAAGAGGTAAATTTATGTGAAGCTCTCTGAATGTGTCAAAAAACTTCTTAAAGCACGCATCCTCCTTCGCCTTTATGTGCCTCTGTGGGTAAGGTAGTTGTGGGATCTTCTTCAATTCTTAAACAATTTTTTCTTTCAAGTACTCAAGCTTTCTCAACTTTTCAGCAACTTTCCCATTTACCTGTTCAGTCACCACATCAATATCTACCTCCTTAGTTACCTTTAGAGGTTTTTTACTAAGATCTTTACCACTCCTCAAAGCGATTGCCATAACATGTTATGGATTTTCAGTATCACTTGGCAACCCACCTTGAGGCCTGATATTTTGTGTTACTGCTATCTGTCCTATCTGCAACTCCAGGCTCCTTGTAGCTATTTGTTGGCTTCTTATTTCTACCTGTTGACTTTTCATATTTTCTACCAACTGTGCTTGACTGGCTATAAGATGTTTCAAAATCTCTTCCACATTGCTCTTTGTGGTCTAATTTACTTGACCTTGGGTTTGTTGAAACTTCTGATGCTGGACGTTCCATTATTAATTTAGTGGCTGAGCCTGCCATTTTATGTTGTAGGCATTTCCATAGTTTGGCCTCTTAAATTTACCCAAAAACATAACTGACTCAGGATTCACAGCACACATATCTATAGAGTGCCCAGAATTTCCATGAACCACACACCACACACCACACACTAAATGCTTGTCTATTGAATTATATTTACTGAAGTTGCAGGCGGTGTAGCACCCAATTTCATATTGCTGAGCTGTGTCGTTAATTGATTTAGTAATGCAGCAATCTGGGCAGATATTGTGATAAAAGGATCCTCCTCCAAAACACCAGCAACCTTCTTTGTAGCATTCCTCAAGTCTGGATGCCACTCAGGATTACCTTGTGCAATTAGGTTCAACAAAGTATACATCTCATTATACGTCATCTCTAGATCTTGGCCACCTGTAGTTGAATCTAACAAAATATTTGTGTTATGGTCAAGTGCCTCAACAAAAGTATGAACTAATACCTCATTGGACTATTAATGGTATGGACAGTCCCGCAAAAGATCCTTGAAATGCTCCCAAGCATGATATAAATTTTTGTCTGGCTTCTACTTGAAGCACACAATCTCACTGCAAAGTCTCACAGTCCTGCCAAATGGAAAAAATTGGATAAGAAATCTCCGAGCTAAGTCATCCCATGATGTGATTGAATTTTTTGGGTCAACATTCAACTACTTTTTTGTTTCCCCTAATAGTGAAAAGAGGAATAGTGTCAGACTTACATTGTCAGTTGACACAAGGGATGAATATGTCATTGATCTCTAAAAAATTTTGCAAGTGGACTTGTGGATCTTTATGTGAAAGCCCTGTGAACTTTCCACTACTGATCAAAAGTTGCACCATATTCTTCTTTAGTTCAAAATTACCTCCAGTAGCCAATATTTGAAATATGGAGGTCAAATTTATTGGAAGTGGGATTTCTATTTCTCTAACTGTCCTACGGGCTGCTTGTTCTTCAGGCATGAGAGCAAGATTATCTTAATCTTCTTCAATTTATGAAATATAGGGGATAAGGATTTCTTCTCTCCTTCACTAATGGAAGAGTTGCTTAGGTTTGGGGCTTGGGTCAACCAATTCCCGATCCCTTGCCAGCTTACTACTACTTTGAAAATCAATTTTCGGCAATTACAAAACCAAGACCAAGCGTAAAACAACAATGTAATCAGAAAAACAAAATTAAAAATAAAATCATTTCTAAATTACAAGTCCCTAACAACGGCGCCAAAAACATGACAGTGCCCAAGTGTACACACAAGTGTATGTGGTCGACCAAGTTATATAGTGGCCTTAAAGAAATCCAAGTATCAATCCCACAGAGACTTGTTCCAACAACTATCAAATTCTAGTTTACTTATTAAGATTAAATTGAAGCAATAGTAACCAATAGAGTGTTTGAATTTTATAAACTAAAATAAAGTAAACAATACGTAAAGTAAAGACTTGAGACAATCAATGGATAGAAGACCAGGGTTAAGGCACTTCGAATAGTCATACTACGCTATTGAACTTCATTCGTTAGATTGCTTATCTTGGTTGTTTATTCATAGGGTTCATTGCATGATCATGGTCTCCCGACCTTTAATTGTATACCTAACTTGGACATTACAACTACATCGTTGAGCGGGGATGTAATAATCAAATTAAGTGCTTAAAGCTATTATCCTACATGTGAATTAAGTAAGGATTCTAGGACATCCCTTTCTTAGATGCTAATTCAAATTCCTTAATTCATAAATTAATAAGAACCCTACTTTGTTCATCCCCATGTTCTATCTTCCTATTCCCCCCCGAGATCAAAATATGTTCTTGGTCTTAATCCTGGAAAGGGGGTATGTAGCCACTAATTGATATAATCATCATCCAAGTGTTTGAATTCATGATCAAATATATTAAAAAGCTAAAACAAAGAATAATAAAACCTAATTTTTGTGTGCAGCCGCCTTCTCTCCGATCTTAAGACATCAAAAGTATTTTTAATTGATACCACATGTTCTTTTTATAGCTGGGTAAAATGTTCCCTCTTTTCACTTTACCGCATCGTGCCAATGGGCTCACTACTATAAGCTTGCGACGCGGCCTAATCACGCCAAGCTATTGGATTATGCCACTTTGATAATTACCTCTCACCGCGATGTAGTGCTATCACAATGAGCTTCTGGAACTAAACAAGGATTTTAGGCATATCCCTATCCTAGATGCTAATTCAAATCCCTTATTTTATAAAAGAATAAGAACCTTTCTCCTTAATCTCTTAATTCTATCCTATGATTCTCCACCTAGTTCACATAGGAATATAGGTTTATTTCAATGGTGGCTAATCATCAAAATAGTAAACACAAGAGATTAAGAATAATCCATAGGATAATTCAACAATAAACTATGCTAAAGAATAACAAAGTGCAATTATGTTTTCGGCCTCAACCCCAGAACAAGGGTGTTTAACTACTCTTGTTCGAATTCAACATAAAAAATAAATAATCAATCATACCAAAAAGTAATCATAGAATAATTAAGTCCAAATAACCATAAGAGAAGTATTGAAAGTGTTTTTCCCTCTACTGTATGCTTTTAAAGTAGTCTCAATTATGTTTAAGTGTTTTTTTTAAATAGGATATTTTTTCCTAGTGGGGAGCCACCTCCGTGTCATGAGGGTCAGTTCATGGGAGTAGGGGTTGTACCGCGTGGGTAAATCTAAGGGAATTGGGGTCGCACTTTGGGCCTATCGTGAAATCCTATTAGAATTCATTTCTAGTCATAAAATTCACTCCTCAGCTCATTACTTCTTTAATTGATGCCAACCTTGAATTCATGCTTTACGAACTTAATCCACTTCTTCTCAAGTTCATACAATCAATCCCAAAGAATCAATCTTTACTCGCTTCCCGTCATACATCCAATTTCATCCAATTCCATCAAAAATCCACATTGCATCACTAATCAGGTCCATTAGCCAAATCATCTAATTACACATCAAACACAATAAGAAAAACACATTTTAGCTCATAGAACAAGTCCTATTTTAGGTGAATATTAGTTTTTGGATATATAAATATGCCCAATATCACTAACTGCAAGGGACCAGGTCCCTGATTTTCATGAAATAGTACAATTGGTAGCGTGTTTGCACAGTTTTGTCATCTTATGTGACAAACTTACAAGTGTTTCTTGTACCAATTAAGACACCTGGTCCAATGATATTTTAGCCCTAATCATCACTCAGCTTAAAAAGAAAAAAAAGTTTCTTCATCAATTAGTTTTTGCCTAAATCTAATGAGTGAAGAGAGGCAACAAAAGCTCAATTTCAAGATTGCTCAAGCATTGCTCATGTTATTAAATTTGTGCTGTGCTTAAAGAGTGAGTGGGTGTAATTGAGTGCTGATTTGTAAACAAATTACTTGTATTATAAGAGTAATGAACTTTTCTCTCTAAGTAGAGAGTGCTTAGGTAGAGTTGCCTAAGTTTTGATACTTGTTAGAGCTAATTAGTGTAGAGGATCCTTGGTAGAGTTTCCAAGATGAGCTTGTATTAGAGTTATTACAAGCAAAAGGAACCTAGAGTTAGGTTCAATGAAGACTATAATCAAGAGTTTGGTTATAGTGATTTTTTTGGTGCTTGTGAGGGAGAGTCATGATTTTTCCCTTCCCTGAGCAGGGGAGGGGGTGGTTTCCACATTAAAATCTTGTGTTTTTAATCTTCCTGCACTGTCTTTTAATTCTTGGTTACTTTATTATATTTTGCCTGAGATTGACTTTAAAGGACTTGGTCCCTCAATGTATGGTGTCGCCTCCTAGGAAGGTTACTAATGCTGAGTTTTGTTACTCTATTACCCTATTGACTCAACTGCCAACATCTTAGTTATAATATTTAGGTTCTGCTAGTGTTGCTATGGGCTCATCTGAGGCCACTAGAGTTTGTCAATTTCTGAGATTGCATCCTCTAATGTTTACTGGTATAGAGGTTAAGGAGGATCCTCAAACTTTCATTGATGAGATGGATAAGATGTTCCAAGTTATGCATGCTTTGGAGGTTGAATAGAGTTTGCTGCCTATCAATTGAAAAATGAGGCATACTAATAGTATGATGCGTAGGAACAATTGAGAGGTGAAGACACTAGTTCTACCTTGTGGGATGTTTTCTCTAGTGTATTTTTGGATAGCTTCTTTCCTCAAGAGTTGAGGGAGGCAAAGGTATAAGAATTTATCAACTTAAAGGAAAAAGAATGACAGTCAAGAAGTATGCCTTAAAATTTCATCAATTATCTCAGTATGCTCCTGAGATAGTATCTAATATGAGGGCCCGCATGAGAAAGTTCACTTTGGTATCACCCTATGTGTTTATTCTTGAGAGTAAGGCTGCCTTGTTGAACAAGGACATAGACATCTCTAGATTGGTCGTGTATATGCAGTAGTTCGAAGAGGAGAAAAAAAAAGTAGGCTGAGATTGGTGAGAGATAGAGTAAGAAATTTTGGTTTTTAGAACAGGGTGGAGGCCAACAACAGAGTAGGAAGTGGTCTAAAAAGAAGAGATGGGGGAGTCCTAACTCCTATTCGATGGCTAGTGCTCCCTATCCAAAGCCATCTGGTGATCAATATTTTCAGAGTGGTAATGCTTTGAGGGAACAGGGTGCCTAATCTCAGGACATTGGGGCCCAGTTAGCACTCTTCTACCTTCCATGCAGATTTTATGGTCAGTACCATCATGGTCAGTGTGAGAAGGGGAGGAATCAGTGTTTTATGTATGGTCAGATTGGGCATATGGAGTAGGATTGTCCCTCTAGAGTTACTTCTGGGGAAAATAGGGTTCCTGTTGCCTCTTCATTTGCTCATACACCAAAGGGTGCTACTTCTGTCTTAACACTTGTCGAAATCATCTTTATTCTCTCACTACTCATTAGGAGTCTGAGGCATCTCCGAATAATATTCCACGTATGTTGAAACTCTTTTCCCATAATGTGTACTATTTACTTGATCTGGTGTCCACTCTCTCTTATTTTACCCCATTTATGGTTACGTATTTTGGTTTTGGTCCTGAGTGTCTGGACCCTTTTTGTTTCTACCTTAGTGGGAGGCTCTATGGTTGTTAGAAGAGTCTATAGGGGCTATGTGATATCTATTGGTAGTAGAGAAACTCTATTAGACTTGATAGAGTTAGACATAGTTGACTTTGATGTTATCTTAGGGATGGACTGGTTGTAATCATGCTATGCTTCTTTAGACTATTAGATCTATAAGGTCATGTTCAATTTCCCTAATGAGTCAGTTGTTGAATAAGAGGGAAGTTTTCTAGTGCCTAAGGGAAGGTTCATATTATATATTAGAGCACAAAAATATATTTCCAAAGGCTATCTCTATAATCTATTTTGGGTTGAGGATTCTAACCTAAAGGGTCCTTCCTTATATTCTGTTTCTGTGGTAAATAAATTCCCTAAAGTCTTCCTGATGATCTACCTAGTGTCCACCCCGATAGGGAGATTGATTTTGGTATTGATCTTATTGTGGACATTCTTCCTATTTTTATGCCCCTGTATGAAATGGCTTCTACCAAGTTTAAGGACTTCAAAGAGCTGTTGAAAGTCCTATTAGACAAGGGTCTCATCTGTCATAGTGTGACCCCGTAGGGTGCACCAGTATTATTTATATGTAAGAAGGATGGTACCTTAGGATATGTATTAATTATCAATAATTAAACAAGGTGATGATAAAGAATAAGTATCCCCTTTTGGGAATTGATGATCTCTTTGATCTACTTTAGGGTGCCAAATTCTTCTCTAAGATCGATCTTTCATCTAAGTGTTATCAGTTAAAGATTAGGGAGGCAGATATCCCTAATATAGCTTTTCGTACTTGTATGGGCATTTCGAGTTCTTGGTGATGTCATTTGGCTTGACAAATGCCCCTTCGATATTCATAAATTTATTGAATAGGGTCTTCCTCCAGTTTCTAGATTTGTTCATAATTGTTTTCATTGATAACATCTTAGTGTACTCCAAAAGTAAGGAGGGTCATTGAAAGATCAACAGTTGCATGGTAAGTTCTCTAAATATGAATTCTGGTTGAATGGCAAAACTTATCTAGGTCATCTTGTGTCTAGTGAGGGGTTTATGGTAGATCCTCAGAAAGTTTCTATGGTTTAGAAGTGGCCTAAACCCATGACTCAACCCGATATTCAGATCTTCTTGGGTTTAGCTAGATACTATAGAAGGTTTGTGGAAAGCTTTTCTTCTATTGCTGCTCCATTGACTAAGTTAACTCAGAAAAAGGTAAAGTTCTTGTGGTCTGATGGTTGTAGGGTAGCTTTGAGAAGCTAAAATATAAGTTGACTTCAGCTCTAGTCTTGACTCTACCTAAGGGTACCAAGGGTTTTATCATCTATTGTGATGCATCCCAAGTTGGTTTGATTGTGTGTTAATGCAACATAGCAAGGTGGTTGCTTATTCCTCTAGACAGTTAAAGGTTAATGAGAAGAATTACCCAACTTATGATTTGGATTTGTTAGATATGGTATTTGCGTTGAAAATTAAGCGTCACTATTTATATCGGATCCATGTTGATATCTTTTCTAATCATTAAAGCCTGTAGTATATGTTCACTAAGAAAAAGCTTAATCTTAGGAGAGGAGGTGGATTGAGTTGCTGAAGGACTATGATATGAGTCTTCACTACCACCTAGATAAGGCTAATGTGGTATCTAATGCTCTTAGCAGGTTGTCCATGGGGATCTTGTCACATAAGGATAAGGATAAGCGGTAATTAGTGAAGGACATTCACCATTTGGCTAACCTTGGAGTTAATCTCTTGGACACTGAGGATGGTGGTGTATTTGTGTAATAGGTGGAGCAATAATCTCTTTGTTCAGAAATAAAAGAGAAACATGTATTAGATCTTCTCTTGGTGATGACCAAGGATGATGTGGGTAAGTAAAAGGTAATGACCTTTGAGATCGGCGGTGATAGTATCTTGAGGTACCAGGAGAGGTTGTGTGTTCTAGACATGGATGGATTTTGGTCGAGGCTCATAAATCGCGGTATATACTTCATCCCAGTTCAATAAAGATGTATCAGATCGCAAAAATATATATTAGTGGAATAACATAAAATGAGATGTATCCAACTTTGTGGCTAAGTGTTTGGTATGTCATCAAGTGAAGGTGGAACACATGAGGCCCAGTGGGTTACTTCAAGAAATTGAACTATTGGAGTAGAAGTGGGAGATATTTAATATAGATTTGATTACCAGCCTTTCGCATTCGCAGAACTAGTGTGACTCCATTTGGGTCATCGTGGATAGTATTACTTAGTCCGCTCATTTCTTGCCAGTGAGGACTACTTATTCTGTCGAGGTCTATATGAAGTTGCTCCTTCAGGAAGTTGTAAAGTTGCATGGTAGTCTGTCTCAATTATTTTGGATCGTGGTACTTAATTCTCATCGCATTTCTAATGCTCTTTTCAACATAGTTTGGGGACTAAAGTGAGTTTTAGTAGGAGTTTTCACTTGCTGTTTGATACGCCCAAATTATACCTCTCTTATGAGAGAGTAAGTGGTCGTCGTCAAATATATAACCCAACTAGGTTGGGTTTGAATCCCATAGTGAATATGGTGTGAATCAAGTCTATTTGTGATTAAATCGACTAATAAATAATGCTTTCCTTTAATTGGTGGGTTTTTATCAATCAAACAATTGTTAACGTTTCAACTTGCTTTAGAAACTCAAAGCTAAAATTTCAGTATTTCAAATCAATGATATAGAGAAACTAGAGTTGTGATCACTATGATTATTACTCCTCATTGAATAATAGTTATAGCATTGGATTCTTGTGACTTGTGGGAAACACCAAATTATCATTATCGACGACCCATCTAAGTGTTTCTCAACCTACCTAGGTGTTGAGTTCCCTAATTCTCTTCAACTTAGGAAAACCTTCTATTCACACTGATTTTATCTTGAGTTGATTAATCTTGGTACAACATTAATCGTTAGATGGAAAATTAACCTTCCCAAATCCTCATTGATAATTCAATACCTTTAGTTGATTTCTCAGTTCGAGCAAATCAACATAAGGCTATATCTATTATTTGCAACCAACAGAAAACATTCATTCCAAAGGAATTATCAAGATGTTCCCATAATCATTCGAATCTTGTCCAACTATTAAATCAATATAGGAATAACCATAGATCCCACAACTCTAGTTGTGGGTTTAGTTCCACATGAGATAGGAAGAGATAACAATAACTAAATCCATAATTCAAAGCAATTAAACTTACAAAGGATATAATCAAAGGTTGATTCTCTTCCAAGTTCAAGAAGAATTTCCTAAAACTAAATCCAAGATTTGAAAATTGAATTCAAAACTTAGAGACACAAAAAGATGTAACCTAGTCTTTGGAATAAGTTCAAGATGATGAGTGAAACCCTAAAAGCTACTATTTATATCTGTCAATTAAAGAAAATTTGGAATTTAAAATCCATATTTTTGCCCCTTAGCTGACGCCCATGTCTGATGGCTTATCAGAAAGTTGATAACTTATCAGATCAAGTTGTCAGAAATGCTTCAGATTTCTTGCTCTCTACTTATGAGTGGCGGCTAGCTGTGATAACTTATCAGATGGTTGATAAGTTATCAGACAAGTCATCAACTAATATTTTTATATTTTTTTTAATCAAAATTTTTCACTCTTGACGTAGTTATCACAGGTTTCCATACATCTCTATTCCTTGCAATATCACATGAAATATAATAAAAAATAATAATAGTTACTTCTGAACTTACAATTATTTTGAGTTAAATGTCTTAAATGTGCCAACAGAAGCTAGCACATCAACACCCTCAATGTAAAACAATTGCTTGTCCTCAGGAAACTACATCATACAGTAATACGATGCTTACCCAAGAGAAACATAAAATGCCTATGACAGTTGATCATCAATTCTAGCTTAAAACACATTACGATCTCCAAGTTCAATCACTTTAAACCCAAATGTGTATATTCATGAAGTTCAACAATGTGACACAAAGGAATCAAGATATGGCATCAAATCAGCAATAAACAACCATGCATATATACAAGTTACGCTATCCAAACAAGTAAACGAAGAAGTCCCTCCTCACTCATATATGAAATCAAGCATGTAAATGCAGGGATGGTCAAGAGGGACTCACTTTCAGAAAGAAGTTCCAATCAATGTATGTCAAATACCATAAGCTTGTCCTTATTTTCATTACCTAAGCTTTTAGACAGTTAAGTTAGGATCACTATAGGACTTTTCTTCAAATTGTAACGTAGGCTTGTGGCTGGTATGATATGTAAAGATATTAAAGTGACTAAGCCTCCTTGGCACTACACTATTTTTGGAGTCTCACTTATTAACCTTTACCTTATTTCTCCTTTTCTTTATTAAAGCACACTTAGGTTAGGTCTGGTCATTTTAGTCATTCATTTTCTCTTTTGCACAACTTTGCTTTTCTTATTCATTTTTCTACCACACCCAACCTTACCTTCTTTTCTCTTATTTATCCTTATTTATACTCATTTTACATCATGCACCCCTATGATAGCCACCCTCAAATTAGGTGATTTGCTTAAGTTGAAGTGCATAATGTCTAAGGAGGACCAGGTCCAAAACAAGTTCATTATGATATAATTGGAAAGGTGATAGGTCTAACAAGAAAAATAGGTATACAGGCTCAAAATCAGGATCAAGGGATATCATTCACACATGGAAGGTTATTTAGGATAAAAGTGGACTAATATAAAAAACAGCCTATGATCCTTTCCTAACCACTATCCTTCAACCTAGGCAAGACTAACCGGACAAGTTCTGGATTTAACACGCCAAGGAAACTTGGTAGTATCTCACACACACATGGCACAAAGGTACATTATAAGCTACTACTTATCCAATTTATGCAATTGTTAGCAGTGCTTATCGCTTCCCTAATACTAATTCCATAAAAAGATTCACAATAATCACATATAGATGTATATCACAAAGTTACAAAATAGACAATTAGAAAGGTATTTATCATTTATCCCAAAAATCAACAAAAATATGTCAACTGCCCTAGATACTTATTTTTCTCCCAATTAACCATAAAACATCATGAAACAAAACACAATATGCCTAAACATGCCGGTTCTACTAGGAAAAAGACTTTGAGGAAAAGAGACACAACAACAAAAACCCCAAGAGGACATCAACTCCCTCAAGTAGCCCCAACCTCAACTTAAAATCATGCATTACCCCCAATGCATAAAAACAAACAAGAGAGTTAATAACATACCTGTGGCACCCTAGGTGTGGAGATTTGATGTCAATCATGTAGTACGAATAAAAATAACAAAATACCTTGGATTGTCCCCCAAGCAGCACTTAATTTTACATCACGGCATGATGGGACATTGTTGGGTACTCAGACTTCCCCAACAAGTTCATGGGTACCTTACTCAAAATTCAGTAATGTAGCTCAATAGTTGGCCTTCAATTATCAAAAACAACAAATAAAAGTAAAACTAGGAAACTTAATAAAGAGTCAATTATCACAGATATACTCAATTGACAATCATATTCCCTGATAATGGCACCAAAATTTGATACGCCCAAATTAAACCTCTCTTATGAGAGAGTAAGTGGTATTGTCAAATATATAAACCAACTAGGTTGGGGTCGAATCCCACAGGGAATATGGTGTGAATCAAGTCTATTTATGATTAAACTGACTAATAGATAATGGTTTCCTTTAATTGGGGGTTTTTTCAATCAAACAATTGTTAACATTTCAACTTGCTTTAGAAACTCAAAGCTAAATTTCAGTATTTCAAATCAATGATATAGAGAAACTAGAATTGTGATCACTATGATTATTAATCCTTATTGAATAATAGTTATAGCAATGGATTCTCGTGACTTGTGAGAAGCACCAAATTATCATTATCGATAGCCCATCTAAGTGTTTCTCAACCTATCTAGATGTTGAGTTCTCTAATTCTCTCGAACTTGGGAAAACCTTCTATTCACACTGATTTTATCTCGAGTTGATTAATCTTTTTACAATATTAATCGTTAGATGGAAAATTAACCTTTCCAAATCCTTATTGATAATTCATTACCTTTAGTTAATTTCTCAATTTGAAAAAATCAACATAAGGCTATGTGTAGTGCTTGAAATCAACAGAAAACATTCATTACAAAGGAATTATCAAGATTTTCCCATAATTACTCAAATCTTGTGTAAATATTAAATCAATATAGGAATATCCATAGATCCCACAACTCTAGTTGTGGGTTTAGTTCCACATGAGATAGAAATAGATAGCAATAACTGAATCCATAGTTCAAAGCAATTAAACTTTCAAAGGATGTAATCAAAGGTTAATTCTCTTCCAAGTTCAAGAAGAATTTCCCAAAACTAAATCCATGATTCAAAAATTGAATTCAAAATTGTGAGACCCAAAAAGATGTAAACTAGTCTTTAGAATAAGTTCAATATGATGAATGAAACCCTAAAATCTACTATTTATATCCGTCACTTAAATAAAATTCAGAATTTAAAATCCATATTTTTGCCCCTTAGCTGATACCCATGTCTGATGGCTTATTAGAAAGTTGCTTATCAGATCAAGTCGTCAGAAATGCTTCAAATTTCTTTCTCTCTATTTATAAGTGATTACCAAGCTTAAAAAATTATCAGATGGTTGATAAGTTATCAGAAAAGTCATTAACTAATATTTTTCTATCTGTTTCAATTAAAACTTATCCTTTTTGATGTAGTTATCATATGTTTCCATGCATCTCTATTTCCTTGCAATATCACATGTAATATAATAAAAAACAACAATAGTTACTTAGGAACTTATAATTATTTTGAGTTAAAATTCTTAAATATGCTAACAGAAGACTAGCACATCACTATTAGATAGGCAAGCTGAGAGGACTATTAAGACTTTGAAAGATATGCTGCGAGTATGTGTGATTGACTTTGGTGCTAGTTGGTCTTACCACTTGTCTCTCATTGAATTTTCTTATAATAATAGTTACAATTCTAGCATTGGTATGACTCCATTTGAGGCATTGTATGGTAGGAGGTGTACATCTCCTATTGGGTGGTTTGAGGTTGGGGAAGTGGAGATGTATGGCCCTGACTGGGTTCATAATGCTATGGAGAAGGTGAAAGTAATTTATGATAGGCTTAAGGCCACCCAAAGTTACCAAAAGTCCTATATGAACGTAAGGTGAAGGGACTTAGAGTTTGAGATTATAGATTAGGTGTTCTTGAAGGTATCTCCTATGAAGGATGTAATGCAGTTTGGGAAGAAGGGGAAGCTCAGTTTTTAGTATGTTGGCCTATACTTGGTTTTAAGAAGGGTTGGTAGTGTTGCATTTGAGTTGGAATTGTCCTCTAGCATGAGTTCCATTCATTTCGTATTCCATGTGTCCATGTTGAGGAATTACGTGGGTGATCCTTTGTTGGTTGTTCCCTTGGAGAACTTAGGTGTTTTAGATTCTTTGTCCTATAAGGAGGTCTCGGAGAGGATGTTAGATTGACAAGTTTGTCGGTTGAGAATGAATGATGTGGCTTTGATAAAGGTTCTATGGCGGAACCAAAAGTTTGAGGAAGTTAGTTGGAATACTGAGGAGGACATGAAGTCAAAGTATCCATTCATATTCCCTATTTCAGAAAATCATGCTTAATATATGTGTTGTCCTTAACATTTTTGTTAAAGAAAAAGGGTGGTATACTTGGCATTTTTGTTTTCTAACTTAATTAAAGGTGATAGTATAGGTGTGTGGAGTCCAATTATGCTTGTATTGCCTTTTCCCATCATCCAAGGATGAATGATCCTAAGTGGGGGAGACTAAAGGGCCCCAAACTTTGGCCCTTGCAATATTTTTGAGTCTTGAACTTTCTTTTCGTCTAATGACTCACACCATAAGTTGAATGGTGTGGTGACAGGTCTAGGGACCCTAGTCATATGTTGGTTAGTGTGTTGTTGGCCAAATTTTATCCTAGCTATGAGAGACTCCATAGGAGTCGTATGATAATGTGATGAGAGGGAAGGATCCAATCGTATGTTGTCTAGTGTCTATCCCTTGATGTTCTTCCTTGCATACGACCAGATCTTACAAGTCATATGGTCTAGTAACGACTTGGGCAAGGGAGTCATAATTTGGATAAAATATGAAGTCCAACCTTCCATTATGGTGTCGGCTTGATGATACCACTCGTATGTTATGGTGAGGAGTTGGAGGGTCAACTCGTACCCACTGTGGGTTTCTATAGCTTTTAAGCTGAGTGTATTTTGGAAATTTCCTACCCCAATCCCTTAAGACCCCACATCTTATAACATAAATTGGGCATTCATTCTCCACTTAGCAAGATTAAAACACTCTCGAAACTATCTAAAAAACTTCTCAAGAAAGATTGAGCTAGGATTTCTTAAAGGTGGTCATCTAGAGACTTAAAGATCAAATTCTCTCCGTGAATCTTCATAGCTCAAGAATGTGACTCTTCCTTCATTTTTAGTTTACCAAAAACATATGCTTAATGCTTTGTTCATGAATTATTAATAGTGGTTTTAAAAATCAAGGTTGAGGGTTTGGTTGTATATTGTTGAACATTGACTTCTCCTGATTTAAATTGTGTTTATGCATGTTTTAATAATGTTCCTGCACATGTGGGTTCTTGGGAATTGTGATTTAGACTAAGGGGTCTTGGTTAACCCTAACTCGATAGTTTTTGACTTGAATAATGTCTTGATAATGGTATGCCCTGAACCTATTTGTGAAATTGCCAATATGAATAAACTTGTCACATGTTGAATTTTGTTTTTAACTAAGGCATTGGACTATAATGTTAATCATTGCTAAATGGTTTCATGAAATCCTTATTGTCCATAAATTGATTTGAATTATAACTTTGGTGGTCTAGTTTTCTAAATAGGTTTGAGTCATGAAACACCTTGTGTTTTGGTCCTTGGAATATTTCTGGGGTTTTTAATCTCTGTTGATCATATTACTCAATAGGAGTTGTATGATAATGATACGAGTCGTATGACCTAATTCGTATGCTAACTAGTATTTGGTGGTTGAGTTTTTGCTTTGGTGGTATGAGTCATGTGATTGGTGATGGGTTGGTTGGTTGACCTACCTTTGAGTATGAGTGCCTCACCAAGACCTATAAGGAAAAGGTACGAGTGGTATGATCTAAATTATATGTTGTCCAGTGTTTAGCCTAAATGTTTCTTCCTAGGGTGCGGGTTGAAGGTACGAATTGCATGATCATAGAATGACTGAGTAAAAGGAGTTGTATGATGGACAGTGTGTGATGTCCAATATCCTATCTACGGTACGAGTAGTGGGTACCACTCATATGATATAGGTACGATTCAAGGAGGGAGGAGGAGTCATACCTTCCCACGGGAATTTTTGCAGTTTATGTTGGATGTATTCTTGATATTTCCCCTCTTAAACCCTTATGACCCCATGACCTAAAACACTATTGGGACATTATTTACCCTATTATTCTAATCTTAAACCATTATAAACTCCCAAAAGCTCTTGGGATAAGCAAAGGCTAGGGTTTCCTTTAGGGTGGTCTATTAAGGCTCTAAAGAGGTGATTTCTCTCCTTCTTCTTTGTAATCTAAGACATTTTACTCCTCCCTAATTGTTAGTTCAATGAAAGGCATGTTTTATGAATGGTTTTCATGGCATAATTGTGATATTATTTTGGGTTTTGAATTATGTGCTTGGGGTTTTGGTTATTAATGGTTGATTTATGTTTTCCTATGTTTTTACTTATGATTTTCATATTATAATAGTGGTTTGAACACGTGGATTCATAGGAATGGTCAATCAGTACTTGGTTTTGATTTTTGAAACTATATGACCTCAATATGTTTGTTAAAATGCCCATGAGAATGCTTTTATTATCTAGTTGGACTTTTATTAAAACTTGCATGGTATAATATGGTGTTGGAACCTAAATTGGTTAAATGGTTTTAATAGTAAATAGCAAGTCCTTGGTGGCCATGAATTTGATCTTAAAAACCTTATAGCGTATATGGGAATCCCCCAAGTGAATCTAATAATGGTACCTATGAGGTACATGAGAATTTCCTAGGTGATTGCCTAAGGACATTGCTTGCAAGCTATAGTTGGTATGACTATACCACTTCTTATAGCCTTGATTAATAATATATGGAATTAGTGGCTTGGCTGTCTAATAATGGTTTTAATTAGGAAATAATGGCGGGTTGTGATAGCTAATGATGAATGTGTGAGTCCAATGGATGGACACTGGAAACTCATATTTCTCGACATAAGGATTGGTCATGGCAACCATGTACTTGTGAGATATACAAGAATCCCCTAAGTTTAACTTGTATATATATATCATAGAAGGTGAAGGGTGCACGGGAATCTCCTTCCTCAATGGTATCTCTAGTACGTGCAGATACATGCACTGGGGCCTGTTCAGGGGGTAACACTGGACCTATATAGCCCATAGGTGGTTCTAGGATGGTTAAGCTACAGAAACCCAAGTTAAAGGTTTTAAATGTATCCTAAACCCGATTTACTTTCCCAACATGGATTATATATATGTATGGATGTGAATGTATATGGTTATTGACTTGTTTTTAAATATTGGCATTATTTTATCCTTATCCTGAGTACATGCTAGAGTTCACCCGCTAACCCATATTTAGGCATTGTATCCATAAGCGATGCAGGAACTGGCTATACTACTCCTCCTTCTCAGTGATTGAATTCAGGGACATTTGAGAGTTGGATTAAAGTGGCGAGATTTCTTATTCTAGAAGGCTCCATTTTATGTTATGGTCTTGTTTTATTATTTTGATTATTTATTAGACTTTGGTTTTGGTTATGGTCGGGATATGTCCCTATCGGATATTGCTTTGACTTCAGTTAGAGGCTTTGTGAGACAGCTATGGGTTGGTATAGGTGTGTTGGCATTAGTATCTGCCTTGATATTATTATTGGTATTATGGCTGATATCAGTTGACTGTATTTGATTTGTTATTTTTTTTATATTACTATGTTATTGAATGGTTATGGATTTATTTACGTTATGGTTGTTGGTTCGACATTGGATGGTTTGACTTATTTAGGTTGGTCATGCTCATAGACCAATCCCAAAGTCTTATATGGTACATAGCTGGATCTTAATATATGTTTAGAATTAGTCTAACCTAGGGTATGTGTTTGGAGGTTTATTGGGTATCGGTGGTGGTTCCTAGTCCTTGTTAGACTTGTTATGCCCCTTACGATAAGGCCCTGGTTCAGGTCATATCAAGTTGGTATCAAAGCCCTAGGTTCATGGTAAATTGGGAGTCCATAAAGCCATGTTGAGTAGAGTCTTTTAAGGGTGTATAGTATGCCACACTCATAACGAAGAGGCTACAAGGAATTTTGGAATGTTTTTCTTTCTTATATTCAGTTTTCAAGCTTTGAAGTTAGTCCTAGAATATTCTTTTATTCGCGTTTGTTCGCTTTTCAAATCATATCTCGATGATCTAAAGTTCGCAAAAACACCTCTGTTCCAATTGGGGATGATATTAATGGAACACACTCTACTTATGGGATCCATTCTTTGTCTAGGGGTCCAGTTCTAGATCATTCTAGAGTTCCACTAATTCTCTGTAGTCCTTCTTAGGCTCCTCAGACTAATGTGATAAACGTCGATTTTTTTCTGTCTATTCATTTGGTGGCATAGTTTTTAGCTACTCAGTCGGAGCGTGGTATTCCTGTTACTCACTCTAATGAGGCTATGAGGGTTGGATAGTTCATGAGGTTGAACCACCTTACCTTTATGGGTGCTAAGGTGGAGGAGGATCCTTAAGATTTTCTAGATGAGATAGAAAAGTTTTTCCATGTTATGCATGCCACGAATATGGAAGGAGTGACATTTACGGCCTACCAACTAAAAGATGTGGTGTATCAATGGGATGAATAATGGGATCAGATGAGGAGTGACACTGATGAGCCATCACTGTGGGAGGATTTCACTAATGCTTTCCTGGACTGCTTTTTTCCTTAGAAGTTGAGGAAAGTGAAAGCAGAAGAGTATTTTAATCTAAAGTAAGGAAAGATATTATCAAGGAGTATGCCTTGAGGTTTCAACAATTATCTTGGTATGCTCTAGAGATAGTGTCTGATATGAGGGGTCAGATGAGAAAGTTTGCTTCAGGAGTGTCTCGTGAGTTGATCCTTGAAAGTAAGGTTGCCTTGCTGATCAAGGACATGGATATCTCTAGGTTGGTTGTTAACATATAGGTAGAGGAGAAGAAGAAGAAGTAGGCTAAAATAGGGAGAGGTAGGTCAAAAAGTTTAGGTTCTTTGAGTAGGGTGGTGGCCAACAGTAGAGTCGAAGGGATGGTGGTAAGTGGCCCAAGAAGAATTGGGGAAACTCTGGGTCTTATTTGATGGTTAGTGCCCCTACCCAAAGCCATTAGGTGATAAGCACTTCCATGGTGGTGATAACTTCAGAGCATAGAGTGCCTAATCTTAGGCTAGTGGGGATCAGTAGACTCTATTGTATCCTTTCTATAGGTTCTTTGGGCATCTGCTTCAGGGTTTATATGATGAGAAAAGAGACAGGTGTTTCAGCTGTGGTCAACCAGGGCATATGCTTAAAAACTATCCTATTGGTCAGGTTGACTCCGGGGCAAACAAGGTTCCAATTGCTTCATCTTCAGCTCCAGCACCAAAGGGTGCACTCTCTAGTTTTGGCATTGGTCGAAACTATCTTTATGTACCTAATACCTAAGAGGATTATGAGGTATCACCTGATGTCATGACTGGTATATTGTAACTCTTTTCTCATAATGTATATTGTTTATTAATTCGGGGTTCACTCTTTCTTATGTGACCCCATTTATGGCTGTGTATTTTGGTTTTGATCTCAGAGTGTGTTTTAGGCCCTTTTTCTATTTCTACCCTGGTAAGTAACTTTGTGATTGCTAAAAGATTTTATAGGGTGTGTGTGGTATCTGTTGGTCTTAAGGAGACTTTGATGGATTTGTATGAATTAGATATAGTTGATTTCAATGCTATTTTGGGGATGGATTGGTTACACTCGTAGTATGCTTCCCTAGATTGTTGTACCTATAGAGTTGTCTTTAAATTTCCTAATATACTTTTTATTGAGTGGGAAGGTTGTTCCCTAGCTCCTAAGAGAAAGTTTATATCATACCTTAAAGCTCGGAGATTAATCTCCAAGGGTGTCTCTATCATCTAGTCCGGGTAAAAGATTCTAACTCGAAGGGTCCTTTTTTGCATTCAATTCCGATAGTGAATGAATTTCCTGAGGTCTTTCCTGATGACCTTCCTGGTGTTCCTCCAGATAAGGAAATTTAGTTTGGGATTGATCTTGTTTCAAATACTTATCCAATTTCTATCCCCCTTATAGAATGGCTTCAATTGAGTTGAAGGACCTCAAGGAGCAACTCAAGGATCTTTTGGATAAGGGTTTCATCATAATAGTGTGTCTCCTTGAGGTGCACCGATATTATTCGGGTATAAGAAGGATGGTTTCCTTAGAATGTGTATTGACTACTAATAGTTGAATAAGGTGATGGTAAAGAATAATCTTCTAAGAATAGATGACTTGTTTGATCAGTTGCAAGGTACCAAGTTCTTTTCTAAGATTGATCTTCAGTTTGGATATCATCAGCTTAAGATTAGATAGGTGGTTATCCCTAAGACTGCTTTCCATATCGGTACTTCGTATTCTTGGTAATGTTATTTGGTTTGACCAATACCCTGGTGGCATTCATGGATTTTATGAATTAAGTCTTTCATTTAATTTTGGATTGTTTGTCATTGTCTTCACAGACGATATTTTGGTGTACTCTGAGAGTGAGGTGGATTATCTCGATCACCTCTGGATTGTGTTGCAAATCTTGAAAGAGCAGAAGTTGTATGCAAAATTCTCTAAATATTAGTTCTGGTTGAATGCTGTCACTTTTTTGGGTCATATTATTTATAGGGAAGGGATCATGGTAGATTTATAAAAGGTTGCAGTGGTTAAGAAGTCGCCTAGACCCATGACTCCAACCCATATTCAGAGTTCCTTGGGTCTAGCAGGTTATTACATGAGGTTCTATAGCTTCCTTGTTGACTAAGTTGACTCAAAAGAAGGTAAATCTCTTAATGGCCTGATGCTTGTGAGGGTAGTTTTGAGAAGCTGAAGGATAACCTAACTTTGGCTCTAGTTTTGACTCTGCCTAAAAAAAATTGATGGGTTTGTGGTTTACTGTGATGCATCCCATGTGGGACTTGGTTGAGTTTAAATGTATCATAGTAAGGTGATAGCCTATGATTCTAGGCAATTGAAGGTGCATGAGAGGAATTATCCTACTCATGAGTTGGAATTGTTAGCTGTGGTGTTTTCACGAAAAATTTGGAGTTACTATTTGTATAGGGTGCATGTGGATATCTTTTCCAATTATAAAAGCCTGCAGAATGTTTTCACTAAGAAAGAGCTTAACCTTAGGCAAATAAGATGGCTTGAGATTTTCAAGGACTATGACATGAGTCTTCACTATCACCCAGGTAAAGCTAATGTGGTTGCTGATGCTCTTAAAAGGTTATCCATGGGGAGTCGTGCTTATGTGGATAAGGAGAGTGAAGGATATTCACCCTTTAGATAACCTTGGAGTTTGCCTCTTGGACTTTGAGGATGGTAGTGTGTTCTTTCAAAAGGTAGTGCAGTAGTCTCTTGGTGCTGAAATCAAGGAGAAACAGATGTTAGATCCTGTCTTGTTAAGGATCTTGAGTGATGTAGGTAGGCAGAAGGTAATAGCCTTCGAGATTAGTAGTGATGGTACCTTACGGTACCAAGGGAGTTTATGTGTTCGTAACGTTGATGATTTGTGGGAGAGGATATTGGCTGAGGCACATGAATCACGCCATATTGTTCATCCAAGTTTGACAAAGATTTATATTGACCTTAAGGAGATGTATTGGTGGAATGGTATAAAGAGAGATGTGGCTGATTATGTGGCCAAATGGATGGTGTGTGAACAAGTGAAAGTTTAGAACATAAGGCCCAGAGGATTGTATTAAGAAATTGAATTAGCTGAATGAAAGTGGGAAGTGATCAACATATATTTCATTACTTGTCTTCCTCGATCTCAAAATCAGTTTGATTTAGTTTAGGTCATCGTGGATAGGATGACAAAGTCATCTCACTTTTTACAAGTAAGGACTAACTTTTCGACTGAGGATTATGCGAGGTTGTATCTTTACAAGATTGTAAAGATATATGGGTTGCCTGTCTCTATCATATCAGATCATGGCATACAATTTACAACTTATTTTTGGCAGCCATTTAAGAAAGGGTTGGGGATCAAGGTGAGTATATGTATGGACCCGCAGTTAGATGGGCAAGCAGAAATGACAATTTAGACGTTGGAGGATATGCTTTGTATGTGTGTGATTGACTACAGTGGTATTTGGGTTAAGAATTTACCTCTTATAGAGTTTGCTTACAAGAATAACTATCAGTCTAGCATTGGGGTGGCTCTGTTGAAGGCCTTGTACTGTAGGAGGTGTAGATCTCCTATAGGGTAGTTCGAGTTTTGTGAGGCAGATATGTTTGGACCAAATTTGGTTCACCAAACTATGGAAAAGGTGAAGGTGATTCAGGTTAAACTTAAGGCTGCCCAAAGTTGCCAGAAGTTCTATGCGGATGTAAGGCGAAGAATGTTAGAGTTCGAGGTTGGGGATAGGGTGTTCTTAAAGTATTGTTCATGAAAGAAGTGATACAGTTTGGTAAGAATGGGAAGCTCTGTCCCCGACATATGGGTCCTTACTTAGTTTATGGAGGGTTGGTAAGGGTGCATATGATTTGGAGTTGCCTTCTAATTTAAACTCAATTCATCTGATGTTACATGTTTCTATGTTGAGGAAATGTATGGATAATCCATCTCAAACTGTGCCTGTTAGAGATATTGGTATCTCAGATTCTATGTCCTATAAGGATCTCCCGATTGAGATCTTGGATTGATAGGTTCGTCAGTGTAGACCAAGGATGTAGCTTCGTTTAAGGTTCTATGGAGGAACCACAAGGTTGAAAATGCTACTTGGGAAGTGGAAGAGGACATGAAGTCCAAATATCCGTTCATATTTTCTGATCCAGGAATTTGTGCGAAAGGTATGTGTTCTTCATCATACTTTGTTAAAGAAAAGATTGATTTCCTTTTATCTTTGTTTTCTAACTTAGTTAAAGGTTAGAGTCGAGTTATTGGGGAGTAAATTGTGCTTGTATTTCCTTGTTCCATCATTCGAGGATGAATGATCAAAGTATGGGAGAATTGAAATGCGTTGGGTTTTGGTCCTTGGAAAATTTCCTAGGTTTTGAGTCTCTGTTGATCATACGACTTACCATACGAGTCATATGGTGAGGATAAGGTTGTGTGACCTAATTCATATTCTAATCAGTGTTTGGTGGTTGAGTTTCTGCTTTTGTTCCAGTTCGGTGGTGTGAGTCCAATGGACGGACACTGGAAAATCATGTTTTCCACTATGAGGATTGGTCATGGTGACCATGTACTTTTGGGGTACACAAGAATCCCCTAAGTTAGACTTGTATATATGTATCATGGAGGGTAAAGGGTAGACGGGAATCCCCTGTCCCTATGGTTGTGTGTGTGTATTGAATGCTTTAATTGGGCTTTAAATCAGGATGTGTAGTCGGGTCGTAAAGTAGAGTCCAAAGGAATAACACTTGAAACCGCACTAGCCGATGTGGGTGTCTACATAATCAGGAGGTTTGAGTCCTCCGAATAAATATATGAATAGTAGGTTAGAGTCCCTCATATTGTATACATTGATGCTTAAGTTGCCTTGATTATGCCGGGAGGTTCGAGTCCCCCATAAAGGCATATACGGATATAGATATTCTCTAGTTCATGTGGCTACACGCATTGGGTTCCATCCATTTAGGGATAACTGGGCCCATATAGCACGTGGGTGGCTTGTGTTATGAAGGTTTAGCTACACAACCCAGATTAATTTTTTTCAAAGTTCATGCTAAGCCTTGTTCCCTATCTCGACACGACATATATATATATGTATGTATGTATGTCTATATGTATGTATAAATGTGATTGCCTATGGTTATTTGATTTGGTTTTGAAAGATGGAATTAGTTTATTCTTCTATCCCTGAGTTACATACTAGCACTCTAACTGCTTACCATACACGGATGCTATATCCCCCACGCGATGCAGGCACCAGAGCTTCTTCTAGTTTTTCTGCATAGTGATAAGGTGTTCAAGTGTTTCTGGAGTTGACATTGAAGTGGTGAGCTTTCATACTTTTAAAGGCTTCATTTCATGGTCCTTATTACATGTGTCTTAAACCTTATTTAGACTTTGCTTTTAGCTATCGTTGGAGGCATGTCCCGATATTTTATAGATTTTGGTTTTATAGAGGATTTGGTGGATTACTGTGGACTTGGGTGTGTTGTTTTGGTGGATTGGTACAGCCTGCGGACAGTTTTTCGATTACCAATAATGGGTTTAGACTCTTTATGAAGTAATATTAGTCTTATCTATGCATTATCTTGTTATATGTTCGAAATTCATCCGACACTTGAGGTTGTTGCAGTGACTAGGTTAGGTGAAAGGGTTGATCTCTGGTCCACGTGGGACTTGAGATACCCATCATGTCCAGGCCCTGGTTTGGGTCATGAAAAGATCTTTTTTATAGTTTCCCCAAGTCATTTATGACTTGTTGGGACTGACAATTTTTTTACCGAGCAGTTCGTTTGGTATTTAGAATCAATTCCCTATTTTGAAGTCTTCATTGGTTCAAATTGGTTAATAGGTAAAAACTTTAGTCAAATTAACTTATATGCCAATTCTAACTATTTCAACAGCTTTAAATTGTTGATTTTAGGCTTGGTGGACCCTTGGTTTGGGTTCGGAGGTACGTGATATTATTTTAGAGTTATTGGTCAGAAGTTAAGAAAAGTGGTAAATGGTTGTATGGCCTACTTTTCATTGAAAATGACCTTGGATAGAAATTTAAACTTCACCATTGAATCCAGGACTCTAACTTTAATAGTATAGTATAAAACATTTGCGTATACAGGATTCTGGATGAATCCCGAGGGGTTGGTGGATCAGTTGGTGTTGGTGTATTGCATCCACGATGCCCTTGATGCTTAAGTGATTTGCCAAGCGCTAGCAGATGTTGCTTAAGGGACATTTTTAGTCATGTAAGCAACACCCCAAGCAATATAGCAAATATCGCATACGCGATGGTGATGTCGCTTAAGAGACTTCTGCACCTTTCGTAAGATATCGCGTGTGGGATTGGCAAGTTGCATATGCAAATATCGTGTACCTGAGAAGGGTATAAATACCCTCTTAAGCCATTTTTCACCATTTCTCATCAATCTCCAAGATTTTTAAACCCAACAAAGTGAGATAGCTTGGTGATAACATTGTGGGCGATAATGGAGCTTGGGTAGGGATTAATTTCACAATTCTCTTTCAAATTGTGGTAAGATTTCATTATTCTCATGGTTTATTTCTCCATTCTCATCTAAAAATCCAAAATCTTGGTGACTTGATTTTAGCTCCAATGTAGCTCAAAATTTAGCCATTTTTGAGGGTAAATACTCCTTGAGCATAGAGAGACGTTGAGTTGGTTTTGAAAATGCAATTTCCAAAAATAGGCCCCACGTTGGATTTTTATGAAATTTTAGACCCAAAGAACAACATTTCAATATAGTTATCATTATTCTTGTTTTGATGTGTATATGGTGATTTTGATAGCGTGGCACCTTGCGGACGATTCTCGAAAAAGTAAAGCAATGATTTAGCAGATTCTTCAGACTTTCTTCGTGCCCAGTTAGGCTAGGCTTACCTTCTTCATAGACTGAGCTTTCTCATAGTATGATTATGATATTATTCAAGATATGGGGTGGGATTTAGGTGATGGAAGCATAAATGAGTATATTCGATTTAATTGGACCATTAGGCTACCTTGTAACCTTATACTTGGAGTAGTTATCATAGTTAGTCATGATTTACGTGAGTTGGGCCTCATGGTACATATTTAGAATGGAGATACCTTAGTTACTCAAGGTAGGTGAAATTTCCCTAGTCATTCATGTTAGAGAAAAATTGCCCTTAGTTTCTTAAGTTAGGGAAATTGCTTTAGTTGCTATTGTTTTTAGGTAGAACTGCCTTAATTGTTCATGGGTTGAAAGGATCACTATTTTAGGACTATTTATGTCTTACTTAACAACTTGGAATGAAGTTAGATACCTTAGCCTAGTTTGGGGTAAAAGTTGCCTAAATAGATATTGAGTATTAGAAGTGGGCCCCTTTGTCCCACCTTAGGCTAAGATTTGTGCTATATGAAGTTTCGATAATGAGTAGAAAACTACAAAGGACCAGGTCCCTGGATGTTCATGGAACAGAACAAATGGCATGCGTGTCCGTACATTTTGTCCTCTTGTGTAACAAAGTTGTAGGTGCTGCTCTTATTAAATAGGACACCTGGTCCAATGATATTTCAGCCCTAATCATCACTCAGCTATAAAAGGAAAAAGAGGTTTCTTCATAAAATAGTTTTCCAAAAATCTAAAGAGTGAAGAGAGGCAACAAAAACTCCATTTTAAGATTTCTCAAGTATTAATCATGTTCTTATATTTGTAGTATGCTTAAAGAGTGAGCGAGTGTTCTTGAGTGTTGATTTTTAACTAAACTACTCATGCTATAAGAGTAGTTTTTTATTTAGATTCTCAAGAGTGCTTATAGTGGAGTTATTACATGCAAAAGAACCCTAGAGTAAGGCTTAAATAGAGTCTGTAATCAAGAGGTTTATTATAGTGGATTTCGTTGGTGCTTGTTAGCGCAAGCCATGTTTTTTAACTCCTATGAGCAAGGAGGTTTCCACGTTAAATCTTGTGTGCTTTTTCTTTCCTGCACTGTCTTTAGTTTTCCTGCACTATATTGTTTGATTGCCTGTGATTTACTTTGAGGGACTTGGCCCCTCACTTTGTGGTGCAACCCCTAAGGGTTCAACAATTGGTATCAGAGGGAGGTCTCTCTAAAAAATTTGAACCTAGAGTGCCTTGGCTAGCATGGCTGATCCATTTAATCTTGAAGAAAGGCAAGCTACCACTAGACCACCGAGATTCAATAGGTAGTATTATGAGTGGTGTAACAATGATGTTAGTCAAATGATGGATATAATTCTTGATGGTCCTCATGTACTTGTAAAAGAAATCAAAGAAGGAGATGTTTTAAGAATGGTTATCAAAAGCAGGATGTAATTCATTGAAGAAGACATGAAAACAATTGAGAAAAACTACAAGGAAAAGAAACTGCTTGTTTATGGCATAGTGTAACGACCCAAAATCATCTCCCAGGATGTCACACGATGCCTAGGGTCTCAAGTGACCCCAATCTAACCCTTCTATTAGTACAACTCATAAGCAACGAAATAAAATGATTAAATTAGAAAGAATGAGGTGGAAGAAAACTCTAATACGAATTTGCTTAATACCAAACTGAAGTCACAAGGTTACAACTCTACTTTTACAATAAAACTGAGACTCAATACATCAACTACTACCGACTATCTATGAAGCCTCTACTAGTACTGACCATGGGTAGCTGGGTCATGACTCCCAACCACCCCAACTCAATACGACTGAATAAGGAAAATATAATACTTTTCTATTATATCACTGACTCATGGCCCTGAATTAAAAGGACCCATCACCTGATGACTGGAAGCTGCTAACTATTGGACGTGGTACATGCGCTACAATCTTGTACCTACATTATGAGACAATGTAGCACATAGACGTATATGTGAATTAGTACTTTGAGGATGTACTGAGTATATGGGGATGAATGCATATGTATAAAACAGTGTCAATCTTCTTCAATCAAGTCATGCATGCAATATGGGATGACTCACATGAATTGAACAAATATAAAATGTAAAGCTCATAAATCATGTACGATGAAGCGTGTAGCACAGATCTCGTGAGTCATTATACTTTAACTTAAAAGCATAAATCTCCTCTTATTCTCAATAATCAAGGGATAAAGGAACTTTACACGATACTTTCAAATCATTCATATGTCTCATGGAGAGTAAAACTTCATTAATGCTCAAGATCTCATAACTCTTTTTGAACTCAAATACTTGGAATTCAGAATCATATAGCTTGAAAACATACTTGAAGGCATTTCATTCACTTTAGGAAAATATCTCATTTCAAGCTTTAGGGAAAATCATTCTATCTCTAATGGGAAAAACATTCTAGTATATGGAAACAAATTATGTCAATGCTTTATGAAAATATTATAACGAGGGAAGATGCTTTCATTTAGGAAAATTACTCACATCAATAAAATACCTTGATTAGGGAACATCTTTGCAATTCATCCATTTAGGAAAATAGACTATAGGGAAGGAAAATAAGTATTTGTTCTCGAAGTTCGAAAGGAAAGGGAGGTTCTCGTAACCGATATAAACCATGTGAGCTACATGGAGTCCAACATTTTGTCCTCCTAATGAAGAGACCCCACGTTGGGGAGTAGCGTCATACTCTTGCCAGGGAGTATAACCTAGGTCTAGTGATCACTAAACGAAACTCGGCCTCGGGTCCAATCATAATCATCATAAACTCATCCTCAGGCCTAACCTACGGTGGCACGTAGTTTTGGGGTTAAGAAACCGTAGTAATTTACTCGCTCGGTGCTAAATACTACTCTCTTTAGATTATCTGTGCTCATCTCATAAAAATTCACTTTTAGAATAATCACATGGTTCACCACGAACCCAATAATCAAATTGATAATCTCATATAGTAAAGTGGATTTCAAAGATCAAGGACCATTAGGTCACTTCATTTCTCAATCATCTCAAAATACTCAAAAATGGGTGCTTTTAGCACAAGAGTTCATAATTTCACAAGTCTCAAATAGGGCGTACTAACCGATTGTTCAATCTCAAGTTAAAGCTTATCAAGAGCATAATATATAGCTTATAGGTTCATAAATCATGTGGAAATCAGGAAATTTCAGCAATTTACCTCAAAATCTCAATATAATCATATGATTCAATATCTCAAACATTTAAAATATTAGCTTCTCAAGGAGTAAAATCATGGGTTTATAACCAGCAGTAATTTCTCAATAAAACATGTAGAAATCATGCCATTTGACTCATAATTCATGGGAAATATCAAGATAATGCATTGAATAATAATGGGTGAACAACCCCAATTCAAATTCATATAAAAGACTCATATATTTCAAGAAATTCATGATGTAAATAGCCTTTTGGGAATAAGGGTGAAAGGGTTACCCTTGTTCAAAACCCCACATACCTTGAATTAGAAGCTTTGGATGAATTCTCGCTTTTGGAACTCTATTCGTACTCTTGAATGAGGGTTTTTGAGGCCCTTGACTTGGGGACTTTTATTCTTGACTCAATTTAGAGAATCCATGGAGGATTCTTGAGATTCTTGGAAGAGGCTTTGGATATTTAGGGCTTATGTTGAGAGAAAACTTGAGAAAACCCTTATAGGATGCTTGCAAATGGCTTTGATTTAGTGTTTCCACGATTTTATAGGCTTGGAAAAAGTCCAAAATGCCCTTATAAACATCTGTTCAAAACTGGAAAAATTGAACTGGAACCCGATTTGACTGTCCTCCGCGATGCGCCACTTATCGCGGTGGCTCACTAGAAAATGAAAATTGGGAATTTGGGCTTCTCCGCGATGCGCTATTATCGCGGAGTTTCACTGGTTGGGACCTAGAATAACTCCGTGATATGCCACTATTATGGGGTTCCACTGGAAATTTACAATTGCTAAATCAATCATCTCCGCGCCGCGCCACTCACTCAAATAATGCAATTTTACGACTAAGGCTTAAATTAGTCATAACTTCTTACTCGAGTGTCGTATTTAGGCAAATCTTATCTTGATGGAAAGCTTATTCAATGATCTACATGAAAAAAGTCGATATTAGGGAGATTCCACATGGTTCAATATATTTCACACTTGGGAAGACACCTCTCAAACCTTTTTAAAGCCGGTAATGCCCTTCAATAGACACTCTCTAAGGCCCCAACTACGAGGGAATTTTGTGGGGTGTTACAATATCTCTCTCTTAGGAACATTTATCCTTGAATGTCACTATTCAGGTTAGGAAAATAGAGAGAACTGAGATGCACAACCGAAAAATACTTATCAAAGCGAATCTATAAGATTTCAAACCCGGCATACTCGAAGAATACATATATTCACGATAGGCATAACTATGTAACTGAATCTCAGATTATAGAGGAGCTGAATGAAGGAAGGGTGTTACCTTTATCTGAATCTAGGCTAACTTGCCTTAGTCTTATAACGTAGAGTTAACTCATGCTGAATTTAGAGCGTACGATCCTCGACTGACTAAATCTGGGATTAAACCTCCCTAATGGATGATCCCTGAAACTACTATCAATGATAAGAAATGATTACGTTTGAGACCATACCTATTTAGAGGGAAATCTCTGAATCTAACAAAGAAGATAATCAACTGAACCCAAAACTGAGATCAAGCCTATCTAACGGGTGACCTCTGGAGCGAACAACAAGAATACTCAATCAAATTTGGGATTGAGATCAAGTCCATCTAAGGAGTGACCTCGGAATAATAATAAGAATACTCAACTGCATCTGAGATCAAGCCTATCTGACGGGTTATCTCAGAATCTGATAACTCTGATACTGAAGCTGATTAACTAAGTCTACTAGCATGAATAGCTGAATTCCCTTGGTCCCCTTTATCTGATGGAATAATACTGAACTCTGAACAGAGTACTCGAATACTACTGAGGTTTACACTGAACACGGGTGTACTACTAGATCTGAGCAGGGTATAGAACCGAGGCTAGAACACTAACGATACTGAGATTACTCAAGTTCTATAATTGCCTGTGAGTCTTGAGTTCTATAACTTATAAAGTTTTGAGGATCATGGATCGACTGATATCATTGTGAAAACTGACACGGGCTCTAGACAGTAGCTAAATTGTCGGGTACATATACCCCCAGGACTCAATAACATAAAAGTAAAACATAACCATTCTTGACTAGTCATAACCACGGTCATTCATTCATCATCACAGTCACTAAAGCATCACTTCAAGTATTTAGGCATCATAGACATGCGATAATATAGGGATACATGCTCTCGGCTCACATCTGTTCAACAAGGTCTTGTATCAAGCACTTATCATGTATTTGGGTCTTGGAATGTATCGGAGAACACATAATTGGGGAAGCTTCATGTTATCACGTCGCAGCTCATCCATCAAACACTTAGCATGTATCAAAGTTTTAGCATATATCAAAGAGCACCTAATTGGGGGATTTCATACTACCTTTTCACCATTTATTTACTAAGGCTTTCCAGCAACCACTTGGCATGCATGAGCTTGCACACAATTGGGGTTTCCTAGTCAAAATGCCATAATGGCTCTAGTTCCTTCACATAAGCATTTCATCAAATATATATATAGGGAGCATGCCTTGCTTATTCAAAAATTTCTTCACTCAATTGGCATGAAAACATCATCTAACAAGCAACGTGAAAAGGGTTTACCATGGGCATCACATGAATATCACATACTAGGGACAAAGCTTGATAAACTTATAAACAAACACGAGTCACGTCTCAATCATAGCATGAACATCAGTTTCAACTCACATAAATCATGGAAATTTATAAACATAAAAATCTTTGAACTTCAGAAAAGGGTTCTAGAGTTTCTTGGATAAGAGGGACCGATGACTCAACATCTACATACGACTATATTTCCCAGCATGACACGTCCACTCTCTTCTATCGGCACAACTGTCCATTATCTCTATCGCGACCTAAGGAAGAGGCCGCTGAAAAGTTAGAACATGTGGACCTGAAGCATGAAGGGACATTGTACATAACTTGGAACTCAACTGAGGCTTGAGGCCTTTAACATCATGAACTTATCAAAGTAGTCTAACCCAAGGACATGCATGATGTAAATTTGGACTTCATGAATTACTAAAAGCATTGCTTGAGTACTTAAGTCACGAGTTGCATGACCTGAATTTGGAGTTCAAAACTCATAGGATGTGATCCCGACTGCCAAATGCACCAGAACTCCCCATTTTATAAACTAGGAGATTAAATAACTCTCTATCATATGCATGAACATGAATTAGGATCATGGAACAGAAATATAAAACATGAGCAGGTTTGGGACAACTAAAAGTACTGAAATGAGATTAGGTCAAGCATCAATCTTTCTCAAAGCTATTCTACCGCTCACTGGTACGTCTACTAAAATCTTAAGGTATGAACCGGTCACCGACTCTATCATCTTTCCCTTAGACTTAATCCATCACTCCAAGGCGGTAAATCACCACATAAACTCTGGTCTGCCTGTCATCACCTTACTCTAGAGTCGGGGATATAACAATCCACATAAACAAAAGAACTTGACTCAAATAACTACACTTTAAAGCGTAATACATCAAAACAACAACCACAACAACAACAACAGACCCAATATATTCCCACATAAGTGGAGTCTGCGAAGGGTCGATTGTACGCAGTCCATACCACTACCTTTAAAGAAGTAGAGAGGTAGTTTTTGATAGACCTCCAGCTCAAGATAGAAAGGTAGTATACAAAGGCTTTATAAACATAGGACACTATAAAAAAACATAGGTACGATATCCACAACAAATTGAACATTGTCAAACTGAGGACATCAAAGCCCACCTAATTACTGACTAAGACTCATCCACACCTTTATCCCTCTATCCTATTGTTTTTTCTCCAAATCTTCCCATCCAGGGTCATGTCCTCAGTCAGCTACAATTGGCCCATGTCATGCTCTATCACATCACTTCCCAAAGTGTAATGCCAACTCATAAAACTACCTCCTGAGATATATATCATCCATCTATAGCCCCATAGTCATCATTTACTACTTAACACTTAGAACGGGCACCTCCTAATCTCTAATGGACCATACCACTCCTACCATAGCCTATCACTACATCTCCTATAACTTATGTTTCTAGACCATAAGAATCAAATCACGCATAACACCTTCATTCATAACTCCTTAAATTAGCTATCACAGATATCATTCACCATCTCCCTAGTCCCACCTAGCAACTCAGTGCCACTACTAACCAGATAACATGCAATAATCCTCGAGGAGCAATGCAACCTCAAGGAACCTTGGGCGCATTTCTGCATCATACATACAACATCAAACTTGATTATGAACCAAACAAACTTAGGCCCTTGCACACACTGTTCAAGCCTATTAGATCACTTCCCTATAACAAGCACCATCAAATAAGAAGTCATCTCCTCCACTTTTATGACCACCAATCATTCAAACTTAGTGTTTAGCGCTAATCTCACTAGGATGTTATGAAATAAAACATCAATAATACTCGAAAACCACTTGCCTACTCGAACTTCATAACCAACAATAATCAATCACAATCACATGGCCTATCTTATTTCCAATTCATCAACACATCCTTCTTTTACACATCATTACTATCCACCTATTTATACATCCCCAACTTAGTTCATAGCCCTATAAGTTTCGACCAAACTCCATCTTACAATTCTCAAGGACGCCCAAATTACAACACCCATCCACCAAGTACTTTTATCAATAACTCATACTTTCCAACACAACAATCATCATCAACAACTCTTTTCATACTCCAAGTAGCAATATTTCCCAAACAAGCAAGGACATAACACTTCATTCCTAGCCTAAACATACAACAAAATTCAGCTATACATATAAACATATAAATTAAATAATTGGCCCTTATCACTTTTCTTATCACCACCACTCTAACCCCCCTAGTTTCCATCAACACAAGAATAACAGGATGCACAACAAGTTACTAGTGGATCAAAATAGGCCTCACATGCTCCACTAGACTTTGGTTTTGTGTTTTGAATAAGAAAATAAGATGAACAACAAAGCAACTTTGCTAGTGAATTGAAAGAGCCCCATATGGCTTCACTAGACTTGATTTTCTTTTAAAAAACATAATGATAACAAGAATATATATTGGAAGAGATAAAAACTTGACACACAACAGTCAATGATCTACGAATACACGTCTCATTCTGTCTCACTTGTAAGACCCATAAGAGTAAGGAAATAACTTTAAATATGAGGGACTCATGACACGCTAAAAGGCCCTTATCAAGCCACTTTGAGAGACCTCTAAAGCATATTACTCACTAATCCAAGAACATTATCTGGCAGGAAAATAAAATGTATAAATAATGATATCTAAAGAGTTATACATGGGTAAGGAAGCATAGCTCCACATCATGGATTTTGAGGAGGAATCTAAAAGCACCTCTGACTTGGGCTTATTGCCTGACTTTTTTATGAATCATGAATAATGCAATTCAATTATCAAAACTCAAAAGCACTAGTGAGATACTTTCTAACTCATTTACAATCCCACTACTATTTGTAAGGATTCAAGCTGACTGTTTCTGATACCTTAAAAATAAGGCAAAAATGGCCTTAATAGAGGAATTTGAGGATCTGCGTAAGCGAATAGAAAATCTCTCTATAGCACGATCTAAGACTCAAAAGAATAGTAATATTTCCTAAATGCCTTTTAGCCTCTTGAAGAAAAGTATAGACGTATCCATACCATTCTGTAAGACTCTACTAGACATGGCTTCATAGACACCTGGGACACTCAAACCTTGTGCTCTGATACCAAGTTTATAACGATACAAAATTGCCTCCCAGGATATCACACGGTGCCTAGGGTCTCAGGTGATCCTAAGCTAACCCTTCTATTAGTAAAACTCATAAGAAATGAAATAAAATGCTTAAATTTGAAAGAATAAGGTGGAAGAGAACTCTAATACGAATTTGCTCAAAACAAAACTGAAGTCACAAGGTTACAACACCACTTTGATAATAAAACTGAGACTCAATACATCAACTCCTACCGACTATTTATAAAGCCTCTACTGGTACTGACCATGGGTAGCTGGGTCATGAATCCCAACCACCCCAACTCAATACAACTGAATAAGGAAAATATAATACTTTTCTGTTATAGCACTGACTCGTGGCCCTAAATTAAAAGGACCCATCACCTGATAACTGGAAGCTTTGAATTGATTGGACATGGTACATGTGCTACAATCTTGTACCTACATTATGAGACAATGTAGCACATAGACGTATATGTGAATTAGTACTTTGAGGATGTACTGAGTATGTGGGGGTAAATGCATATGTATAAAACAACATCAGTTTTCTTCAATCAAGTCATGCATGCAATATGTGATAACTCACATGGCTTGAACAAATATAAAATGTAAAGCTCATAAATTATGTAGGATAAAGTGTGTAGCACAGATCTCGTGAGTCATCATACTTTTAACTTGAAATCACAAATCTCCTCTTATTCTCAATACTCAAGGGATAAAGAAACTTTACACGATACTTTCAAATAATTCATATGTCTTATGGAGGGTAAAACTTCATCAATGCTCAAGATCTCTTTGAACTCAAATACTTAGAATTCAGAATCATATAGCTTGAAAACATACTTGAAGGCATTTCATTCACTTTAGAAAAATGTCTTATTTCAAGCTTTAGGGAAAATCATTCAAGTTTATGGAAATAACTTATCTCAATGCTTTATAAAAATATTATAACAAGGAAAGATGCTTTCATTTAGGAAAATAACTCACATCAAGAAAATACCTTGATTAGGGAACATCTTTGCAATTCAACCATTTAGGAAAATAGACTATAGGGAAGGAAAATAAGTATTTGATCTCAAAGTTCAAAAGGCAAGGAAGGTTCTCGTAACTGACATAAATCATGCGAGCTACATGGAGTCCAATGTTTTGTCCTCCTAAGAAAGAGGCCCCACATTGGGGAGGAGGATCATACTCTTGCCAAGGAGTATAACCTAGGTCTAGTGATCACTAAATGAAACTCAGCCTCGAGCCCAATCATAATCATCATAAACTCATCCTCAGGCCCAACCTACGGTGGCACGTAGTTTTGGGGGTAAGAAATCATATTAATTTATTCACTTGATGTTAAATACTTCTCCCTTTAGATTATCTGTGCTTATCTCATAAAAATTCACTTTTAGAACAATCACATGGTTCACCACGAACCCTATAATCAAATTGATAATCTTATATAGTAAAGTGGATTTCAAAGCTCAAGGACCATTAGGTCAATTCATTTCTCAATCATCTCAAAATACTCAAAAATAGGTGCTTTTAGCACAAGAGTTCATAATTTCACAATTCTCAAATAGGGCTTACTAACCCATAGTTCAATCTCAAGTTAAAGCTTATCAAGAGCATAATATATAGCATATAGGTTCATAAATCATGTGGAAATCTGGAAATTTTCAGCAATTTACTTCAAAATATCAATATAGTCATATGCTTCAATATTTCAAATATTTCAAATATTAGCTTCTCAAGGAGTAAAATCATAGGTTTATACCCAACTGTAATTTATCAATAAAAAATGTAGAAATTATGCCATTTGACTCATAATTCATGGGAAATATCAAGATAATGCATTGAATAATAATGGGTGAACAACCCCAATTCAAATTCATATAAAAGCCTAATATATTTCAAGAAATTCATGATGTAAATAGCCTTTTGGGCACAAGGGTGAATGAGTTAACCTTGTTCAAAACCCCATATACCTTGAATTAGAAGCTTTGGATGAACTCTCGCTTTTGGAACTCTATTTGTACTCTTGAATGAGGGTTCTTGAGGCCCTTGACTTGGGGACTTTGATTCTTGACTCAATTTAGAGAATCCATGGAGGATTCTTGAGATTCTTAGAAGATGCTTTGGATACTTAGGGCTTATGTTGAGAGAAAACTTGAGAAAACCCTTATAGGATGCTTGCAAATGGTTTTGATTTAGTGTTTCCACAATTTTATAGGCTTGGAAAAAGTCCAAATTGCCCTTTTTAAACACCTGTGCAAAACTGGAAAAATTGAACTGGAACCCGATTTCACTGACCTCGATGACGCGCTATTTAACATGGTAGTTCACTGGAAAATAAAAATTGGGAATTTGGGCTTCTCCGCTATGCACCATTGATGCGAAGTTCCACTGGTTGGGACCTGGAATAACTCTATAATGCGCCACTATCATGGGGTTTCACTGGAAATTTGCAATTGCTAAATCAACCATCTCCATGACGCGCCACTCACTCAAATGATGTAATTTTATAACTAAGGCTTAAATTAGTCATAACTTCTTACCTGAGTGTCGGATTTGGGAAAATATTATATCAATGGAAAGCTTATTCAATGCTCTACATGACAAAAAGTCGATATTAGGGATATTCCACATGATTCAAAATATTTCACACTTGGGAAGACATCTCTCAAACCTTTTTAAGGAAAAAAATGCCCTTCAATCGACACACTCTAAGGCCCAAACTACAAGGGAATTTTGTGGGGTGTTACACATAGGACCAGATGAATATTATAGAATTTCAGCTTGTGAAAACCCTAAGGAAATCTAGGACTTCTTGAAGATGATTCATAAAGGAACCACTAATTTGAAGGACTCAAAAATTGATATACTGACCTCTCAGTATGAAACCTTCACAATGAAAGAAGGAGAAACTATTCAAGAGATGTATACCAGGTTTACTTCTATCACTAATGAGTTGTACTTCTTAGGAGAAGTAATTCCTTTATACAAACAAGTGAGAAAAATTCATGGTGTTCTTCCCAAATCATGGGAAAGCATAATGGATGCCATAATTAAGGCTAGAAACCTAAAGATCCTCACTATGGATGAACTTGTTGGGAACTTGAAAACCCATAAACTCAAGAAGCAATAAGGAAGAGAGAATAAGGAAGTAAGAAGAGAAAAATATCTGGCACTAAAATTATTTAAATCATACTCTAATGAAGAAGACACTGATATTGCCTATTTGGCAAAACTAATAGTTAGAGCTATGACACAAAGTGGTCAGTTTCAAAGAAGTTGGAGTAGCAACCAAAAGGGAGGCACCATAAATGTTTGTCACAAATATAGAAGACCTGAAAATTTTACTATGGATTATCCAATGCACAAAATGGACAATCAGGATCATCACAGCACTATAAGTAACAAAGAAAGAAACAGGGACCAGGTCCTTGTAAAATCAAGAAGATAGGTTGCAGCTGATCTTGCAGTTAAACAAGACTTAGCTAGTTGGGGTGACACTTCCATTGAATCTAATGAAGATGAGAAGTCTGTAGATGTTTCCATGCTTTTAGTGGAATATTAGAAAGTTACCTTTTATTTATTTATTGCCTTCATAGAAGAAATTGAAAATGAGGTAGCTATCTTTGACATTAAGAAGAATCTTAAAAATTATTCTGATAGGAAGATAAAGAAGCTAGTAAATGTATTAATTGATATAGTCTGCAAACTAAGTATTGAGAAAAATGGTATAGAGGAAAAGATAGAGAATTAGGAGCTTGAATTAATTTCCTTAACTCTCAAGATTTCTAAAATAGAAGAACAATGTGCTAGGTTAAAACTTATCAATTTGAGTTTGATGAGTCAACTGAAGAAAAAAAATGCTTTTGATGGTAAAGAGAAGAAAGAATCCCTAGAGCTTCAAATGGAGCTTGATGAAAAGATGAGGAATTCTCAAAAGCATCTCATGACTGCACTCTAGAAATGAGGAGTTAGAAAGGGACTTGGTCCGTCTCGAGAAAGAACTCAAAAAATCCCATCAGTGGACTTCATCCTCCCAAATCCTTTCTAACCTAACTGGTCAAAGAGTCAATAATGGTAAGGGCCTTGGGTATCAACACAAAACTCATTCATCTGGGTCACAGGGATAGGTTTATCAAACTATCAAAAACAGAGCATATAAATCCTTATGCACTCATTGTGGAATAGATAGAGACCTGAAAGAAGACTATCAAAGCTGGCTCAAAGCATGAATGACAAATGTTATACATATCCATAAGGGGAGCCCCTAGCCCAAAGGTGTAAGACTTTGGAAAAAGATGAAAAGTTCACACTAACTAAATGGACAAAGAAGGATCTAATTACATCTCTGTCCTCCTCTTAGGAACTCAATCTCGAATGGGTTCCCAAGTCTAACAAATGATTGGAAGTATAGGAGGGAGAAAGGGTCTGCAATCAGAAAATCTTCTTGTTATGTAATTACTCAAGGCTATAAATGGAAGGTTTGATTATATTCTCTTTCCCTAAACACTTCAAGGTGAAGCTGTCTTATGTGAATAGGTAAAAAGGGTCAAAAATTGCATGCAACTGATGGGAACAGTCAAAAGTCTCATAATGCAGAAGAAAATAATGAATGATGATCCAATATCTCAATCATAAACATCAGCTCAAATTGACAAATTCCAAGAAATGTCTAGTCAAGATTTCATAGGGACCTAGTCCTAGTGGAATTTAACTTAAAAGGATCAAATTGGAAACACATATCCTCTTAACTTCCTAGAAATTCTAACTTCACATCTGGGGGGAAGAGTGAAAATAAGAGACTAAGTTAGAAATATCATGGCCTTTTTAAAATTCCTATCTAAAAGATGAGAACACAAAAGTGAGAAAGATGTTAAAGAGGTTGGAAAGTTCAATGCAACATAGAAGGAACTCTGGATATTTGAAAAATTCTAAGTCTAGGACCTTCTTATCAGATCTATTTTCAAAAAAAATCATGGTATGGTGTGGTGTAATGAATCTAACAAGATTTAGCTAGGATTGATCAAAGAAACCTGACTTACTAGATGGATCAACTTACTTTCCAAAATGTGGCTATAATAAAAAAGAAGGTACCCTTGGTAAATTAGTTACATGTTGGTCTAACTCAGTACAATACCTTTGCAGTTATACACCCATGAGAACAACTTTGGAGGTGAACAGATATGACAAGCACAAAGTTGATGATTCAAAAACTAGAGAGGGACCTTGGCTCATCTCTCAGGTTAGTATCTTGAATAAGCAAATTTTGTCTGCTCTATCAAGAAAAAGCTGCTTCTTCCACGTCCTTGGGTTTGAAAAAGTTATCTTATTCTTATAGAGAAGGTGAGTCACCTAAAAATTTAAAATTAATCATATCATGTTCCCCCAAAAAATCTTTCCTTATGCTTATTATTTCTTAAATCTTGCTTCACCCACTCCTTCTTTCATCAAAAAGGAAAATCCAAAACCCAAATAGCCCCTTCTAAGAAAAAAATCTTCCTGATGGATGCAACATTTTCATTTTCATGTCCTTTAAAGGATTCTAAGCCTAGCATTGTGAAAAATCCCTTCCCAAACCTTCCTAAAAAACATCCTTCTTCTCTTACTCTTCCAAAGATTAACTTCTTCATCATTCAACTTGTTGATAAAGAATCATCCCTGAATCCTCAAAACTATTGTGATGATGTTGTGATAGATGAAACCTGGGTTGCTGAAAGCCTCATGTTGTTTTCAAATAGCCCAGGAAATAGCATAGTTGATCACAAGAAAAACATTATTAATAAAATACCAAAAATTTTTGGAAAATAGTGTGAAATTTTTACTGAGAAATAGCTGACTCTTGAGGGTCTTGGTCCCAAGAAGAGAAAAATAGTTGAAAAGGAATCTTTGATCACTTATACTAGAAGAAAGAATAGGGAGAAAAGTAAGGTTGTATCCAATGAAGTTAGAAACAGTTTCTTGAAGAATCAAAAGGTATTAACTTAAAGGATTTTGATTCAAATACTCTAACATAACTTGTTATGGTGGAATTAGTTGAGCTGGTTAAACATCAAGGTTTTATGCATCTTATGGAAGGACCTATTCATATTATTTTTTAATGAGATAGTCGGGGAATTTTATTTCACTTTTGGAATTCTCAGAAGATGGGATGAATCTGACTGCACAGGTCAAAGGAAAAGAAATAAAGCTGAATGAGGAAATACCAGGAAGAATTTTTAAAGTTCCTTTACATAGGGTGAGAATTGTATCCAAGAAATTTCCTTCAATAGAATTCTTAGTAAATACATCCAAGGTCAAAGGGAAACCTGTGGCTGCAGTGAATGGGAACTCATTCAATACTAAGTTTCGATTAATTTTTGACTTTGTGAACAAGGTAATGCTACCTAGGTCATAAAAGAAAAACATTGACTCAGCCGCTGACTTATATGTGATGGAATGACTTAGTTGATTTGAGTTCATGAATTTACTTGCATTGATGATAGAACATATTTACAAAGTGGCTCTTGGGAAAAATGGAAAGCATGGCATGCCTTATGGATATTGGTTAAAAAAAATACTTGATCATTATGGCATTGTTTGTGATTTTGGAACCCAAGGATCTGTGGTTCAAATGCTTGGCATAAAAACACTGGTCAAGACTGAATATGTAAAATTAGGTAGCATTTATCAAAGGGATCTTAACAAGGAAATAAAGAAACTAAAGTTCAACTTAGCTGCCATGGATGAAGAAATCAACAAGCTCTAGGTGACAATTCAATATCTCTCTAAAATAAGCCCATGCAACACTAAAATTCTTTGAACTAAGAATACTGAACTAAGGAAGAGGGCGTCAATCTTAATTGACGAGGTCCTTTATAGGAATGCAGATATAAGGCATCTCAATAACAACCTGACCCTATTCGTTCAAAATTTTTCCCCTAGTCCTTCACATGCCAATCCTTCCTAATTCTTGTGGCTTTTTCTCTAAGAACATTTAACTTATTCACTGCAATAATACTTATGCTCTACTTATAAATGAATCTTTGTTTTATGTGTTACATTTGTTCCCTTTAAATTGCAAAGTTATTCTTCCTGTTAGTGTTGCTCGAATGGCTATGAGTTAACTAATTTGTGCTTAATTTACTCTTGGATTACTGTTCTCACTTTTTAATGATGCCAAAAGGGGGAATACTGAGTACATATAATAGGAGACCAGGTACCAATTACCAGGTGAATGTGGATGCATGCTAATAAGGGAGTTAAGTGATGTATTGAATAGATAAATAAAGGAAGGCATGTAGATAGGGGGAAGTATGAAAATGTACTAAATAAAGGTGCATAATGATAGGTAGAAGAAAATAGAAGTTTTTGTTGCACATAAAAAGAAGGGACTAGGTCCCTGTGTTTCCTGATGGTGGAAGAAAGATGATAGGGGGAACATTCATCTTCAGAGTGGTAATCACACTAATTAAATATGATGGATATGCTCAAATATGTATGGATGATTTGTCATTATCGAAGAGGGGGAAATTGCTATATGTAGTTTTGATGATAAAGAGCTAACTATAAGGGACCAAGTCCCTGGATGTTCCTGGTATAGTACAACTAGTACACATGTCTGAACAATTTTGTCCTCTTGTGTAACAATCTTGTAGGTGCTGCTTGTACTGAATAGGACACCTAGTCCAATGATATTCTATCCCTAATCATCACTCATCTATAAAAGTAAAAAGAGATTTCTTTATCAAATAGTTTTTGCACAAATTTAAATAATGAAGAGAGGTAGCAAACAATCCATTTCAAAATTGATCAGGCATTGCTCATGTTCTTATCTTTATAGTATTCTTAAAGAGTGACTGAGTGTTCTTGAGTGCTGATTTGTAATTGAACTAATCATGCTATAAAAGTAGTATTTTCTTTAGTTGCTCGAGAGTGCTTAGGTAGAGTTGCCTAAGTATAATACTGATTAGAGGTAATTAGTGCAGAGGATCCTTGGTAGGGTTGCCAAGATAAGCTTGTAGTAGAGTTGTTACAAGTAAGAAAAAGCTTAGAGTTAGGCTGAAATTGAGTCTGTAATCAAGAGAATGATTATAGTGGATTTCGTTGGTGCTTCTAAGGGTAAGCCATGGTTTTTCCTCCCTTGAGAAAGGAGGTTTCCATATTATATCTTGTGTGTTGTTTCTTTCCTGCAATGCCTTTAGTTTTCCTACATTATATTGTTTGATTGCCTATGACTGACTCTAAGGGACCTGGTCCCTCATTGTGTGGTGCAACCCCTAAGGGTTCAATGACTTGTGGTAACCCCATTGACTCATTCACCTAAATATTTTTATTAATAAAAGGTTTGGTACTCAAGGCGGTTGAATATAATTATCGCATATGTTAGTTTAAAATTAGAGGGTTGATGCAAATTTCGAGTGTCATTAATGATATTGCTCACATGCATAGTTGAGGATATGATTTATAGGTGCGATTATCAGTCTGGCCTTTTGATATGATTAAATTCATGGTTTATTTATTTGCTTATGCTATAGATATCAACATGATAGATGGTGAATGACTTAAAGATATGACATGGCTTATCTGTATGGTGTGGCTCATATATGGATATAATATGTTTTATGGATATACTATAGCTTATATACATCATATGAATTATATATAGATATAATATGGCTTATAGATATGATATGGATTATATATATATATATAATATGGATCATAATTGTGATACAACTCGTATATAGAATATGGCCTATAGATATAACTAATGTCATATGGATATAATATGGCTCATAGATATGATGTGGCTTATCGATATGATTAACGGCCAATAGATATAATGTTGGCCTATAGATATAGTTATGAGTATAAATTTTGATAATGCTCATTGACATTGCTTATGAATATTAGTGTTGATGTGGTTCTAGACATGGCTAATAATATGGCTTATAGATGTAATTATGGTTGAGAATTGCAGCTACAATTCTTGGACTGATGTATAGATATGAATAAAGGGATGGTTTGTAGTTTTATCATATTTATATCATACTTTAGCTTAGTTGGATGATGATGCCTACTAACTACTCATGGGTTTGGTACTCATACTATATTTATATACATTTTTTATGTAGATCCTAGTACTAGGTGTTACCGTTGATTTGATGATTGCGTATAGATGACTTTGGAGATTGTATGAGCTCTTTAAGTCGGAGTGACCCTTTTTACTTCTATTTATCTCTAGCTAATCTTTCATTTTTGAGGAATATTGGATTTTTCTATTTAGTACTTATAGCTATTTTGTAGTAGCTCTTGTATTAACATTACTGATTCTTAGGATATTTGTTGGTTTCTATCCATCTATTAGACCTTGACGGTTGTATTGTTGTTATTTGAATCTCTAATTGTGAATTTTCATCTATTAGTCCTTTTTCCTATTAATTTAACCCATCGTATATTTCTTTGGGATATGGTTTGGCTTACCTACTAGCAGGATAGAGTAAGTGCCATCATGACTCCTAAATTGGGTCATGACAAATTTGTATCAGAGCCTAGGTTTCACTGGTATTATTGGTACAAGATCAAATGTCTAGTAAAGTCTCATGAATCAAAATGATAATGTTCATTTCTTTCTTTGGGAGGCTATAGGACATTTGTAAGAGTTCTTTACTTCTTTCACTCATTTGGTTCTATTAGTTTGAGTTGGTTTCTAAAGCATTCCTTTGGTTTTACTCTTTTGTAAATGCCAGGACACATGCTATTAATGGGGGTATCGAGACTGAGCCTAGGTATCCTATAACTTTTCTTAGATGACCTAGAGATTATGGACAACCTCGATATGTGTACCCATCTAGGGCCAGGATAGAGGGCCTTCACTAGACCCTATTCCCGCTCCTGAGCCAGAGATTCATCTGCCCTAGCCAGTGGTAGGCCACAGACCATCTTAGGCTCTACTAGGATTTCCTAGGCTCCACTAGGATTTATTTCTTCTTCAGTGATTAGGGATGCTTTGGTTTAGCTGGGTTGGTGATTAGTGCACCGTCTGATAGTGCATCATATAAATATTAGAGTGGTACTAAGGTGGGGGTACAACCTATAGCTACAACTCTCAGAGTTGAGGTCTGTTCTGCATCGGTGGTTGCTCAGTCGATAGTTGCTTAACCAATGGTTACCTAGATTGCTATGTTTGTCGAGGAGTAGAAGATGTTGGGTAGATTCTTGAGATTCACTCTACCTAGGTTTTTTGGTGCAGTGGGAGAGGACATATATGAGTTTCTTATTGCTTGTAAGGATAGGCTCTATAATATGGGCTTAGTGGAGACTTGTGCTATTAATTACACTACTTTTTAGTTGGACTTAGGAGCTAGACATTAGCGGAGAGGTTATCTTGAATCCAGGCCAATTCGATCTTCTTCTTTAATATGGACTCAATTTTCTGAGTTCTTCTTAGAGAAATATATGACACACAATCTTAGGGATCATTTGAGGGTTCAGTTCTCGAGGTTGGAGAAGGGATTAATGGCTATTGTGGGGTATGAGGGTGGTTTTATGAGTTGTCTGGGCATGCTACTTTTATCTTGACTATTGAGTATAAGAGAGTTTGTTGCTTTATTTGAGTATTAAGACTTTCTCTTAGCATGTCTACTAAGAGTGTGGTTGTTGTGGGTAGGTCTTTTACTGAGTTTCTAGATCATGCTTAAGTTATGCAGGAGATGCATTAGGAGGACTAAGGGGGCAGTGATAAGAGGCCATGATATTAGGGTAGGTTCAGTAGGAGTCGCAGTAGCTCCCAGTTTAGAGGCAGTGGTTCTTAGGGCAGGTACTCTCTATGTTAGCCATTTCAGTATTAGGGCCAGTCTAGTAGACCCATTTAGGTTGTGGTTTAGATTTATGATGGAGGCCAATCTAGCTCTACTGATCATCCTGGCCAGGGTCATGGTCAGTCTTTTAGGGGTTTGTCTTCTAGCTTTTCTAGTCATGGTTATTCCGATTCAGCTGGATCTTTTGATTTTAGTCTAGTTCTTAAGCCATGTTATAGTTCTGGTGCCTTTGGTCACTTCTTGAGGGAGTTCCCAGTCATAGGGAAATTGTTCCTTCTACTCAGAGTTCGCCACCTATTAAGGCTGTTCATCCCCTAGCTTGAGGTGGTATGGATTGTCATAAGTATGGTCCCTAGGGTACTTGTAGAGGTTCTTAGGTAGGTAGGATGGATGGTCGGTTAGGAGCCCAACCAGGTGGCGAGTGTGGTCAGTTGTATGCAGTACCTGCTAGACCTAAGGCTGAGTCTTCAGATGCTATTATTATAGGTATGATTTTGGTGTCGCATAAGTCGACCTTTGCTTTATTTGATTTCAGATACAATTATTCTTATGTGTTTGCTTATTTTCTGCCACAGTTATAGCTATCTTGGGATTCATTATGTATTGCATTACATATATCTACTCCCGTGGGTGATTCTTTAGCAGTGGATCGGGTTTTTAGTTCATGTATTATGACTATTAGAGATGTTCGTAACGACCCTTCAAGTCATTTTTCATATTTCCACTTATTTTCACCATTAAATCTTTCCCATAGCTTCCCTAAGTCATTTGTTGAAACTAATAGTTTGGTTACCAGGACGTTCGTTTGTTTTTTTTAGAGCCAATTCCCTATTTTGAAGTCCTTGTTGGTTCCAAATGGCCACTGGGCAAAAATTTCAGCCAAATGATCTCGTATGTAAATTTTGACTATTCCAGCATCTCCAAAATATTAATTTTAGGCTAAGAGGACTCTTAGTTAATGTCTCGAGGCAACCAGGCTCATTTTGACCTGTTAGTTGAAGAGTTAAGAAAATAGAGTATATGTGTGGGACCCACTTGTTGCTGAAATGACCTCGGATTGAAATTTCAACAGTTCCATTGAGTCCAAAACTTCAATTTTGGTATGGTTTCATAGTCTTTTTGTGTATATAGGATCCTGGATAAATCTCGAGGGGTTGGCAGCGGCTTTGAAAATTCAAAGTCTCAGTTGTATTTGATTCACTTGCTTCACAATTTATTTTACCCTGGGAAGGCCAATATGCTCCGCGATCATAGGCATATATTGTGAATGTGAGTTTCCAAAAGACACAATTGTGAGGTATCGGGTCGTGATAGCGATACCTGAACACCTGGGAAAGGTATAAAAGTCTATTTTAGCTTATTTTTGCCCATTCTTCATCCATTCCAAGAAAGCTAGAACCCTAAAGAGTGTGATAGCTTGGGATTTAAGCTTGTAGGTGCTTTGGGAAGCTTGATTAATGCTTATTTCTTGATTCTCCTTTAGATTTGAGGTAAGATTCCTCCAAGTTCATAATAGATTTTACCATTTCTTGTTCAAAATCCCTAAGCCTTGGTGGCTTTATATTAGCACAAATTCAGCTCTAATTTCACCCATTCTTGAGGGTAATTACTCCTTGAGTATGAGGAAATATTGGTTTGACTTTGGAAACGTGAATTCCATAAGTGAGAGCCACATGGTGTTTTAGTGTGATTTTTGGATCAAAAGCACAATGGTGAAATATAGGTATCATTATTCTCGTGTTGATGAGTAGATTGTGATTTTGATCACTTGGCATCTTATGAAAGTTTCTCAAAAGAGAAAATTAGTGATTTAATGGATCTTTTAAGCTTTCTCCTATGGCTAGGTAGGCTAGGCTTACCCTTATTCTAGATTGAGATAGTTTATAGTATGTTTAGGATAAATTGTTGGATTTGCGATGGGTTTAGTTGTTGGCATGATGAATTACAAGACTTGGGTTAATTGGAATGTTTGGGCTACCTTAAAACCATGGACTTGGAGTACTTAGCTTATTTCCTTGTGCCTTAGGTGATTTGGGCTCCATGGCTCATGTTTAGAATAGGAGTACCCTAGTTACTCAAGTTAGGTAAAATTGCCTCAGTCATTTATGTCTAGGGTAAAATTGGCCATAGATTCTTAAGATAAGAAAGATTACCCTAGTTAGTAGAATGTTAGTTGGGTGAAATTCCCTCTATTAGAGCAGTTTATCCTTCTGCTGGAGGTTGTTCACATGGTCGTAGAAATGGTTCCTCGTGTACCCAAGGAGGTTCTCAAGTAGGTAGGTTAGGAGGTCAATCAAAACCCGGATAGGTGGTGGGTGTGGTGAGTTGTATGCAGTACTTGCTAGATATGAGGCTAGTCTCTAGATGTTGTTATCATAGGTACGATTCTGGTGTGTACCGTCAGTTGGGATTTTCTTTATTTGATATTGGATCCACATATTCTTATATGTCAAATTATTATGATCTACAGTTAGAGTTACCTTAGGATTTATTTTCAATGCCATTATGTGTATGTAGTCCCGTGAGTGCTTCTTTAGTAGTGGATTGAGGTTTTAAATCATGTGTTATAATTGTTAGAGATGTTGATACTCATGTTGATCTTATTATTCTAGATAAGGTGGATTTTGATGAGCTTTAAGGCATTGACTGGTTATCTCACTATCATGCGGCCATGGATTATTTTGCCAAGATCATTACCTTAGCTGTGCCTGACATACTCCCAATCATGTGGCAAGGATCTATTATCCATGATCCGATAAGGATTATTTCTTATATGTGTGCTAGGAGACTTATTTCAAGGGGTTGTGAGTCTTATCTTGCATATCTTTGTGATGTTAGTATGGAGAGTCCATGAGTTTTCTGATTCTCTATCGACCGAATTGACTAGTATACCTCATGACTGTGAGATTAATTTTGTTATTGATCTTGAGCCTAGCACCTTACCTATTTCTATGTCACCATACCATATGGATCCTATCAAGCTTAAAAACCTAAATTCTCAGCTTTAGGATCTTCTTGGTAAGGTTTTTATTAAAATCAGTGTGTCTCCTTGGAGAGATCTTGTGTTTTTTGAAAAGAACAAAGATGGCTCCATGTGTATGCGTATTGATTATAGGTAGCTTAATAAGGTGACGGTCAAGAACCCTAATCTTATGCCTCACATTGATAACTTGTTTGACCAACTTTAGGGTGTTCTTTAAAATTGATTTGAGATTTGGTTACCATCAATTGGGAATTAAGGCTTAGGATATCCCAAAGACTGCCTATAGGACATGTTATGGTCATTATGAGTTCCTAGTGATGTCTTTTGGGTTGACTATGGCCCAGCCATATTTATGGTTTTGATAAACTGTGTGTTTAGGTCATATTTTCATTCCATCATGAATATCTTCATCGACAACATCCTTATGTGTTTGAGGAGTAGAGAGGAGCATGCACAACATTTGAGGATTATGGTCCAAACTTTGAGGGATCATTTGCCTTTTGCCAAGTTCTCTAACTGTGAGTTTTGGCTTGAGTCTGTGACATTCCTCAGACATGTGGTGTATAAGGATAGGATTATGGTATACCCGATGAAGATTGAGGCTATTTATGATTAGGCTAGGCCTACATCTCCTAGGAGGTTCATAGCTTTATTGGTTTTGCCAGTTGTTATAGACGATTCATCGAGCATTTTTCTACTATTTCAGGGCCCATGACCAGATTGACTCGGAAGGAGGTTCCTTTTTGATGGTCTAAAGAGTGTGAGTCGAGCTTTGGTAAGCTCAAGGAGTTTGTTAATTCAGATCTTATTTTGGCTCTTCCTATTGAGAGTGGGGGGTTCATAGTATGTTGCCCACAACCACCATCTGACTGCGTATCCCCACACCCACCACCACGGGCACTACTACCTTTGCCTTATGCTCCTCTAGTAGAACCTCTCCCTCTAACTACTGATATAAGAGTAGCTATGAAAACTTGGTAGGGATAGTCCTTAGCCAAATGGCCAACCTCATCACACAAAAATATCCTCTATGGCCTAACCTAATAGTATGAGATATGACTAATCTAGAAAGATCCATAACATCTACTTAGATAGAAGACCCACTCCCTAAAACCTATAAGTCTGCCTTTTTGGGTCTATCATGATACCTATGGAAGTCTCTAGAACCTCTACCTCAAGTAGTGTGACCTCTGAACTTGCCATGATAGTTCACCTTTTTGGTACCTCCCCGAGACACTCAAAGAATAGACTTAGTCATCTTAGCATGATCCATTATACTCTGAAATAACGCTTTATACACTACCATCTGAGTCATAGCTATCTGAAGAAAAATATTCAACCCTTTCACGAACTTCTTAATTTTCTCATACTTGGAGGATATATTGGCATATGATTATCTAGACAAGGCATGGAAACATGCCCCATAACGGTCAAAAAACCCTACATAGGTGATCAAACACATCTGTCATCTGATCTTTTAGACTGTAAGGTATAAACCTGTCAAAGACAGCCTCAACAAACTAATCCCATGACATATCTGGAGAACTAAGAGGTCTGTAACTAACAAGTGACCTCCACCAATCCCTAGTTGCATCACTACACTAGTAAGAAGTTTAAGCAACCCTATGAGACTAAATCAAACCAAGGTTATGAATCTTCACATGACAATCAATTAAGAACTCATAGGCATCCTTGACTTTAGCACCACTGAACCTAGTAGATCCATAAGTGAACCTCTCAAACCTCTTTAGATCCTCAGAAGACATAACTATTGATAACGCTCAACTTACATGTCAATTTAGGTGCGAGGCGGTCGTCGTCAATATATTTTCCCAACTTTGAGTTGGGCTCGAATCCACGAGGTGCAACGTGAGTGAAAATTGAATTAGCTCAAAATCGATGAAACTTGCTAAAATTCAAACCAAGAATACAAATATATAAAGATTGGGGGTTTGAGTGAGTATCAAAAATAATGTTTATTTATGAACTTTTAAAGGAATAATTCGGGGATATGAATAATTAGAGTGTAATGAATTAAAAATAGACCTTGGGATTATCCTTTCCTAAGGGAAAATTATGCATGGGAGTATAATGATTAGATGCAAATTCTAGTCGTTAGTGATATAGTAGGCTAGTTGTGAGTCTTGGAGGCTAGTTTGTCAACAAAGCCTCAAAGATGTCACTCATTGAACCTTTTGAGTACCTAACGAGTGTGTCAAATAAAGTCACCTAACACCTCAATTGGGTATCCTTATTTCTAGGATGACACTGAAGGTATAGTCGACCTCATAATCACCCTTATATCTAAGATAGTGAAAATTAGATAACTATGACCATAAATGGTCAACTATTGCCTTGGTACCCACAACCCTCTTTCAAGGATGTTATAGGTTCAGAAGGTTCACCCAAACCCCTCTTTCAAGGATGGTTTGAGCTTTCAAGAGCTTGGGAATTTCACCCACAAACCCATTTGTGTATTTTGGGCTTTCAACCAAAAATTCCAACAAAATTAATCAAACAATAGTAGAGCCCATCACTAAAAACTAGCACATACACAAATGAATCACAACCCATATACAATTGTACCCTATTCTAACATAATCCCAAGAGGAATAACTATCTACACATAAGAATAATAAGCAAGATATACCAAAAAATCTCCATCTATTTGATTTATTGAAAGATAAAGAGAATGCAAATTACAAACTTTAGGATTTAATAAATTTTCAATGGAAATTACTAACCCTCCACTTGAAATCTACTCTAGTGTAATCTTCACCAAAAAATTAGTACAATATTTGTCTCTTTAAGAGTTGAAAACTAGATGGTTGAAAAATTCCACAAAAGTTGGATCCCTTCTATGGGATAGGGTTTGAGCCTCTTAAGGGAATTTGGGATTCAATTTTGTGCATTTACACCTTTGCCCTTGGACTATATTTTTGTTAGGCCGCGAATGCGGGAGTTTATCCGTGTTCGCGGCAACCTCCGCTGTGGTTAGAGCCATCCAATCACATTATATTGACCTTCTTAACTGGCCGTGATCGCGGTCTGAGGAGTGCGATCACGGTGACTGGGGTTATGTTCTTCTCAAGGACTTCAAACTATACTTCTTTCCTTCTTTTAATCTTTTTCAGATTGCTTTCAAATATTTTCATCTCATTACCTATGTGGCTGTAAAATGTGGATATTTGTGCATTTAACCACAAATATGTCTCACTTATTTTTTCAAAACATGGTAATACGAAAGAATGTTGAGTGAAAATAAGTGGTAAATTCACCAGTCATCAATACCCCCAACTTAAAGTGTTCACTTGTCCTCAATCAACATTACCTCTTACCATAAGACAATGCACATTCATGCCCACATAAGATTACCCAATGATCACAATGACATGAAGCTTAGTTGCTACAGCTGCATTTGTTTTTTTAAGATTCAGACATCTGAATCTGAATGCACATATGAATGATTAAGATGTTGTTTCTAGATCTGAAAACTGAATGATTAAGACTGTTTATTTTTTAACATATGAATATGCAAAAAAATTTATTTGTATATATAATAAAATAAAAAATACAATTCAAATAAAAAAATAATTATATATTAGAAAAGTATGTAATTTAATAGAACCAAATTATTATTTGATTCAAAAAAAATATTTATGTTTGTTAGTGATAGTGAAGATAGTTTATAATGATGGATGCGGTAACAACGATTGATGCTAGTGATTAATAATGTTGGTGGTGATAGTTGTGAATGTGACGTTGTTTGATGTTAGTAGTTGTAGGTGTTGATTGTGATGACTGAAAAATGAATGCATGATGGTTTATGATGTGTTGGTGCTAGTTGGAGATGTTATTAGTTGTGATGGTGGAGATGATTGTTAGTAGAGATAAATTATAGCAATAATAGTGGTTGAAATGGTGGTAGAGGTGGCGTTACTAGTGACAATGGTATTGTCAGCCAAAGAATGTGTGGAGGTTGTGATGTATTAGTAGTAGTTACTGGAGGTGCTAGTTGTGATAGATGAGGGATTGACTGGTAGTGGCTTATGATGGTGGTGCTGTTGACGGTGCTGGTAGCGGTGAATATAATTAGAATAATAGAGGTAGTACGTGTAATAGTGATTGACAATAGTAGTTGGTAGCGATATTTGTTGTTGATGGTGGTTGTGATGGTAGAGATGGTTGGTGGTGGTGGGTGGTTGTTGAAAATGGTGGCAGTGGCAGGGGTGGTTAGTAGTGCTGACTGATGATTATGAATAGAGTGATGGTGAATATTATCCAACACTAGAATACCTCTTCAGACCTATTAAGACTTGGTTCTAGATCTGAATGAATAAGACCTATTAGAGCTAAAGTTATAATATAAAACAAATCCACTTAATGGTCTAAAGTCTGAACCATTCAGATTCAGACCTCCATTAAGTGCAAACAAATGAGGCCTACCTCAAGTAGTTCATCAAACATGGGCAAAGATATTATCCCAACACCCCCAACATAAAATGCAATAATGAAGAATGCTAAAGACTTCAAAGAGCAACAATCCTTGATACTCTAGAAGTGACTCGCTTTTTGACCTCAACTACACTATACTCCTTTTGCCTCTTTTCTCAGACAATGACAAAATCACTCACCCCAACTTGTTCACATGCCTCCTCACAAGAATAAAAATTCCACACACCAAGCTACCAAATATGCAACAAGGAATTTAATTGCAAAACTCACTCCCTCACAAGAACTCTCTATACTAAAAGGTGTAATGCCATAGGCTTGCCCCTATTTTCAATCACCACTACAATGAAAGTAAATGTTTGGAGATATCCAAGGGCTTTTTGAGCTTGTAATGTAGGTTTAGGGTAGGGTAGGATATCATTTAGGAAGAACAAGGTTACACCCTCCTTGATCATCTACATCACACTATTTAATCCAACTCTAGATTATGGGCCACTTATTTTTATTTTACAAATGCCTACTTTTATTACCTTTGTTCACCTATTTTCTTTTATATTTGTTTTTTGCAAATTTTATGCACTTCTTTTATTTGTGGTCACCTTTATTTTTCTTACTAATTTTCTCTCAATGCTTAAGCTCATATACATTCACTTACAACGTGGCCCAAAGTTACTTCCTTTAATCTTCACCACCCTAACTTAGGCTTTTAGCCTCAAGTTATATTTTTTAGTTAAAGGAGGGTATGGTTTAAACGAGAGATAAAATTGAATGGCTCACGGCTTGTAATATGTTTACCAAAGAAAGGTCCAACTTCTCAAAGTGGATGACTAGGGATAACATTTATGTATTGGTAGGGTGTTTTAGTCTAAGTGGGCTTCCAATGTCATAATTATGGCCTAATATCATCTCACCAACCAAATACAACAAAAAATTAGCCTGAGAGACTAATGGTGCAAGTTCTTGATGACACAAGTATACATGAGATTGATACAAATATAATCACTTAACATGGCATGTAAATTCGCTAAGGAGGATCAATTCCCCCTCCCATTAGAGACAAAAAAAATGGAGTATCTATCCATTTTCAAAAGCCAAAATTTTTGGAGTCCCAAAAAGACAAAAAGTTTTGTTATAAGACTGCTCACGTCCATGCCCATGATTTTTGAAAATTTTTGGATGGAGGAGAGTGTTTGCTATTGCATTTTCACCACACACAATTTTCTAACCAAGGAAACAACCTAAGCCTTTGCCTCACATTGTTGCTTTCATACATGCAAACCAACCATGTGACACTTAATTTTCACCATAGGTATGAATGTGATCCCAATTCTGAAATGCCATAGGTACTCAGATTTCCCTTGCATTTATGACCTCGATGCCATGGGTACTCAGAATTCCTCTGTATTCAAGGATAAAAAATCCAATCACGACGCTTTTTCCTTAAGAATGTTTTCATTCAATATATCACAGGGAAAAGGTCATCAAACATCACCATAATAAAAATAAAACTAAAGTAAAACAGAAAATCTAAAATCAACAAAATTACTAATCCATGAAACATAGGCATTATCAGAGTACCCAAATGTAGCAACCCAAAAACAAATAAAAAACATCAACAGCGTCATAAAAAACAACATCAAAATATCTATGAATATCAAAACAATACAAATCCAGGGACAGGCACCCCCAACTGAAAAGCTAGCAGTGTCATTACTGTATGAGCAATAAAAACACAAGAAAATGATAGGAGTTCTCCCAGAAATAGCATCAGACACACTGCTCTCTATTGCTAACTCTGCATCATCTCCACCAGTATCAACATCATACCACTCAGTGGGAGCATCATCACTCTTAACCCTGGAAGAAGCCAATCTATCACGGGGTTTCAGGACCTTTCACAGGCCTTTAACCCCCCTTCCCACATTTTGCTGAAGATTTTTTCCCACTTCTTCTCTCTCTTCATAATTTTCTCATAGGAGTCCAAAGATCTTTGTGAGACTCCAACAATGCTGAGTATACCCTTTCGAGCGTAGTAACTATGGCTTCCTGCCTCTGCTGCTCCTTTCATACTTCTTATACTCTGCACGAGACATATAAGAGTGACGCCTAGTAAAGGGCTCTCCCGGCCCCTGAGGCAATATTAAAGCTAGCTCCTTGATGACCAAAATGTCCACTCTAATATCTTCCAGAGGCCCAATAGTGGATGGTCTACATAACTCTAACTCCTCAGTTGTCGACTTACCCAAATCGACTATTCTATTTTTGCTTTGGCCAGTGTACCCTCACCCCTAATTTTGAGTGGAGAGATCCAGGGGTTTAGTTTGACCCAGTTATTTATGGGATACTCCTCCACCTTGGCCTTCATGCATAACTTAATAATAAGAGAAAGAAAAGGAAGAAGTGTACCACCCTGACTCTTGAAATACCTCTATTCTAAATTCACAATTTGGCCCATGTTCAGAGCAATGCCAGATAAGATACAAGCCAACATTTGAGGTCGCATATCAGTGACAACAGTCATATGTGTGAATGGAGAAACTCGCTACAGATGATATTGAACCAAATTTATGCCTCGGCTATGAAGTCATTCATGGGGATTCCTCTTTTGGTGGCAGCTCAGGAGACCTCTCGACCAGGACATAGTATGTTGGCTATCCAGGTCCCTAGCTCACAACTCTTTTCGTAGAATTGAGTTATGTCTGTGTCTAGAAGCATATATAAGCCGTTGGGTTGCTCCCCTTCAAATTGAACCTCCTTTACCCAAATCTTTATTACTAGGTTTGAGAGAGAGATGATTCTAAGATTCACATAGAACTCTCTTACCTAGTGCTCATTAGTAATATAGGGGATCGAGGCAAAATATATCCACTCGATAGCAGCAAGCCTATTAAAATTTTTTGGAAACTTCTCTGGCACCTTGTCCATACAAATACCTCTTTCTAGGAGTAGTTTGGTCTTTGGGAGGTCACTGTAGTAAAGTCTTTGACATTCTGGAGCCATGAAATGGATATGGTCATAATCTTCCATTCTGAGGCTGAGTACCGTAGAGGAGGATGCATTGATGATGTAATGAATTACTTGGATGCACAAAATTTTAGAGTTTGGGGTGCGAATTTGAGAGAAGAATAGAGAATGTCATGTGGGGAGTTATGGGCATCTGAATGGTCTTTTAATTTCCTTGGCCGTCATCGTGGCCTTATTTCCATGATTGCAGACACTCAGCTACCATGATTACGGTGTCATGGGACGTGATCACGATACCTGAAACTAATTTTTAGGCCCTCTACACTCCCCTGCTCAGTCTAAAACACCATAATTTCACACTTTTCCTTTTTCAATTTCAATCAACACTCCTCATAGCAATACAATCTCATGGAATATGCATACACAAAAATAAAATCTACTCTATAATGCAGAAATAAAATGATACTTGCCACTTTCATGGGATATTGGGTTGCTTCCCATCTTTTGTGGAAAGACACCGCTCAAACTATTATTTATGTTTTCACTTAGAAGATTTTATTCTCCGTCCCAACTTTTGCTCACTATGCATTGACCAGCAAAGGGACTAAAGATTCAAATCTTCTATGATGAAACATATTATAAATGAGGACATGGAGGTGCGGCTTCTATATCGCCAATTTGTAGACTTGAACCTTTAACCTAATTTCACATAAAATTTCTGATTTGTCTCCTTGGATAATGGTCGGAACATCAATAGGCCAGTAGTTGAACATCAAAAGTTGAGCTCCTTGGCCTTCGAGTGTAGGGTTATCATGTGCTTATTTGGAATGTCAAACTCCAAAATATAGGGATGGTGCTCCTTCTCCCCAAAATCCATCATTTGATTGAGTAGATGGACTTTCATCACATCCACCAAGCCTAATGTTGAAAAAAGGTAGGAATGAGGTAGATCCCTTAATTCTGGAATCACGTCCATATTAGTATCCTCACCTCTAAATGTAATAGAGTCTTCATAAGAGATTTTCTTAGCTTTTTCTTTTGACTCTAGCACCATTTCCTCAATTTTGGAATCTTCAACTATGTTAGGTTCGGTTAGTTGGGGAGTTATTGAGGATTGTTTGCTACTAAGTTCATCATTTACCGCATAGCTTGGTCTTTTTCTTGATACTCCTCATGTTGAAACCTAGGAAAGGTAATGGTATTTGAATGGTTTGTTTCATTACCCATTTCCTCTATCTTGATAATATCCCTTTAAATGCCTCATTGGATTGACAAGTCAAACATGTCCTCCTCTAATGTAGTTGCCCGATCTAAAAGAGTTTGAAGCATTGCTTCAAAACTAGTTTACCCGACAGTTACTTTGTCGTATCATGAGACCGATCAAACTCATAAGAAGAACTAACATTTGGGTTGGCATAACAAGGGGAGGGAGCATTTGGACAATTACTCCAACGTCCATCTTGACCACCACATAAATAACAATCATATTACCAATAAGATCGAGATGGTGCCTCCATCTCTTTTTGCAGAGCATATCTACAGTCTTGCCAAAAGTGGGGTTTATCACACTATGGACATGGATCGTCAAGATAGGATTTTTAAATACCAAAATTGTATATGTCCTAAGATGCCAGAGTGATAAGAAAACAGAAATAAAAATCCACCTAGCACACGATACAAAAGAAAATCACAAATAAATAATTATAAGTTTGAATTCAAGTAAGTAAGTTAAAATTCCAAACTAACTCAATACGCCGAATTGTTCCTCGGTAATAATGACATTTTTGATAATGCTCAACTTACATGTCAATTTAAGAGAAAGGTGGTCATCGCTAATATATTTACCCAACTTTAAGTCAGGGTTGAATCCAGGAGGAACAATGTGAGTGAAAATCGAATTAGCTCGAAATAGATGAAACTTGCTAAAATTCAAACCTAGAATACAAATATGTAATGATTGGGGGGGTTTGAGTGAGTATCAAAACTAATATTTATTTACAAACTTTTAAAGGACTAATTCAGGGCTACGAATAATTACAGTGTAATCAATTAAAAATAGATCTTAGGATTATGATTTCCTAGGGGCAAAGTATGCATGGGAGTATACTGATTCGGTGCAAATTTTAGTCGTTAGTGATGTAGTAGACTAGGTTATGAGCTTGGAGGCTAGTTTGTCAACAAAGCCTCAAAGATGTCACTCATTGACCCTTTTGAGTACCTAACGAGTGTTTCAATTAAAGACACCCAACAACTCAATTGGGTATTCCTATTTCTAGGATGACACCCAAGGTATAGTCGATCTCATAATCACCCTTATGTCTAAGATAGTGAAAATTAGAAAAATATGCCCATAAATTATCTACTATTTCCTTGGTTCTCACAACCCTGTTTTAAGGATGTTATAGGTTCCAAAAGTGTACCCAAACCCATCTTTCAAGGATGGTTTGAGCTTTCAAGAGCTTGGGATTTTCACCCACAAACCTATTTGGGTATTTGGGGCTTTCACTCACAAATCTCAACCAAATTAATCAAATAATAGTAGAACCTATCACCAACAAACTAGCACATACATAAATGAATCGCAACCCACACATAATTGCACCCTATTCTAGAATAATCCTAAGATGAATAACTAGCTACACATAAGAGTAATAAGAAAGATATACCCAAAAATATCCATCAATTTGATTTATTGAAAGATAAAGAGAAACCAAATTGCAATATTTAGTAGTCAATAAATCTTCAATGAAAATTGCTAATCCTCCACTTGAAAGATAATCTAATGTAATATTTACCCAAAAATTAGTACAATAGTTGTCTCTTCAAAAGTTGGAAACTAGATGGTGGAAAAATTTCACAAAAGTCGGATCCCTTCTATGGGATAGGGTTTAAGCCTCTTAAGGGAATTTAGGATTCAGTTGTATGCATTTACTCCTTTTCCTTTGGGCTATTTTCTTTGCTAGGCTGCAATTCCAGCAGTTTGTCCACATTCATAGATACTAAGAACGTGGTCAGATACATGCGATCACGGTATATTGACCTTCTCTACTGGCCGCGATCGCGGTGACTAATACTATGTTCTGCTCAAGGTCTTCAAACTGCACTTCTTTCCTTCTTTTGATCTTTTTCAGCTCACTTCCACATATTTTCATCTTATTACCTATGTGTCTGCAAAAAGTGGATATTAGTGCATTTAATCACAAATATGTCTCACTTATCCATTCAAAACATGGTAATACGTATGAATGTTCAGTGCGAATGAGTGATAAATTCACCACTCATCAATTGTACTCACAATAATATAAGAATAGTGAATCTCGCTACATAAGATCCCACCTGAGGAGGTAACATACAAGAAGTTTAAACTATTGATCTCAGAATACCAAACTCAAATACAGACACTGAAGAAGAAATAACACTCAAATTTTGTGGGGTGCCATAAGAAGATATCGATACCACTGGAAGATCTACACTCAAAATCGATGAAACACCATATGCAGGCTTTGCCACAAACAAAGGTACAATACTGGGAGTTGGAGGACAACCAGGTGCACTCAAAGAATCACCCTCAAAATGGCTCAACAAGTGAATTAATATCCCTTCTAAGTCTTGCGTAGAAGAACTTTATAGGATTTGTGTAGGGCCTATATCTCTTGCATGCTCAGCCTGAGGCGCAGGGGAGAGTCCCCTGGTACTACCCTTTGATGGGGAAAGTACTCGTGCCCATACACTACTTCGAGCCTGTCCATGGATTACCACTTGCCTTCTGGATTGAGCTTTCACCTCGGATGATAACTCCACATCTCTAGCCTTACAGGATCTAGTCCTTACCATCTATGTAGAAAAGAGTGAAATATGTTTTAGAACACAAGGTATGTAAGAATCCATATGATAAGGAACAAAATAAGAGAGCTTCCTAAAGTTATATTATAGCCCCTCGAAGATAGATATGGATGTCTACATACTAATTCATGAGACTCTATTAGACACCCTATTCTTACACTGATTAGACTAATGAAAACCTAGTTGCTCTAATACAATTTTGTCATAACCCAAAAACCATGGGTCATGATTGCACTTGTCGCGACAAGCCTTGACAAGTAATTCTATCACCCAAACTAATATGAAATGAGAAATCAGTACCAAAACCCAAGGAATGGCTTCTAGGATGAAGCTGAACCACACAAATATGATAATAGCAGAAGTACATAACCAAAAAAACCATAAGAATATCCCTAAATTTGGCATCATAGTGTAATAGCTACTAATACATATCGAAAGTCAAAAGATACAATAATATTCCAAAAGGCTAAAAATTTGTATCATAATACAAAATAAGACATAAAATAGATAGGAAGAGTTAGTAGAGCAACTCCAAAAGTATATATCATCTAGGACCTTTTAAATACCCCAAATAATACTTGAATCAGCTACTGTGCGGCACATTCATACCTAGATCTACACCGAAAGGGCGCATTAGGGGTAAGTACGGTCCATTGTACTTAGTAGATATCATAGGCCAACTAATCAAAGTAGAAAAAACATATAAAATATACATCATGGGCACATCACCTGCAACTATAAAATATCTCAAATGATAGCCCACACTTTCTCCAGAAATAGTTTTACAATGTACACATATACCAAACACATTTATGAGAAAGAAACACAAGTGTAAACGTATACTAAATACAATAATAAGATAGAAAAACGATAGACATATATAACATCAAGGAAAATAATACAATATGGAATGAGCATAAAACATATGAATGCAATGACGAAGACAATGATGATGGTGATGATCTAATGCTCGAGGTTGTCCACAACCTTTATATACCTCTACCGTGTTGTTCTTCCAGGTAGGACATATGGGGGAGGGGGCTTTGAAACCCATGTATAATCCAATATCCAATATCCAATACCAATATCTATAACTTCTCTCCGACACATCCATTGGTAGAGGGTTTTTAAGATGTCAGATTTTCTGTCAGAAAATGTCAATGTGTACATTATTTCCATGGTGATACCATAACGAATTTATATGAAAGGAGGATGTACATTCTCACCATCAACATAAATGAGAATTTCCAAATCCAACCAACATTCGAACCATGTGAGCCAGAATCCACTCAATAAACCAACCATCCATGAATATAATATAATCCATATGCCAATAGAATAAAATAGAAATTACATGCCATTGATACTACATAAACTTCAATTTAGGTTTATTTATTAGAAAATATACAATAAAATATACATACACAAGGCCAAGAATATCATATAAGACCCCACATGATCACACATAACAAATAATGTCATAAAAGCACCAATTCACAATAATATAGGCCCTTACACGACCATAACACAATAATATAGCCATTTTCATGATTGGTTCCAATACCCTTAACATGATTCTTTTACCAATATTAACTACCCTGCCTAGTCTGAACAAAGTTAAGCCATAACATACCTCAAAGCCAAGAAGCGGTACAAACAAGCCTTCAACACCAAGCCTTCGTCTCCTGATGGACCCAAAACCAACTAAAATACACATATAGAATCTACTCATTAAGGAAAAGCCAAAGATGCCCAATTACCCATTTTTGGGTTGGGGTCAAAACGGATCCCCAAAAAGGGTTTCAAAAAGAATGGGTAAAATTGGAATTATTGTCCAAATATATATTTCTCATAAATAAAGGAACTTATAGAAGAAAACCCAAGTAAAATGGGATATAATTAGGGTTTAAATTGAAGAATTCCCAATTTTAGACTCTACGGGCCAAAACCCCCAATTTTTCTCTTTGAAATTAAGTTGAAAGTATTTAAATGACGAGAATCAAAGAAAAATAATTTGGATAGAAGTTTTGGAGCTTACCCAATATAAAAATGGAAGAAATCACACAAAAACTTAAATCTAGAAGCTCCAAGTCACAAAATGGGAAAAATCATAAAATTGGGGATTTAACACCCATGCATCGCCTAAGCGACCACCGGTTAGCTGAAGAAGCTATCACCTAAGTGACCAAGCATTGCCTTACTCTATGCTCGCCCATAACATATGTGACTTGGATGCCTCTTATGTAACTACCACCTAAGAGATGGGGAAGTTGCTTACACGATACCCCATGCTGCTGCCAGTCTCTGAAATGACCGCACCTAAGAGAATGCACTAGCTGAGTGGTGTTCTACCTTATAAAATTCAATACTCCGAACTCAATGGCGATATTAGATTTTTGAAAAAACAACATTTTTGCAAAGTTGACCCTGAAACTTAATTTTAAAGTTTTCCAAACCAAGGGTCAAAATGAGATATAAAAGCTGTAAAACCACAACAACCGTTTTACCAACCAAAAATTAATGTTTTAAATATACTGACACAGTCTGTTTTACCATCCAATGTATATATCTATAAATGTTGACTAAGGTCAACCAATAAACATGTATAACCACCAGAAACTACAATCTTTCACAAATCACACCAAAATGAATTAGGAATTATGCCAATCACCCCCACACCCTAGAAATACCACAATACAACCACGAGGAGGGGTAACATGGTCAAATCACACAAAAATAAATAATTCACAAAAATCACCAAAAATTAGGCAATTATACTCAACAATCTAAAATCTGAATTGTAACCTCTTTTAATGACAAGTTGTATTTAACCAAACGTTCTCTACAGGAACAACAAGTAAAGGATCACCAATGCACTACTTCATCAAGGAGATGTAAAACACTATATGCATGGATGCCAACTCTATATGTAACTCCATCTCATAAGTTATTCCTATTCATAATTTGACAGGGACCACATATTGGGGACTGAGTTTTACATTTCTACCAAAACACGTAACTTCCTTTATAGGAGAAACCTTTTAGAAGAACAAACTATCAATCTCAGATTCAAAATCTCTCTTATTTACATATGAATGTGATATCTATAGGCTCTATGTGGTTCTCAACTTCTCTTGAATAACCGTTACCTTCCTTATAGACTTCTGAACTATGTCTGGACCTATTAATGCAGCCTCACAACCTCTAAAACTTCAAAGAAGATCTATATCTTCTCCCATAAAGAGCCTCAAATGGAGCCATACAAATAAAATAGTGTAACTATTATTGTAAGTAAACGCTATAAAAGGTAGATGAGCATCCTAGTTTTCTTTGAAATCAATGACATAGGCCATCAACAGATCCTCAAAAGTTTGAATAACATGATCTACCTGAGTGTCATTCTACGAATAAAATAGGGTGATAAGATTTAATCTTGTACCTAAATCGTTCTGAAAAAATATCTAAAATTGAGCATAATCCTTTTTAATATCAGCCATCTTGGTAGGCAAAAGGTGGGCTCACTTAGTCATGCGAGCAATACTCACCCAATTTATATCATGGTGATATCTTGTTCACAATAAACCTATAATGAAATCCATATTAAGAATCTCCCACTTTCATGTAGGAATACTTATTCCTTGATTCATCTTATTGGGCCTTTCAAACTTAACTTGTTGACTATACAAACACTTAGCCATGAAATCTACAATAACTTTTTTCATTATATTCCACCAATATCTCTCTCTTAAATCATAATACATATTTGTAAAACATGGTTGAATGGAGATTATCTAGAACTATGCACCATAGTCAGAATTCACTCTCTTATTCCATAGATATAGGGACACATAATCTACCTTGATACCAAAGAACACCATCTCCCCTTGCGAGAAAAACAACACACTCTTCTTAAGGGTTGCTTCTTTCTACTGTAGAAATATGATCTGTCTTTTATTTCGCCCCCATCACTAACAAAGACTTGAAAGCATTTTGCATTATCACACCACCATCATCTAGATTTGAATGATGAACTCCAATCATGTAATTCTATACACATCCTTCACAAGCTCATTCTTATCATCTTCTAGATGTGAAACAATCCCTATGGACACTAGTTAAGAGCATTCATAAGAACTTTTGCCTTACCACGATAGTAAAGCAGACTTATATCATGATAAAGATCTAGCGTCTTCTCTATTGAAGTTTCAACTCTTTCTAACTAACAACATACTGCAAGCTCTTACAATTTGTAGAAACATCTAATCTACACCAAAGTGACAATGATGCCAAATTATCAAAGAAAACACAAAAACTAATAATTCAAAATCATAGGTGGGGAAATTTCTCTTATGAATTTTAAGGTTTCTAGAAGTATAAGCAATGCCCTTACCATTCTATATCAATACACAACGAAGACTAATTATTGAGACATTAAAATAAACCATAAAACCACCTGTTCCTATTGGTAAAGTCAAAGTTGGAGCTGAAGTCAATCAAAGTTTCAACACTTGAAAACTCTTCTCACATGCTTTGAACCACCAATATTTTGTTGCTTCCCAAGTTAGTTTGGTCACTGAAATAGAAATAGACAAGAAACTCTACATGAACCTTTTATAGCTATCGGTTAAACCCAAGAAATTCTTGATGGCTGACAAAGATATACATCTAGGCTGATTTTTATCTACCTTAATATTTTGAGAATCAGCTATAAACTCACAATAGAAACATCATGCCCAAGGAAAGATATGAACTTCAACTAAAACTCAGACTTAGAAAATTTAGTATAAAATTGATTTTACTTAAGAGTCTAAAGAATAATTATAAGGTGATTGACATATTTTTTCTCATTATTGGGGTAAATGAAAAATATCATCCATATTGAGCTATAACTTATACACCCTAGTTTTGAGATCCATAAAGTTTGTGGTAGTATTGTTTAACCCAAAGTACATGACAATAAACTCATAATGACCATATTGTGTATGGAAAGTTATCTTCTGAATATCACCCTCTCTAGGCTTCAACAAATTGTAACCAAATCTGAGATCAAAGTTGAAAAAGCAAATGGCACCCTAGAGTTGGTCGAATAGGTCATTAATTCTTGGGATGGGATATTTTCTCTTAATGGTGACCTTATTTATCTAGCGGTCATTGATAAACATTCTAAGAAAACTGTATTTGATACGCACAAATAGAACTAGAGCTCCCCATGGAGAAAAAACTAGGCCTAATGAAACCTTATATAGGAGAAGTTTCAACTGTGTTATAAATTTATTTAATTTAGTTGGATACATCCTATATGGTGAATAAAGATAGATTAAGTATCAAGAAGAGCTAAGGATTCCAGAAAGATCATTAAGAAAAACTTTGGGAAATTCACTAACCATGGGGACTGACTAAAAAGAAGAGATCTCAACACTGGAATCCTTAACCTGAACTAAATAGTGGATACAACCCATAAAAGTTAATTTTTTAGTCTTAAGATGAGAGATAAAATGAAACTCTAGACTAACTAGATTGTCTTTCCATTCTAACACAGTTTCATTAGGAAACAAAAATTTCACTATTTGGTACTACAATAAACTAAAGCATAACATGAATATAACCAGTCCATTCTTAAAATGACATCAAAATTTCCCTTATCTAGTTATATTAGATAAATTATGGTATTATAGACCAGTGGAATGTCAAATCTGTAATATTTCTTGAAGGATTGATCCTCTAAAATGGAAATACCATCTCTAAGCCTTTAGTAAGAAGGGAGTGATTTTGGTCTTCTTTACATTGGCCTACTTTACTTTTCCTTCCTGGCCCTCTAGAACCAAAGTCCTTGCCACCCACTTCAGGTCTAAATCATTGATTTAGTCTCAAAGGTGGTATTAGGGAGGTTTAGCACCCCTAAAGTGTCATTTATAGTGGAACCATCTATTGAGACATTCTTTATTCAAATGCATATAGTGGGAAAAGGCATAAATAAGTGCACGATTGGGGATATGACATAAAACCCCTAAACTATTGCAAGTTTGCATGCAAGGACAGTCTCTCTCAGAATTTTCTCTACAAAAGTCCTTAACTAATTATAGAAGCCAGGTGCCTCATCACCATGTCATTCAACACAAACCCTCATTTGTAAAGGAAGCCCTAGTAATTTTTCCTTCTTTGTAACACTTATGATAAGAGTATTAGGGAACCTCTGGTATGTATATTGGTTAGCCATAGTATTACCCATACAAAGAGCACAATTATAGTGTTAAAAATAAATTTGGTATGCTATGCAAAAGGAGAAAACAAAATCAAGAAAATAAAAAGTTTCTAAGAAGGATAATATAGATTATCACTGTACTGATGCTTTTTTCATTGTAGTAGTGTTGCTGTAGTGATAAATCTATTACTGCAATGGTGCATTCATGATTAGCAAGACTCAATTACTCCTATGGCGGAATTTAAAATCTTTCTTCAAAATGTTGAATGTTAGATGTAGATCTGCTTGGGTAGGGTATGTATGGAATCTTTTACACTATAATGGGGGTGATGAACACCTAAATTCAAACAAATTTTTAAAAATCATTGAAGAGTGCAACTCAAGGATTTACCAAAGAAGTCACACAAACTTAAATTTGAAGTTGCACCAAAAACCAAATTTAAAGTCATTTTTCTATCCTAATTTTTATGATTCTACTATTTTAAATGCGTAAATAAAGTTGTGAGGATGAAGATATACCTTAGTAGTGTCACTATGAAGTGGCTTGCCCAAGGGAATTAAGATATTTTAAGAGACAATTTGAGAGCTGAAATATAGGGGATCTAAAACAACTTCCCCCTATTTGAAACTATCGAGCCCCGCTGTGGCGACTGTCCTACCACTACAGCGATAGGTCTACTGCTAAAGCGATAGGCTCCGTACAGGTTCATTTTTGTCCAAAATTTTTGTGCGTTGTGTATTTAGTGTTGTCCTAGTTATTTTAGGTGAATTGTTATATAAAATATTATCGTTAGTTATATTCCTCGAGATATAATAATTATGCACTAATTTAAGAAGTTTAAACTTCTAATGTATATACTGGTCGAGTAATGGTGGTTATAGCTTTAGTTAACTGTGATTCAGTAAAATAAAAAAGGTAATTAATAGGAATAAAGGATTGCTATTCCCTTTCAATAACTATCACAAATGTTAAATTTTGAGAATCATGTTGGAAAACCTTATTTCCTCCCTCCATAACTATTTGGGTACAGAAGATAGCTAAATCAACATCTAATGTAATGACACAAACCGTTGTTATATTATAAACCATTCCAAAAAATAATGACACTAAGGAGACAACTCCAACCATAAGAATGAGAAGAGTAGAAGCTGTTGGTGATCACTATCCTCGTCACCTTAGAAACATCAACTAACCTTGGAATTAAACTACACCCAAAAAGGGTATAACAAGTGTAGAATAATTATAACCAATACGTACTGATAGGCATCATCGGTCGACTATGATTAAAGTACATAAAATATAATAGAGAAATTAATGATAAATCATGTACATAGAATGTGACATTTTAAATCCCCTCTATCTATTGTTCATGTTATTATTTAGTGTATGTTACTTCCATTTTCCACTCTAATACTCTAGCCTTTAGATCTTTAGCCTACAATAAATATATGTGTACACAACTTGACAACCAATTTAGAACTACGATGATTAACTTCCCAATATTTCCTTAACCTCCTTATGATATTCACGTTATGCATTAGCTATGTAGAAGTTAGTGATTAATTTAAGGTCATGAGAAATTAAGTAGTGAAACAACAAAATTCCCTATCCCATTTAAACAATTTCGACTGGTAGATCAATGACCATAAATAACTTTCATGTAACTTGTATTTAATAAGAACACTTAGCCTTTTGAAGAACCCTAGAGCTTAATCAAATACAATATAATTAGGAAACAACACAAGTCAAGACCCTGACTGCCAGTATCAACCAAGTTAGCAAACCATGACTCTACAATAATATGCTGAGCATGTCTCTAATATATTGATACATAGATTGTTAAAAAGTATAACATTCATTTAAAATTTAGCCCATCCCACACAAGGATCCAATTGAACCAACAAGTCTATAATCATAAACTCTGTCCACACAGGGAACTAACATACATAACAAGTAAATAGGTAAACTTGATCAACTAAAGGAAGCAATATATGTAACAAGTAAACAAATAAATCTGGTCTAATCAAGGAATCAACATATATAACAAGTAAACAAATAAACCTAATCGACTCAAGGAACAAACATATATAATCCGTAAGCAAATAAATTTGGTTCACTAAAGGATCCACTCAAAGAATAACCATGTTAATAATTGTATTTCATAATTTACTCAAGAAACTAAACATAACAACTAATACATAAACCCCATCCACTATAAAAAATATATAAAGTATACATATAATCTCCGTTCACTCAAGGAACCAATATAACAAGTTAAACTTATAAGACCGATTCACCCTTAACTATTAACACACAACCCTGATTCACTTAAGGAAACATCAGACTCACCTGTACCTTGTACATATATGCTAAGGGCCTTATGGTCTCCCACTAGACATGACTTGAAGGGGATGAGTTTCTATCCATGTACCAAATCCCAAACATCAAGTATCTTCTAACCTAAATCAACTAATATCATGATGATGTCCAAATACTAGTACATCACACAATAATGTATATAAATTCTATAAAAACGTGCAAATATCGACACATACCATAATAATGAATATAAATCTCATAAAGATATCCAAATACTGACACATCCAACAATAATGATAGATATCACAATAATCACAACCACAATTATAATAGGAATAACACTTGTAAAATTAATAAGCTTTTCATCTAAGTTCATTTCATAAGATTAACACTTGATATATTAAATAGTCATTCACTTTCCCTAAATATGCATTGTAATAAGTAACATAAAGGAACAATTATCATGCACACATAAAACAAGCTAGGTTTTCAACTACCTCTAACCACACCTACTGGTTCAAGTGCAATAATCAAGTAAGTTTACAAATATTTACATTGGCACTACAACATAGTCCTTTTCCCAAAATATGATGATTTCATTATTCAACAAGATTTATCACAAATCATTTAGCTTATTTATTATCTTCCTAAGCATAGTTAAGTACTAATATTTATTAGTATGCAACATAATAGCTGACTAATTATTTAGTTAAATTCAATCATTTATATCCAATTAGCCTTATTTCAATCCTTAATAACAGTAAAATTTTGACAAAACTTTAGCATAGACTTATTCATCATCCAATGACTAAACTAGGATTACCATATACTAATTCAATAAAGATTTCCTAACCTTTCAATTCCGAATTAGACCATAAATACTACTTGCTAGTTTTAGCAACCATAGTCCCATAACTAGACACCAACATACGTATATTCATAAGAATTATCACAATTAATGCATAATTCTAAAATCATTATGTTTTTCCCTAAAATAACAACTAAACCAATTTAGATTCCCATAGTGTCCACATTTTGATTAATACTAACCATACACTATGCCCACAAACCTAAGTATGAAATCTTCTATCAAACTGTATTACAATTATGCAATTTAACCAAGATCTACACAAATTAAACCTAGCCTACTTGGGTGCCAAGTTTTTGCAATAACTAAGCTAGGCCTCATATTATCTTCCTTTTTCTACAAATGTCAAAGGCAAAATAACCTAACAATAAATAAGTATAAGACTAATTAATCAATTACTCCTCAAGTAAATTCTTTGAAAATTCAAACCCATTAATTCTACCCTCAGTTATGGTATACAACAATATCCAAGGGTTAGTTAACCACTAAATAGTTCTATCATACTCAACCCACCTTTATTAATGGAGTTTAAAAGCAAAAGGTCCTACCTTTATATAATTTAAGGTCCCCAAATCAAATCTTATATTTTTGAACCACTATTTCATACTAGGAAGAGTTAACTTACAATCTAAAATCAATTCTAGGTCGAAATACATATGACCATAGGTTTTCCCCATTATTTCATGAACCTAAGATTCAAAACAATGATAATTTCATCATAACTCCCCATTCTAATAAATCTAAAAGACGAAGAGATTAATCGATGTTAAAAAGAAGTAAAATTCTTATCTCAACAAAGAATTTTAAGCCTAACCTTGTAAAAATCCCCCTTCTAGGGCTATGGAATAAAATATTGGAGTTTATGGACTGAAACCATCGAAATAAGCTTTGAAACTATTTTTGCTTAGGTATTTTAGGAATTTTCCCACTATAGCAACTTCTCTATATTGACCTATACCTATTTCAGTGACCTTAACTTTTAGGATGAATACTCTTAGTAAAATGGTCATGATTTTTTACTCCAATGATGGATTAATAAATGATTGGTATCCTTGGAAAAAGGACTCATAGATCTTCAATTTGGTGTATTATGACCCATAACTCCTTATATTATAAGAGGAGCACTCATTTTAAGTCCGCTTTAGTTTGAACATAGCCCAAAATTAAATCAGTAAGGACACTTGCAACTTAGCTTGGTGCTAGAGGTATTTTATTACCTTAATTCATAATTAATGCATTCATATAACAAGGAATTGATCCTAACACACTTGAATAATGAGCTTTGTATACCTTTTCTATAGATTTTTTAGTGTAGACTTAATGGGTCATTATATTTGATTCCAATTTACCATCCATTTATTTTTGCATAAGTATTGTGTAAAGAGAAACATGTGATTAGAAGTATAAGACCCTACTTTCTGAGTTGCTTAAATTGCACCTTTATTACCCACTTGCTACCGTATCAAAAAAAACACATGTATACCCAACCTCTCTATAGAGACTTTTCAAGATTAGGAATGAAGTTGTTGTTTCTCTCATAAGTCTAAGAACAAAACCTTGAGAGTTCATGAGGAGATAGCATCTAAACTCAAAGAAAATTGAAAGCTTACCACGTTTAGCCTACTATAGCAGTCCAATTCACACTATAGCAAGACAATTCACACTATAGTGACACCATACTAGCAATATACCTCATGCTATAACAAGATTGACAAGGTAGAAACTTGTGATTTTTCTTACTTTTGCCATTTTCATAATACAATACATAGTTTTTTGACATCCCCTACTAACCCCTTTACTTTAAAAACTATATCCGAAGCTCTATTTACTTAACCTCCATTCTAAAAGTGTCTATGGCTACTATTCCCCTTATTTATCATGATATCACCTTAATTTTATGAATCATAAACCTCAAGACACTAAATATCTATAAACTATGCAACACTAGATTTTTATGGAACCCATCCAAGCTTGAGATTTTTCATCAATGTTCATCTTACGAAAAATTCTACTAGCGCACTTAGACCCTAACCATTGATATAATAAGCACAACATCACCAAAAACTACATGTTTTCATTGACCTATGAATTCTCAATCACAACTCGTATTAATCTATTTTCAACCCTCAACAATCAATTGCTTATAAGTAATAAGCTTTTTAATTATCACTTGAGGAAAGAATATACTTGTTTACCCTTATAATTAACTTATGGCTTGTCTAATTTCTAAATCAACATACCTCAGCCACTTGAGGAGCAATACTAATAAAGTATTATCGTGCAACAATGAGAGGGATATGTCCATGCATAAACACATCTAATAGAAAGTCAACAACTAATAACTAGGCAAGTATAAGTTATAACAAATAATTAATTAAGTGAAGAACATGACTAACAATATGTAATGACTTGATTTTTGGTGATTTTGTGAATTATTTATTTTTGTGTGATTTAAACATTTTACCACTTTATGTGGTTTCTTTGTGGTAGTTCTAGGGTATGGGGATGATTGTCACCTTTCCCAATATATTTTTGTGTGATTGTGCAAGTTTGTGATTTTGGGAGGTTAAAAAGGCTTTATACTTGACTTCATCTAACATTTTTTGTTCTTTCTATTGGATGGAAAAAAAGATAGTGCTAACAGATCTAGAATGTCAATTTTAGTTTAGTAACATGGTTTGTATAGTTTTATAGATTTGGTTTCTCATTTCGACCCTCGATTTGGAAAGTTGTGAAATTAGGTCTTGGGGGTCAATTTTATGAAATTTTTTTTCAAAAATCTAATCTTGCCATTGAATCTATAGCATCAAATTTGGTAAGGTAGCATAGTTTTAATACATTCATGGGATTTCATATGAATCTCAAGGGGTTCATGGAGACTTCAAAATTTTTCCAAGTTCAGTTGATGCACCACCCAGCTGCTGCAGCCGCTAAAGTGTTATTTTGGCTGCTTTAGCGGTAGGTGCTACAGTGCTACTTAGCTGATGAAGTAGTTGACTCTAGCTAGGCAAGGGCACTTTAGCAGTGCCTTGTCTGCTTTAGCAGAGGTTGCTAAAGTTGCCCTTGTCCCCTTTAGAAAACTGTCCAAAATAGACGAATATAGCTAAAATGATTGACCGCTTTAAATGTGACTGCTAAATAAGCAATTTAACCACTTTAGCGGTCAATGATAGTACCTTATATAAAATTTTTGTCTCAATTTTCCACTATTTTTAAATCTTAGAGCTTCAGGTTTTAGAGTTTTTGGGCAATTTCTCCTATTTTCAAGCTTGGGTAAGCTTCAAATCCCTATTTCAATTATTTTTGTTCAAATATTATCATTTAAATCTTGTTAAAAGTAGATTTCAAAAGTGGGATTTGGGAATTTTAGTTTACAAGGCCTACACTATTAATTCTTCAATTTAAATTCCAATTGCAACCCATTTTTACTCAGAGTTTCTTCCATGGATCCCTTTAATCATGGGTAATATATTTTTCAACTAAAGTTTTGATTTTGCCCTTTTATTTTGAAAACTCATTTTGGGGGTCTGTTTTGACCTCTACCTAAAAATGGGAAAATATGCATATTATTGGCTTTTTTTTATATGTAGATTATGTATTTGTATATTTTAGCTGATTTAAAGTCCATTTGTAAGGGGAAGGCTTAGTACTGAAGGCTTTTGGAATAGGTTTTCTCAATTTGAGATAGGTTATGGCATAACTTTCTCCAGACTATGCTAAGTAGTTAATATGGTATTAACGAATATTATGGATGTGGGATCTAATCATGGAAATGGATTTATTATTAATTTGTGCCTTTTGGGGACCTATGTTGTTCTTATTTAGTGGTTTTGAGTCATTAATAGCTATGTGTGACCATGTGGGGTCTTATATGATTTGATTGGCCTGGTATTTATGTAATAGGTTGTTTTATTCTTGGTGGAAATTGTCTAAGTCGGGATTTATGTGGTATCAATGACATATTATTGTATACCCTACTCTATTCGTATATTAATTATGTTTTATAATGGATGGTTGGTTTATTGAGTGGATTATGGCTCACGTACTTGGTGTATTAGTTGGATTTGAAATTCTTATTCTAGTTTGGTTCTGATCATTACTTCCTTATATCATATACATTTATGAAGCATTGGTACTATTATGGAAATACTGACTTTTCTAACAAAAAATATGACATTTTTAAAAAGCCTCTGTCAAAGTACGTGCTAGAGAAGAGTTATGGATATTGGATTGGTATTGGTTGTATAATTGTATATAGGTTTTATGCCCCCCTAAGTGTCCTACATCAAGAGTACTGCTCGGTAGGTGTATATAGAGGTTGTGCGATAAACTCATGCATATCACATCATCATTATCTTTTCTACATTTTATACATCGTGTAAATTTTGTATTGTATTTGCATGTCTAATTGATCTCTATCTATTTGTGTTTCCTTCTTGCATTTGTATTTGGTATATTTTTTTATTTTAAGATTATTAGCGGAGACTATGTAGGACACCATTTGGTACATTTTTCATAGTATAGGTAACGTACCCATAGTGTGTATTTTATATACTTTATTTTTTACTCTGCTCAGTCGGCCTATGATACCTACAGAGTATAAGTGGACCATACTCATCCCCACTATGCCCTTTTGTTATAGATCCATGTATAAATACATCATATGGTAGATGATTTTGAGCAATCGTTGGAGTATTTTTGAGGTAGTGGATGGTATATACTTTTAGAGTTGATCTACTACCTTTTTTTATTTAGTTTTTATCTTGTTTTCATATTTTGAGACAAATTATATTCCTTTTTTAACTATCAGTTTTATAGGTTGACTTTGAGATGTACTTAGTTGGTTTTTACACTATGACACTAAATTTTAGGGAGATTTATGGTATCATTGTTTTGTATTTTTTTGCTATTATTGTATATGTGTAGTTTAACTTTTTTATGAAAGCCTTACCTTTATTTATTGTGTTCTTTTTCTCATTTCATATCAGTTTTGGATGCTAGGCTTACCTATCAAGGCTTGCCGCAATAAGTGCCGTCATGACCTTTTGAATTTTGGGTTGTGACAAATTGGTATCAGAGCTAGGTTCATTGGTTTCATTAGTGTAAGAATAGGGTATCTAGTAGAGCCTCAAAGATTGTTATATAGACATCCATGTCTATCTTTGAAAGGCTATAAGATATATCTAGGAAACCTCTCTTATTTTTTTCCTTATGGTGCTGGTTTTTCCATACCATTTATTCTAAACTAAGTTACACTATTTTCTATAAAGTGGTGAGGACTAGATATTATTAGGTAGGAGATGTAGAGCCATTATCAAAAGAGAAAGACCAGTCTAGGAGGCGAGTATGAAGGATGCCCTTTCTAGAGTTAGGATTAGGGAGATCTCCCCTAATCTTTAGGTTGAGCATGATGGAGTTTGTGGCACACTTAGGTCTCACAAAGTTTTTCTACCCTAGTCTTGGAGGGGTTATTAATTTGTTTTTTGTCTCATTTGGAAGGTGTTCTTTTATGTACACCTAGTGTTCCCCAACTCTGATTATTGTATCTCCATCTATACCAAAGCCTACCTATAGTGTTCCTTTAGTTCTAAGTGTGGATCCTCCAGTGGTACCAATATCATCTTATGGTACTCCACAGACTTTGAGTGTTGTTTATTCTTCAGTGACTATATTTGAGTACGGTATTCCTAGATCATGAGTTCAACCTTCACCTATGTCACCCTCAAAGGTGGGTTCTCACCCAACCAGATTCACTATGCTTCCTATTATTAAAAGTATAGTTATGTTTCCTAAGGATCAAAAGAGGTTTATGATATTCACTTAATTAGGTCTAACCAAGTTAAATAATATTGTGGGTGGGGATGCCTATAAGTTCTTAATCGATTGTCATGTAAAGTTTTATAAGCTTGGTTTGCTTGAGTCACATGGGGTTGCTTACACTACTTACCAGTTGAGGGATATCGCCATGGATTAGTGGTGATATCTTGACAATTATAGTCCTCTTGCATTGCCATAGATAACTTAGGATCAGTTTGTTAAGGCCTTTTAGGATATGTTTGTGCCGTTCACTTTGAGGGATCAATTGAGAGTTGCATTTGATCACTTAGATTAGGGTTGAATAACTATTATAGAGTATGAGGCACTTTTCTATACCTTGTCTAGATATTCTTATGCTAGTATTGGCATAGAGTATGAGAAGATTCAAAAGTTTAAGAAGGGGTTAAATGTTTCACTTTACCTTTCTACAACTCAGATGGTAGTGTTAGGAGCATTATTTTAAAGTATAGTAGATTATCTAAAGAAGACTTAGTCTATTCTTCGACTGTTTCAAGGAGACGCCAAGAGGGTGCACCATTAGGGCTACTTTAGAGGTAAAACTCCACTAGGTTTCTACAAGTATCATAGTGGACTGATACATACCACCTTGTATAATTCAGGTAGTGCTCTTTTGGTTCAACAACTTTGGGTGGTTGTTATAGCTTAGCCGTACCTCTCTTATTGAATAGGGTTATAGATATTTCTTTGTGTGTGATGAATTTGGCTATTTTACATGGATTGTATCCCTATGTGTGTTTAGGCCTACTCTTTTATCAATGGTCAGAGGTAAAGGTTCTACTAGAGATGCATAAGGCAGCGATAGTGGTGCCTATGGTTGTGGTTGTGGGGCTACTTAGTTAGATGGTGGTCGTAGATAGTGTTATGTTATATCCTCCAGACTGGAGGCAGAGGCATCTGATGTTGTTAACATAGGTATCATCCCCATTTTCTTTAGATATGCAATTGTATTATTTTATTTGGGGTTGATTTTCTCGTATGTGTCAGTATGTTTTTGATTTAAGTTTTGATTCTACTAGTGAGCCTCTTTCCATGCCTATCCATGTATCTATACATATATGAGACTCTTTAATGGTGGATTGTGTACACTGATCTTATTTTCTGACCTTTGTTGGGCATAATATTTAGGTATATTTGATTATCTAGATATGGTATATTTTGATCTTACTTTGGGTATAGATTGGTTAGCTCCTTATTATGTTATCCTAAACTATTATGCTAAGACCATAACTTTAGCTCTGCCGAGTAAGCTAAGGATTGCTTGGAAGGGTTCACTTCATTTAGGTCTCAAGAGGGTTATATCCTTTCTTTAGGCTTTTATTTAGTAGAAAGAGGGTGTTTTTCTTATTTGTCCAATATTTATGATACTAGTATTAATTTCGTTTCTCATTTGGGTTTCGTTTGTATTTTCCATGAGTTCATAGATATTTTTCTTATACATTTTCCTTGTATTCCTCTAGATTATGATATTGACTTTTCCAATGATGTAGTGTAGAGCATCAAGACCATCTTTATTACTCCTTATAAGATACCCTAATTGAGTTGAAAGAATTAAAGAATCAGTTATAAGAGTTTTTGGATAAGGTATTTATCCAACCTAGCATATCACTTTGTGGTGTGCCTGTCATGTTTGTGAGGAAAAAAGATGTGTCTATGCATATGTGTATTGATAATTGGTAGTTGAATAAGGTGATGTTTAAGAATAAGTATCCTCTTTCTTGGATTGATGATTTCCTTGATCAGCTTTAAGGTGCTTCAGTATTTTAAAAGATTGATTTGAGGTTTGGTATGACCACTTGGTGATTAGGGCTTTAGTTATTCTAAAAATAGCTTTTAGACTAGATATAGTCATTTTGAGTTCTTAGCCATATTCTTTGGATTTACCAATGCAACAACCGCGTTCATGGAGTTGATGAATAGAGTATTTCATGTCTCAACTCTTTTTTCATTGTATTTATAGATGATATCTTATTTTATTCCAAGATTGAGGCCGGACATGAGAAGAATTTGCAAATTTCACTTAAGAGATTGAGGGATGAGAATTTATATGCTAAGTTCTCTAAGTGTGAGTTTTAGTTGTAGTTTGTTAATTCTTAGGTCATGTGATGACCAAGGATGGTATTATGGTTGATCTGGCCAAGATTTTAGTAGTTCATGATTGGGCTAGGCCTACTCTCCTATCTTGATTTGGAGTTTTATTTGTTTAGCATGATATTATCGGTATTTAGTCAAGGGTTTTCATATTTTGCGGTACTATTGACCAAGTTGACTAAGAAGAAGATTTCCTTTCAATGGACTGATGCTTAAAGGGAAGTATTTGTTGGCATCAACTCCTATCTTGACTTTTCCCAAGAAGGCATAGGATTTATCATCTTTTGTTATACTTTAAATATTGGGTTAGGTTTAGTGTTTATGCAAGAGTGTAAGGTAATTGCATATACTTCTTGTCAGTTGAAGCCCCACGAGATGAATTACCCTACACATGATTTAGAGTTTTGCATGATTAGTTTTGCTCTGAAGTTATAGAGGCACTACTTCTAAGGAGTCCATTGTGAAATTATTCCCGATCATCGTGGTATTCAGTATTTCTTCACACAAAAAAATCTTAATATAAGGCTGTGGTTATCTTGAGTTTCTTAAGGACTAGGACCTTACTATTTTCTATCATTCGGGCAAGGCTAATGTAGTTGCGGATGCCTTAAACTAGAAGTTGACTAGCATGGGTAGCTTGGTGTATCTTTTGACTTAGGAGATGCCTTTGGTCTTAGAGGTTAAGACTTTGGATAACAAGAAGGTTAGGCTTGATATTTCAAAACCAAGACATATTTTGGAATTTTTGGAGGCTAGTTATTCCTTGATGGAGCAGATTTGGGCTAATCAATTTAATGATATTATGTTGAGAGTTATTCAGGATAAGTTGTTGAGTGGTGAGGATAAGGAAGCCTCGCTTGATCCAAATGGTGTTTTGAGGATTAGAGACAAAGTTCGCGTACTGAGAGTAGGTGAATAGGTTAGATTGATTTTGGAGGAGGCTCATTGTTATAGGTATTCTGTCCATCCTGGAGTGACATAGATGTATCCTAATTTGAATGTAGCGGATTTTGTAGCTTGTTCCCTATGTTTCCAATAGGTAAATGATGAGTTTTTGTGGCCTGGTGGTTTTCTTTAGGGGTAACCCATTACTGAGTAGAAATAGGAACATATCGCTTTGGACATTGAGACTGGGTTGCCTCGTACTTCTCATTAAGCTGATAGTGTTTGGTTCATCGTGGATCGATTGACCAAATCTGCTTATTTTATTCTTGTTTAGGTTCTTTTAATTCTGAGAGATTGGCAGTATCTATATTCGTGAGATAGTTTATCTTTATGGTGGAATATTGTCTATTATCTCAGATAGAGGTTCAGTGTCCATATCTCACTTTTGGAATACATTTCAAAAGGATTTGGGTACCCGAGTTGATCTTAGCACAACTTTTCACCCCCAAATTGATGGTTAGTTAAAGTGGACTATTTAGGTTTTGGAGGATATGCTCTGTGCTTATGTTATAGACTTTGGAGGTCAGTTGGAGAAACATCTAGCTTGGGAAGAGCTTGTGCATAATAATATCTACCATTCCAATATTGAGATGGCTCCCTTTGAGGCTTTGTATTGTAGGCATTGTCGCTCTCCTATTGGTTGGTTAAGGATTTATAGATTAGAGCTTAAGGTATGGACTTTCTTCGTGAGTCTTTAGATAGAGTTTGGGTATCTCAAATAGAATTCAAGCGGATCAAAGTAAACAAAAGTGCTATACTGATTGTAGACTTTGTGTCTTGAGATTTAGTGTTGCTGATCGAGTCTTCCTTATTGTATCACCCATTAAGGATGTGATAAGGTTTAGAAAGAGGGTAAAACTTAGTTCTAGGTATATTGGACCATTTAAAATTCTTCAGACCATTTATCAGCTGTTCATCCAACTTTTCATGTTTCCATGCCGACATTACATTACAAATGAGTCTTATGTTATTTGTTGGGATCCTATGTTGTTATATGAGAGGTTGTCTTTTATGGAGGAGTCCGTCTCCGTTAGCCAAGGATGTTAGGCAGTTGTATTCTACAGATATTCTGGTGGTTAAGGTCCAGTGGAGACACTGACCTATAGATGAGACTACTTGGGAGATTGAGTCTATTATGTATGGCAGTTATCTCCATTTTTTTTCTAATTCTGGTATCTTCCTTAGCCTTTATTTTTAGGATCAACTAGATTTTTAGTGGTAGATGATGTAATGACTTAATTTTTGGTGATTTTTGTGAATTATTCATTTTTGTATGATTTGACCATTTTACCCCTATTAATGGTTGCTTTGTGGTATTTTTGTGGTGTGGGGATGATTGGTTTGCCTCCCAATGTATTTTCATTTGATTTGTGCAATTTTTGTGGCTTTTAGAGGTTAAAAAGGCTTTATAATTTACTTTGGTAAACATTTATTGTTTTGTTTGTCGGATGAAAAAATGGATTGTGCCAATAGATTTGGAACTTTGATTTTAAGTTGGTAACATGGTTGGTTTGGTTTTATAGCTTTGGTATCTGATTTTGACCCTCAATTTGGAAAGTTGTAAATTAGGTCTTCGAGATCATTTTTGTGAAAACAATGTTCTTTCAAAATTCTAATATCGCCATTGAGTTTGGAGTATCAAACTTTGTACGGTAGCATAGTTTATTTGCATTCACATGATTTTGAATGAATCCCGAGGGGTTCGCGGAGACTTGAAAATTTTTTCCAAGTTCAATTGGTGCACCACCTAGCTGGTGCAGCCTCTAAAGCACCATCTGGCCACTTTAGCAGCAGGTTCAAAAATGCCACTTGGCCGATTAAGCAGCCGACTCCAGCTGAGCAAGGACTCTTTAGCGTTGCCATGTCCACTTTACCAGAGGTTACTAAAGAGCCCCTTGTCTACTTTAGCAGACTGGCCAGCATAGACGGATACCGCTAATTTTGTACTTGACCCCTTTAGTGGTGACCACTAAAGCGGGTATTTGACCGTGTTTGCAGTCAACATTGGTACCCTATATATGTTTTTTTTCTCGATTTTCCACTATTTTTTAGACTTAGAGCTTTGGGTTTAAGTGTTTTTGGGCGATATCTCCCATTTCCAAGTATGGGTAAGCTCCAAATCCCTATTTTGATTATTTTTCTTCAAATCATGTCATATAAAGCTTGTTAAAACTTTATTTTCAAAGTGGTATTTGAGGATTTTTTTCGAAAAGCCTAAATTAGTAATTCTTCAATCTAAACCCCAATTACAACCAGTTTTTACTTGGGTTTTCTTCTATGGGTTCAATTAATCATGGGCAATATATTTTTGAACTAAAATTCCAATTTTACCCTTCTTCTTTGAAAACTCATTTTGGGGGTCTGTTTTGACCCCGACCCAAAAATGGGCAATTGGATATTGTTGGCCTCTTTGATGTGTAGATTTTGTATTTGTATGTATTAGTTAATTTTGAGTCTATTCATGAGGGGGAGGCTTCATGTTGAAGGCTCTTAGGGTTTCCTTCATTTGAGGTAGGTTATGACTTAACTTTCTTCAGACCGGGCTGGTTAATTAATACTGATATAAAAGCATATTATGGGTGTAGAAACTAACCACGGAAATAAATTTATTATTGTTTTATTCTAGTGTAGGGGCCTATGTTGTTGTTATTTGGTGTTTTTGAGACATTATTTTCTATGTGTGACTGTGTGAGGTCTTATATGATGTTGTTGGTGTGATATTTATGTAATAGGTTATTTTCTTCTTGGTGGAAATTGTCTAAGTTGATATTTATATGGTATCAATGGTGTTATTATTGCATAACTTATATATTGGTACATGGATAATGTTGGATTATGGATTGATGGCTTATAGAAAGGATTTGTGGCTCTCTTTCTCGGTATATTATTTGGATTTTGAAATTTAATTCTAGTTTTGTTGTAAGCATTACATCCTCTTATCATATACATTCATGAAGCATTGGTACCACTATGGAAATACTAGATTTTCTATCCAAAAATGTGATATCTTTAAAAACCCTCTGGCGAAGTATGTGCTGGAGAAGAGTTATGTCTATTGAATTCGTAGTAGTTATTGGTTTGTATATGCTTTTGGAAACCCCCATAGGACCTACCTCAGGAGCATAACTTGGTAAGTGTATACGGAGGTTGTGAGACAACCTCAGACATATCACATTATTATCATCATCATCATTATTGCATTTCATACATTTTGTGTTGTATTTGTGCCTTTGATTTGATGTCTATCTATTTGTATATTTTAGAACTGCTACTGGAGATGGCATAGGCTATAATTTAGGATAAATTGTAGGAGACGTGCCCATAGTGTGCATTTTATATACTTTATTTTCTACTCTACTCAGTCGGCCTATGATACCTACTAAGTACAAGTGGACAATACTCATCCTTACTGCTCCCTTTTGGTGTAGATCCAGGTACGAGTGCATTGAACGATAGCTAAATTCAGCTATTCTTGGAGTATTTTTGATATAGTGGTATGTCTTTACTTCCACAATTAATTTACTACCTTCTGTCATTTAGTTTATGTCTTGTCTTTGTATTCTGAGATAGATTATGTTCCTTTTTGAGCTATCAATTGTATATTATGACTTTGATATGTACTTAGTTTGTTCTTACGCTATGACACCTAATTTTGGGGAGATTTATTGTATCACTGTTATGTACTTTTCCACATTTATTCTATATATGTGGTTCAGCTTTGTTCTAGAAACGTTACCTTAGGTTTTTTGTTGCTTTTATTATTTCATATCATTTTGGATGATAGGGTTACTTGTCAAGGCTTGCCGCGATAAGTGCCATAATGATCATTGGATTTTTGGTTCATGACAAAACAATAAGTTCTACCTAGCCTCAATTGTTCCATAAATAGGCATGAATAGAAATTAGACCTTCCTATTTTGCCAATAGCCTGGATCACTCATGGATCCAATTAATAACAACAAAAATCACATTACTTTAAATAATAACTACAATTCATAGTAGGAATTTTTATGGCAACAATTCCTGTTGTTATACAACAATAGCCCCTTTTCCATGGTCCTTATTAATATACCGGCTACATTGAAACAAAAGTTTACATAATCATGAACTATTTTCCCTTTACCATTGAATTCGCATATAGTTTCCAAGTAAACCACATAGCAATTAATTCCTTTAACTATCAACAAATAAACATGTTATGACTTTTCAACAACCATGAATTTTATAGCAGTTCAATAATCAAATTTCACATGTTCAAAGTCATTCAAGCAAAACCAAACTAGGTAAGTATCAACCTCAAGTTTCATCATCAAACAAGCCCTTTTTATTATTCGTTATTCACCTTATGATAACTATTAACCAATTATTAATAAATTTACACTGTATCAATGGAACGATACCAATTGAAACCTTCCTAGTTTCAATTTTTGTTTTCTTGTGTCATTTCAAATGGACTCACATGACGTTCTTTTGCCTCATCGAGAAACCAACTAGGATTTAGAGATACTATAACACCCTTAAAATTCTTAGCTAATTTTCTAACCATTTATCATATGTTTAAAGGCAGAAAAATAATTATTTTAAACTATATATATGTATCATGATCATTCTCCCAGTATGTAAAGTGATTTCTATGTGAATCATGGTCATAGGATTCATTTAGAGAAGAGTTGAGTTGAGAGCATTTATTATCGATCAAGTTTTAGTATTTGATCCTACAAGGGTCAACTTTAAAAGAGTATAACTTCTAGAGTATATCGAGTTTTGGGGCTCAAGACCCAATAACTAAAAGATATTTGAGTCCTTTTTCCAATTCATATAACTTCCCCTTAATGAGATATTGGAGTATAAATGTACTCTTATTTTACCTAAGGGTGTCTATCTGCAAAAGATTAACAACCTGAATTGATGAGACATCAACTAGTTGATGAACCATCAACTGGTGGACGACCCATCAACTGAAGTCATCATCCTTGCCAGTAAAGCTCAAAATTGGTAACTGACTGATGACTTAAGTTGATGAGCCATCAATAGGTTGATGGGTCATCAACCAAGTCGTCAGATGAAAAATTTTTGCAAATTGTTTTAGTTTTCCTAGGGTTATTTTTGTCTTTTCCTTACCTCAATCACTTCCCCCACGACTTAAATCACTCAATAAACACTATTTACTCAGTGTTTAGAAAGTTTTCATTGCTTTTTCTCCCCTCCACTCTCAAGGGAAATAAAATTAGTGCTTCTTCTTAAAGTTCAACTTCCAAGGCTTCGAACTCAAGTTTTCCTTCAAGATATATATATATGTTCAGGTTTGTGTAGTTTAAACAAGGGTTTTCTTTCACCCTTGTGCCCTAAAAAATCATTTTTGTAATTGATTTTAGGAATTTGCATAATAGAGTTCATACCCACTTTACATGATTTGAAACTATAATGCACTCTTATGAATGAAATTGTATTTATTATAAAAATTCATGGTTTACTCATGTTTTTACTCGTACGGTTGATCTGATGGAGTAAATTTTGTTGTCCTTCACAAAAAATATCATAAGTTGGTAAATACTTATGATTTTAGCATGATTTACTCAGTTTACAAGAAATTTAAACTTATGATTTCAGATTCAGAATGAAATTCACATTTGTACTTATGGTCATGAAATAGAAACATAAGCATATTGTGATTTTCGGACTTATCAACTCATATGCTTATATGATGGTGATTTTTATTAATTTTATATGCAATAGTATGATTTTGGGAGTAGTATCTATCATGTATGGGCAAGGTTTAAGCATATCCTAGTCCCCTAAACTACGTGCCACTGTAGGTATTCATTTTTTTACCTTGTCCGAATGGGCATTTACATGTGATCACATTTATACAACTTTATACCCTGGTAAGGTATATTAGATCATTTTGATGGGGCATTTACATCAAACTCTATGTTACTTTCATTGTTTATATTGGTAAAGAAAATCTCCCACCAAAATACTGACTTTAGAAACTAAGTGTAATAGCTCATTGACTTTACTAGATTATGCTTTACTACTTATCATTTATTCTATTTCAAATTTTAGTTTTATTCATGGACATGGTAAGGCTACCAACACTTAGAATGGACGTTATAATCTTATAATTTATAACAGTGTTTACTTAATGCATTAACCCCTATATACCCAGTACATTCTAGAAGTATCGACCACATATTAGCTTGTGTGGCTATATTATTTTGTTATGTAGGTGTTAATTGCAGCACATAGAATGATAATCCAGTAGTTCGCAGCTTCCAACAAACAATTGATGAGTTCTCTTCATTTGAGGAATCAAGTCAGTTATAGTTCTAGTATTTTATTTTTATTCCATTGTATTGATTAGGGGTATCTTGGGGTCATGTGTTGGCTGCCTATATGCAGTACTAGTAGAAGCTTTACTGGCAGTCAGTTAGAGTTGATGTATTTAGCTCTAATTTTCTTTTGTATAATCAAAAACGTTAAAAATCATGCAAAGGGTTTGAGAGTAGAAAATTAATGTGTTTTAAGTGCTTTAATAAGTGCTTTAATTTGAAAACTTATGTCCTCTTCCATAAGAGTTGAACGATTAAGACATAATATGATATGTATTCTGATTCATCTTTAACCATTCATCATAGATAGCACCTATGAGAGAAGAGAGTGCATACCTAGATTATTGATAGAGTTTTCATTTGAGGAATAGTGTAATTTAGGGAGTTATGAATCATAAGCGAGTAGAACAATCTCAGAGTTAGGAGTACGGATTTACAAGTATAGTGATAAGAAAGATCAGGATAGTAATTTGTTAAGGGTATATTGATGGATCTATGTATACTATTAACTTAGGATTGAGGTGATATATATTTAGGTTTTAACTATATGGTAGTGAGACTGGTGTAGATTTTATGGTGTAAGGTAGAGAAGGAGTTATTGAAATTCAAGAGGGGAGTGGTGAATTGAAAATTTTCTTCATGAGTTGATACTGACTCCTCACAGTTGACTCGCCTGCAGATCAATGAACTTTACAAGAAGATTAAATTTAAACAATTAAGCACCTAAATAATAAAACATAAAATAATAACATAAAGATTTATCCTGGTTCAGAACACTAATGTGGTGCCTACTTCAATCCCCTTGGGTTTCAAATTTTCCTTAAATCGTTAAATGTTTGGCTTGAGTACAATGACAGGAAACAAGTTTTGAAGACTTATTTTGATCTAAAGATTTTCTGACACAGCTTCACTTGATGTTATAAAGTTGACTCAATCCTACTCTTTATATAACAGTTGTAAGATAAAGTTACAAAGCCTTGTATTACTAAGAATGAGACACTTTGAATTTTCTCCTTAAAGTTACGTAACTTGTGTTTGTCTTTAGTCTTCATCATTAATAGTCTTTGGCTTGCTACTCTTTATAAGAAAACCCAAGCGATTTCTTCTCAATCAAGGATTTAAATTGATTCCTTGATGGAGGAATTTAGCCATTTGATATGTCCATATCAAATATGTCCATATATGGCTTTGGATCACGTCTATATTAGATATTTCTGTGATCTATATTTTCTTTTAGTCTTGTATTTATTGATGTCCATGTAACGGTTGTTGCCTTCCTTTCTTTTGTTTAGATCCTGATTGATTTTCTAATTGATCTAGTCTGTCGTGATTCAGGGGTGGTGATTCTTCTTCCATTTCTAAGTTGTTTGATTAATTTACTTGTAATTCTTGTTTAAGTGTCGTGATCTTCTTATTATTGGATATTTTTCCATTCCTAGAGCCGACTTCCTTTATTAGTAGTCTTTAATATCCTACAAGGATCCACTTGTTATCTTGTTATTATTAAAATATAGACTTCGAAGGCTAATAATCTCCCCCTTTTTGATAATGACAAACATGAGTAAACATTAGTTGACTTCTCTGTCAGTCAGCTTGCTCCCCTAACTTGTAAGCATCAGTCGGCCTTTGTGTACAAAAATTTGACTTTGTTCCCCCTGACTTGTGAGCATTTTTGTTGTTCTAAGTTTCTTGGATTATTTCAATTTTCTTGGATATTCAGTCGATCATTGTGTGTCAACTGTTGACTTATTTCTCCTGACTGATGTGTGCTTCCCTTTCTGTCTTTCTCCCCTTTTTGGCATAGTTAAAAAGAATAGCAGTAGAAAGAAAATAGTGCACATAGACAGAGCAACACACAATACACATAAACAGAGTTAGTAGATAACCATGGATAGTAATAATTTATTAACTAGGCATAGCAAAGCAAATTATCAGATAGTATGGTAAAAATTATCTTACAGCCTATAACCATAAGGGACAAGACCTCCTTTTGAATAAAAAGTTCAAAATTCACCGTTTCACCATAAAGTAGGTGAGAGTGTTATGCATATTTTGACAGAACTTGCCATAGGAATTTTCAACATTCTTGATAAAAAAGAGTAGGAGTTTTGAACATAGAAAGCTAGATCATCATTCAAGTATAAGACTTGGGATTTCAAAGATTCCATGCGAGAGAGCACTCCAAATAACATCTTGACTACTTCTTGTTTAAGCCCATCGAGTCCCAATTAGACCACACTTATGTCAGATCTTGTACATTTCCCAAGATCTAAGAGCTTGGTAGTAGACTCCTAGAGTTGTATGATACCTTCATCGATGGCTTTGTACCAACTGCTTAACTTTTTCAAGTTCCTTCATTAAGGAGACAGAGAGGTTAGAGATAGATTTACTTACCTTTGGAGGCCCAACCTTAGTACGGGCAGACTACTTCCTGCACCATTAATCTTCCACCAGAACATATCCCATGCTATTAAAATTTCTTGAATCATAAGTTCCAGTTACTTGTACAGAGGGATAAGCAGAGAGATGGATAGAGTAGAACAAGAGGATCCAAGTGATAAGCAGTCCATATGGAAAACTGGTAGATTCTTTGAATTCCCTTATGCTCTCAAACATGTACTCGCGTATCCAAGAGTCCTAATTTATTTTGATCTTTTCAACCAAACAGTATAGCACAAAGACATCACAATAAATGATGTTACTTAGGGATCTTTTTCACAGAATCAAAGTGATAGTAACGATATGGGCCATGATGCAAAAATTTGAAGTATAACGATAGAGGACCAAATTTGGTTGATATAGAGTCAGGGTTAGACAAAAATTTCTTGGATTCTTCAAAGCCTACTTCAAAGTCCTCAAGCCAGTTATTGTTGATAAAAGGGACCACACCAGAAAGTATGGAATCAAAAACATTTTCAAATAGAAAGTTATTCAAGACAATTTTGTGCCTAGGAAAAGAGTCTCAAATTCACCACTGTCTGGGGAAAATTTGATAATGGAGTAAAACATGCGAACAAGGTCTTCATAAACTAGAAGTCCACATAGGAAAAAAAGTAAGGAGAGATCTTGAAATTTGAAAAAGTGGTTAACATTTCAAGAGGCATCATTAAGTTGGCTGAGATTGATGATAGGCTAGGAACGATTGAGTGATTTTTGATGGAGAGGAACTTTTCCTTGTGGAGGTTTGTCCAGTATTGATGCATCTCCTATGGAGGGAGAGAGTTAAGAGGATTTAGAAGGGGTTTCTTAGCAGAGGAAATAGGGCTTGAAGAGGGTCATCATCTCTTGAGGAGAATGGACAAATATGAGGACTCATCTGAGGATTTTGTAAGAAAAATAGGATCATCAGAGAAGATTCGAGAAATATTATCCATGGAGTGCGTTTTTTTCATGAGAAAGATAGAGGGTGAGATTTAAAAGAGGAGAGAAAGGGAGAAGGAGAATCGGTTAAGACAATCTAAAAGAGAAAATTGTTTAGAAGGGATAGGAATAAAGAAGTGAAGAGGTGTGAAGTAAAAGGGAACTGATGGAGGTGAAAAGACACTACATGGGGAAGAGAGAGGGGCGGTAGAGGTGGCATGGGAAACGGTGAATTAATGACGACATCATTTTAAAAGAAGACTTTTTGGTAAAATAGGTAAAATTGGACTAAGTAAAAATATTGTGACCAAAAATATCACTCATAAGTCTTTAATACTAAATTATTTTCAAAATCTTTCTTATATTAATGGTTTTGTAAAAAATAAAGTTGGACTAAGTAAAATGATTCGTGTCCAAAAATATGACTCATGAATTATTAACAACAAATAGTTTTTTGAGAAATCAAGATATTTTTTGAAAAAAAACCAATTTTCTACAAGATCATGAAAAGAAAAATACTCAAACCTAATATACTTTTCCCCAAATCCACAGAATATTGATGTGGACTATCAACACAGTATTATCACACATTTTGGGAACAATCCTAAAAGACAGATTAGAATAAGTAGTTGACGCAAGTAGTTGTGTATCCAGCTTAAGTTGTTGGCGAGTCAACTAAAGTTTGTACCTTGATGAGTCATGAGTTTGGGGCATCGAATCTTCCATCAGAATAGAAAAATTCTCACAAGAAAATGTTAGAATTATCTAGAATAATGCTAAAGCATGTATAGTAAAAACAATAATTAATTTTTAATGTCTTAGAAACATATCAAAAGCTACACCCTTTTAAGAAAGATTTAAAAACAAATTTTCAAATTTTGGAGATTATTTCACAAAAATTTCTTTAGGAAACAAAATGCATGAAGCAACTTAAAATATTTTCGGGCATTAACTGATAAGGATAATTCATGTTTGAATCTGACCTTGTCATAGGGATACAAGATTTTATTGAGGTCAGTACCCTCCTGGAGGGAATCTATCTTTATCTCTATTTTATTATTTTTGATGCAAGAGTTGACTATGAGGGGGGTATAGTCGACTTTGGTGACATTGCCTCTAGTGTTCTGTCTAAATCTGACTATTTTTCCATCTACGTTCTATTAAACAGAAGAGATATTTTTCTTTTCATCTATACTTCTGGAACCTCTGCTATCAATCCTCCTTTTTATAGATTTTGCAGATAAGTTCATGCAAAGTAAAAAGATTAATTCTGCTTAGGTACCCTAACGGTATTGGTTCCTTGTAGGTTAGATGTACTTTCTTTGGTCTTCCATACTCACACACTTTTAGGCTTACGCCTGCAACTATAGAATTTACCACAAATAAAATAGACAGGTCCTCGAGAGGAGAAGAAGGTCTTAGCTGATTTAAATGACCCTAATGAGGAACTCAAATAGTTTTTGAAAGATTTTGATCATACATAATTATGGCTTGGGGACGCCTTAAAATAGGTTAATTTTATTTTTGCATCACTAAGCTTGTCATGAAGTAGGTCAATTTTAATTTGACATGCTTCAATTTCTATTTGCCAGTTATGTTGTTCCTCTTTAATTATTCATTTAAATCTAGCTTCGTAACTTTTCTTCTCTTAAGAAAGTTTGTTAGATTCATCTATAACTTTTTGGAGCACATCACTAATCATTTTTAATTTAGATTCAAGAGTATTACAATTATGAAAATCGTGTAGTCTTACCTCACTAGATTCATCTATTTTCATGAAGCACATATTTGTGGCTTCTAATTTTTCTTTGGTTACATATTTATTTCTTTAGGCTACAAAGTTTTGATTCTTTCTAGGTGATCGTAGTCTCAGTTTTGGACAATTTTATTTGAAATGACTAGGCCTTCCACAGTAGTAACAGAGACAATCATTTTTGGTTGAGTCATTATTTTTTCCTCCTTGGGATCTTTACTGTATGTGTCTCATGATATTCCTTACCCCACAGTTGATGAGGGTCATTCCTTCTCTATCAGTATCTTCCAGAATGTCCTCCTCTCTGGTTAAAGCAACGTTGAAGGCTACTATTTTCTTCTTTTTATCTTTGTGAAACCTATTGATATAATTTTTATCATATGTAATAAGGTTACCTCATAGTTTGTCATATGTCATATTACGAAGATCTCATTCTTCCAGAATAGCACCCTTGGTTTCCCAAGTCCTTGGGAGATTTCAAACCAGCTTCTGGACTTACAGGCTATGCAGATAAATCATGCCTAGTAATTTTAATTCGTAGATGATTTTACTAAATTTGGCAAACATTGTTTCAATGTCCTCATTTTCTTCCATTTTGAATATCTCATATTCATTGACCAGAGAAACAATATTTGACTTCTTGAGCTTGGTGGTTCCTTCATAGATTACCTCTAATTTTTCCAACATTTCTTTTGGGTTTCACAAGTTGATATCTTGTTGTATTATCCCCTGCTAACTGCATACAAAAGTAAAATTATAGCACGTGCATTAGTTTGAATTACCTCTTGTTGTTCTCTAGAGACCTCAAAGCTTTCAAGGTCTTCCAAATCAATACTGGTAGATTCCTTTTCTTTGTCCTTTGACTTCTCTTTAAGTCCAAGAATTGTCTTTGGACCTTTTCGCATGACAACTTAGGCTTGGAAGTCATTTGATTAGAAAAAAATTCTGAACCTATTTTTCCATTAAGAGTAATGTTTCCCATTAAAGTATGGTGGTCTTGTGGAGCAGTGACCATCCTGGAGAAGAGCATCGAGAATTTGATAATTTGCCATTTGAACTTTGCTCTATTTTGATTAAGCAATGCAATTGGTGACACCTTACTCAGATAGCTATTGAAATTCAAGAGGGGTATGAATTAAAAATTTTCTTCTGTGAATCAGCTACTGACTCTTCATAGTCGACTAACCTATAGATCAGTGCACTTCACAAATAGATTAGATTAAAACAAATAAACACATAAATAATAGAATGTAAAGTTATAACACAAAGATTTATCCTAGTTTGGAACACCAATATGGTGCCTACTTCCAGTCCCCTTGGGTTTTAAAGTTTCCTTATATCATTGAATGTTGGGCTCGAGTACAATGATAGGAAACAAGTTATAAAGACTTATTTTGCTCTTCAAATTTTGTGACACAACCTTAGTTGATATTACAAAGATAACTGGATCCTACTTTTTATATAACAATTGTAAACTAAAGTTACAAAGCCTTGTAAGACTAAGAATAAGACACTTTGAATTTTCTCCTTCAAGTTGTGTAACTTGTGTCTGTCTTCAGTTTTCATCATTTATAATATTTGTCTTACTACACTTCACAAAGAAACCCATGCGATTTTTTCTGAATTAAGGATTTGAATTGATTCATTTATTATGGAATGTATCCATTTAATATGTCCATATCAGATATGTCCATATAAGGCTTTGGATCACGTCTATATCAGATATGTCCATGATCTATCTTTTCTTTTAGTTTTGTATAGATTGTGCCTATGTGACGGCTGTGGCCTTCCATTTTTTTGTTTCGATACTGATTGATTTTTTGATTGATCTAGTCTGTTGTGATTCTAGGATGGTGATTCTTATTCTTTTTCAAAGATTTTTGATTAATTTTATTTCCATGATTGTTTGTATGCCATGATTTTCTTATGATTGGATTTCCTTCCATTCCTAAAACCGACTTCCTTTACTAGTAGTCTTTAATATCTTGCAAGTATCCACTTGTTAGTTTGTCATTATTAAAATATAGATTTTGAAGACAAATATTTATTAGTTAAGGTGACTCGGGGTATACTTGAAGTAGGAAAGGAGTTCTTGATTGATTTTTATTTTATTAGAAAATCATAGGTCATTAATGAAAGTATTAGGTTGATAAGGATTATTAATATGGGTTTCCCTTTCTGATTGTGAAAAGGAAATTGGTTGGTGCTTATAGAGCTATGAATATAATTTAGGCGTATTGATAGATAAATAGTATTGATATGTGAAATAAATATATGCTAATGGATTGTAAATATACAGACCGTAAGATTAGGATCGATTATTGTTATTGTAATATCCCATACTTTTTACTAGCTAGAAATTTGTCCCAAGAATGTTAGAAACTTTCTTTGAAAGATAAATCCACATTTGTACATGTGTTATTTTTAAGATTTTCACTTTTATTCATTTGGTAAATTGAATAAGCTTTCCAATAATATCAATTTCATCCAAATCTAGTATCGCAGTAAAAACGTTATAGATGTTTTACTCAAAGCTATCAGAATTACCCAGGTACGATGGCCAGGTTGACGAACCGTTGACATAGTGATGGACCATCACCTTGATTGTTGCAGCCCAGGCAGTGAGGCAACCATTTGGATAAGGTGCAATAGACACGTTGATAGACCATCGAACTTGCGACGGACCATCTCCCAAGTCATCGCTACCTAGGAGGTGAGACCCTATTCTGCTCCACGTGGGACGGTCGAAATAATGGACTATCGAGCCAGTGATGGACCGCTGCATGAGCCATTAAATCTCCCGCTTAGTTATTTTAAGTCATTTTAATAGGGGTATTTTGGTCATTTACCACCCCCTTATATATACCAGTTATATCCCACCTCAGCTCATTTGTTCATTATTATTTCATAACAACAAAATTAGGATTTGCTCTCTAAGATTAATCCCCAAGGATAATATCCTAATCTTTTTTAAGCACTAAGATATTCCAATACTTCAAGTTCAAGAACTTTAAGAAACTCATTACCAGGTATGCATAGTGTTCATTCATGGACTCCTTTCATCCATGAAGCCCAAGAATCCCTTTTCTAAATTCAAGTTTTATGGATTTTCTTCATGAATTTTTATGATTTGGGATGCTCTTATTCATGTTGATAATGCCTAATTGAATTCTATTTCATGATTGGATGATAAATTATATGTGGGTTTGATTAGTACAAATATAGATTCATGCTAACCTATACCTAAACCCTTGAATGATGAAATTAGAATTGAATGATGATTTTTAATTGTTGTATAATATATTTTACACATACAATGCCTACAATGTATTTGATTAAATTCCTAGATGAAAGAAAATGCCCAACTAGCATGATGTCATGAAATCCTCATGTATGTACAAGTTTATGCAGATCACATGTATAATGAAATACTTCAATAAATGTATTATGGATTTCAATGTGAGACATGTATTCAGGAAAGTCATGCTTTGTCAGTTTCTTTCCATCGAGTACTGGGGGTACTTGTACCCAAAATATTAGTTGTGTGCCTAGAGCTATGTCATGTTTTCATGATACTCTCAGTCAAGCTATAATTCTTAGACTTAAGACAGTCTTATGACCCAGGAAATATCCATGATCTCATGAACTCAGTCAGTTGTCAAATATAAGTAGTATTTTGTCAGTTAATGGAATTCAGTAACTCAGTCCATGTTCAGTTCAGTAAATCATGTTCAGTGTCTATTTAGATGGGAGTAGAAATTAGCACCGAGTGAACCCAAGAATGGGAACTCACATATTATATGAGGGTGTGATTGTTAGAAGTTGCGTTACAGAACTATGTATCCAGCATAGGTTGAGACATCATAGCCTGCTATACGAGGGTAGATGAGGTGGCTTAACCTGGTATACGAGGGTTCCCACTGTTCTCACTAGAGTTACCTGTTATATTAGGGTTACTCACACATTGTCCTTACCAGTGGCGCGATATTGACACCCTTCCAATCAGGGCACAAATTGGACCCCAGCTCAGTTATTATAGTACATTTGGGGCATGTCGGTTAGATGACTACTTCCTATAGTTTCAGTATCAGTATCAGTCAAGAACTCAGATAGTTCTTTAGATTTAAGGATTGTTAGATACAGTCACATAGAAATAGTACGAAACTCAGCTAGTTCCATCAGATTCAGGATTGTCAGATACATCCACTCATGTTATAAGTTATACCAATTATCTGTATGTCATGTTATTAGTATTCAGATTTAGTAATCATGTTAACATTGTATTAGTGTCAGTTTTTATGTCTCATGCATTTACTCTCATGCTCATGATAATTTGTTATTACATTTGTTAATGCATATGAACCCCATGCATTCAGCTTACCTCACATGCATACCAGTACATCTCAAGTACTGACACATTTGTGCTATGGTGTCTTATACCATATGTTCAGAGACACGAGTTCTAGAGCATCAATGGATTCCTATCTCAGTAGTCATAATTAGAAGTGAGTCCTCATCTTTTAAGGACATGATCATTATGCTATTATCTTGTTAATTAATTTATTAGTTGGGGACATGTCCCACAACTCCTTATAGTTTAGAGGCTTTTCAGACCGCAGTATGTTTAGATAGCTTAATTCAATTTTGTTTTGGGTATTTTATACCCCATCCATATGTTATGATTTATCAGATCTTATGTTATAGTTTTGCACCTTATGGCCTTTTAATTCATATTTCCATATTACACAGTATGTATGCAGTATACAAGTACAAATATCAGTCATGGGTTAGCTTGTTGTTCTTCGGGATCATGAGCACCGTGTAAGGTTTTAGGTATCAGATTCAGGGCATTACCAACTTGGTATCAGAGCCTAAGGTTCAATAGAGTCCTACAAAGTCTGAAAGCTGCATCTTGTAGAGTCTTGTACATGGGTGTGTTGCGTGCCACATTTATGTGAAGGAGTATATAAGATGTTTTAGGAATAGTTTCCTATCTTTCAGTATTCATATCGTGCCATTGAGAATAATCTCAAGTCAATCTCTCAGACTAATCTGTTTCTTCTCCTTATTTCAAAACATGCCACCCAAGAGAAGAATCCAGCCTGTCCAAGAAGATCCCTTGGACGAACATGTTTCTCATGAGAAGTTCAGGGCCATATTTACTACTCTTTCTCAGTCGGTTGCTGCTCAGAATGAACAACCAGCTATTATTCCATCCAATCTAATGGTTAATTCAGCTGCAGCCAGGATTCGGGTCTTCACCCGAATGAATCCTCCATCCTTTCTTGGGTCTAAGAAACATGAGGACCCTCAGGAATTCCTAAATCAGGTGCATAAGGTTATAGGAATTATGGGGATTACGTCTATTGAGAGTGCTGAGTTAGATGCATATCAGTTACAAGACGTGGCTCATCTTGGTTCAAGCAGTGGAAGTCAGAGAGGGCCAGGGTTAGTTGAGTGGGAGGAGTTTGCTTCAGCGTTCCTTGATTGATTCTTTACCCTAGAGCTTAGAGAAGCTAAGGTTCTAGAATTCATCAACCTTAGGAAGGGCAGTATGACAGTGAAAGAGTATTCTCTTATGTTTACTCAATTATCCAGATATGCCCCTCATGTGGTTGCAGATAACAGGGCAAGGATAAGTAAGTTCGTTTCAGGGGTGAATGATAGCGTGGTTAATGAGTGTAGATCCGCCATGCTGAATAGTGATATAACTTTAAATAGGATCATGAATCATGCTTAGAAGATACAGGAGCAGAAGATTAAAATAAGGGAGAAGTAGAATAAGAGAGCGAAGACAGATAGTTTCAACTTTGCTTAGCCTAAGTCAGAAGGAGGAAACCGTTCTCAGTTTCGTCCTAAGTGAATAGTTCCAGCTCCTTCTTCAGCCAGTGCTCCAGTTTCTAAGTTCATAGAGGGTAACAAAGATAGAGCGCCAAGCTCTAAGTCCCAGGGCAGTGTTGGCAGTACCCACACCTATCCTCTTTACCAGACTTGTGGCAAGCACCATCAGGGTATTTCCAGAGCTGACATTGGTATTTTCTTCAGATGATGCAAGCTAGGCCATAGAGTCAGAGATTGTCCTCATCTAGGTCCCTAGATTAATAGAGTCGTTCCTCATCTCAGTTTGGTCACCCAAATCAGTAGGGTGCCACCTACAGTGCTACTAGTGGAAAACACCGAAATCATCTCTTTGCTCTTTAATCCTGACAAGATCAAGAAAATTGTCTTGATGTGGTTACTGATATATTATAAATCTTTCATGTGCATGTTTATGCTTTCCTAGATCCAGGATCTTCTTTGTCTTTTGTCACTCCTTATATAGCAGTCAATTTTGAAGTCAGTCCTGAAATTCTAGCAGAGCCCTTTTCAATCTCCACCCCAGTGGGTAAAACCATTATAGCCCATTGGGTATACAGGAACTGCACGGTTATGATATTTCAGAAAGCCACCTTGGCAGACTTAGTCGAATTAGAGATAACAAATTTTTATGTCATTCGCGGCATGGATTGGCTTCATTACTGCTATGCCACAGTCAACTTCAGAAATAGAATAGTCCAGTTTTAGTTTCCAAATGAACCCGTCCTTGAGTGGAAGGGTAGTGTATCCGCTTTCAGGGGTCAACTTATTTCCTACTTTCGAGCACGAAAAATAATATCTAGATGATGTGTCTATTATCTTGTTCATGTTAAGGATTCTAGTTTTGAGACTCCCAGTCTTGAATCAGTTCCAGTTGTAAATAAATATTCAGATATTTTTCTCGAAGATCTTCTAGGAATTTCTCTCAAAAGATAAATAGACTTCGATATTGATCTTTTTTTGGATACTCAGCCTATCTCTATTTCACCATACAAAATGGCACCAGCAGAACTCAAAAAACTAAAAGAGCAGTTGAAAGATCTCTTAGATAAGAGATTCATCATTCCCAGCTTTTCCTCGTGAGGAGCACCAGTCTTATTCATGCACAAAAAATACGATTCTCTTAGAATGTTCATTGATTACCATCAACTCAATAAAGTCACAATCAAGAACAAGTATCCTCTTCCTAGAATCGATGACTTATTTGACCAACTTCACGGTGCTAGCTATTTCTCTAAGATAGACTTCAGATTCGGCTATCATCAGCTCAGACTCAGAGAACATGAAATTTTGAAAATAGCTTTCCATACTTGGTACGGTCACTTCGAATTCCTAGTCTTGTCCTTTGGTCTCACCAATGGCCCAACAACTTTCATGGACTTGATGAACCATGTGTTCAAGAAGTACTTGGACATGTTCATCATAGTCTTCATAGATGATATTCTGGTCTATTCCCGCAGTGAACGAGATCATCCAGACCATCTTAAAATAGCACTTCAGACTCACATAGATCAACAGCTATTCGCCAAATTCAGTAAGTGTAAATTTTGGCTAAGGTCAGTAGCATTCCTTGGCTATATCATTTCTGATGATGGCATTAGATTAGATCCTTAAAAGACCAAAGCAGTAAGAAACTAGCCTCGCCCTATCTCTCCATCAGATATTAGGAGTTTCTTGGGTTTGGCTGGCTATTACAGGCAGTTTGTTGAGGGATTTTCTTCAATTTCATCCCCTATGTATAGATTGACTTAAAAGAAAGTCAAGTTCCAATGGTTAGATCCTTGCGAGAAGATTTTTCAGGAGTTGAAGACTCGACTCACCTCAGCTCCAGTTCTAGCATTACCAGATGGTTCAAATAGGTTTGTAGTGTATTGTGATGCATCTAGAGTGGGTTTAGGTTATGTACTCATGCATCATGGTAAGGTCATAGCCTATGCCTCCAGATAGCTTAAGCCCCATGAGAAGAATTACGCTACTCATGATCTTGAGTGAACAGCCATAGTGTTTGCCTTAAATATTTGGAGGCATTACCTATACGGTGTTCATGTAGATGTCTTTATAAATCATAAGAGTCTTCAGTATGTCTTTTCTCAGAAAGATTTCAATCTTCGTCAGAGAAGGTAGTTAGAGCTCTTTAAAGATTATGACATGTGTATTCTTTATCGTACGGGAAAGGCCAATGTAGTGGCCGATGCTCTCAATAGACTGTTCATGGGTAGTGTTGCTTATGTTGAGGATAGTAAGAAGAAGTTAGCTTAATAATTCCATCAGCTTGCGAGACTAGGCTTCAGTTAGTCAATTCTTCAGAGGGCGATATATGGATTTAGAGTAGTTCAGAATCATCTCTAGTTTTTTAGGTAAAATAAAGCAAGATAGAGATCCCAGCCTTGTCAAGTTGAAAGAGTCAGTTCAGAATCAGAAAATAGAGGTTTTTCTCCCAAGGGGGAGATGATGTTCTGTGCTATCAGGGTCTTCTCTATGCTCCAAGTGTAGATGAATTAAGGCAGCAAATTCTTACAGAAGCACATAGTATGCACTACTCTATTCATCTAGGGGCCACAAAGATGTACAACGACTTGCAAGAGATCTATTGGTAGAGTAGGATGAAGAGAGATATTGCAGAGTTTATGGCTAAGTGCTTTTTATGTCAGCATGTTAAGATAGATCATCAGAAGCCTAGTGGTCTTATGCAGGAGTTCATTATTCCTACTTAGAAGTGGGAAGAAGTGAACATGGATTTCGTGATGAGTTTACCTCAAACTCGTCATCAGCATGATTCAGTTTGGGTCATCATAGATAGAATGACCAAATCAGCCCATTTCCTTCCAATCCATACCTCTTATTTAGCTGAGGATTACACCAAACTTTACATCAGGGAGTTTGTTAGATTGCATGGTGTTCCTCTGTCTATTATCTCAGATAGAGGTACTCAATTTACCTCTCATTTCAAGAAAGCATTACAAAAGGGTCTTGGTACCCAAGTTCATCTTAGTATTATCTTTTATCCTCAAATAGATGATCAAGCAGAAAAGACCTCAAACATTAGAAGATATGCTAAGGGCGTGTACAATTGATTTCAAGGGTAGTTGGGATGACCACTTGCCTTTGATTGAGTTTGCATACAATAATATCTAGCATTCCAGTATTAAGATGGCTCCTTTCATAGCTCTATATGGTAGGAGATATAGATCTCCGATTAGTTGGTTAGAAGTTAGTGAGGCCTCATTCATAGGGCCTGACTTGGTACTCGACACCTTAGAAAAAGTCTAGTTGGTCAGAGAAAGACTTCGGGCTACTCAGAGCCCACAGAAGTCTTATGCAGATATTCATAAAAAGGATCTCGAGTTGGAGATTCGTGACTATGTCAATCTAAAGATTTTTCACATGAAGGTAATGAAGAGATTCGGCAAGAAGGGAAAGCTCAGTCCCCGATATGTCGGTCACTACAAGATTTTTAGTCACTTTGAAAAAGTAGCTTATGAGCTTGAATTGCCTTCAGATCTAGCCTCAGTTCATCCAGTCTTCCATGTTTCTTTGCTTAAGAAGTGCATAGGTTACCCAATAGTTCTAGTCCTTATTCAGAGCATAGATGTTCATAATAGCCTCTCTTATAAAGAGATTCTAGTCGAAATCCTAGACTATCAGACTCGTAGACTGAGGAACAAAGATGCCCCTCTAGTCAAAGTTCTTTGGAAAAATCAGTCTGTCGAGGGAGCTACTTGGGAAGCAGAAGTAGACATGTATTCCAAGTATCCTCACCTCTTCTCTTCCAACTTAGATCAAGGTCAAGGTAACAGTTCTCCTTAAGCTTACTCATTTTTATGTTCAATGTTCATCACAAACTTGGTATCAAGTACCATTGCATATTCAGTCATGCATTCATGTATCAATTTAGTTATATAATTATGCATAACACAAGCATTCTCATTATGATAAAACTTAGTTCCTCAGGACACTCAGTCATTTATTCATTAATCAGTTACACATGCATCAGATATGCATGTTCAGTATGTTATATTTGGTTATTCAGTCATGAGATCATGCTTTATTTATTCATGTTTTATTTATTCATGTTTAGTTTGTACGTCAGATCATATTCTTCCCCTCATTCTCAGTCTTGTTCGAGGACAAATGTTCTTAAGAAGGAGATATTGTAATACCCCATACTTTTTCCTAGCTTGAAATTTATCCAAAGAATGGTAGAAGCATTCTTTAAAATATGAATACACTTTTGTACATGTAGTATTTTTAATATTTTTACTTTAATTCATGTGGAAAATTGAATTAGCTTTCCAACGATACCAATTTTGTCCAAATCCGATATCGGAGTAAAAAGTTATAGATATTTTACTCAGAGCTATCAGAATCGCCTAGGTGCGACAACCAGGTTACGGACCGTCGACCTAGCGTTGGATCGTCGCCTTAACCATCGTAGCCAAGGTAGTGACGCAACCTTATAGATAAGGTGCTACTTATAAGTTGATGGACTATCATACTTTGGACAGCCCATCGCCTAAGCCGTCGCTACTTAGGGAGTGAGACCCTATTCTGGTCCACGTGCGATGGTCGAAATGACGAATCGTTAGGCCAGGGATGGACCATTGCATGATCCATCGAGCCATTAATGGACCATCGCATGAGATGTTGTATGTCCTGCTCAGTTATTTTAAGTTGTTTTAATAGGGGTATTTTGGTCATTTACCACCCGTTAATATATACCGAGTTATATCCAACCTCAACTCATTTGTTCATTATTATTTCACAACAACAAAATTAGTATTTTCTCTCTAAGATTACTCCCCAAGGATAAAATTCAAATCTTCTTCGAGAACTAAGAGAGTCCAATTCTTCATGTTCAAAAACTTCAAGAAACTCATTACCAAGTATGCATAATGTTCATTCACAGACTCCTTTCGTCCATAAAACCCAAGAATTAATTTTATAAGTTCAAGTTTTATGGATTTCCTTTATGAATTTTCATGATTTGGGCTGCTCTTGTTCATTTAGATAATGAGTAATTGAATTCTATTCTACGATTGGGTGAAAAATTATACGTGGGTTTGATTAGTATAGATATAGATTCATGCTAACCTATACCTAAACCTTTGAATGATGAAATTTGAATTGAATCGTGATGTTTAACTGTTGTATAATGTTGTTTACACATACTATGCTACCATGTGTTTGATTAAATGCCTAGATGAAGTAAAATGACCAACTAGCATGATATCATAAAATTCCCATGTATGTACAAGTTTATGCAGATCACATATTTTATGAAATGCTTCAATAAATGTATTATGGATTTCGATGTTAGTCATGTACTCAAGAAAGTCATGCTTTGTCAGTTTCTTTTCATCAAGTCTTAGGGGTACTTATACCCAAAATATTAGCTGTGTGCCTAGAGCCATGTCATGTTTTCACGATACTCTCAGTCAAGCTATGATCCTTAGACTTCAGATAGTCTTATGACTAAGGAAATCTCCATGATCTCATAAACTCAGTCAGTTGTCAGATATTAGTAGTATTCTGTCAGTCAACAAAATTCAGTAACTCAATCCATGTTCAGTTCAGTAAATCATATTCAGTGTTTATTCCTATGGGAGTAGAAATTAGCGTCGAGTGAACCCAAGGATGGAAACTCACTTGTTATATGAGGGTGTAATTCTTAGAAGCAATCCTTGAGTTCCAAAACTATGTAGCTCGCATAGGTTGAGATATCCTATCCTGCTATATGATGTTAGATGAGGTGGCTCAACCTACTATATGAGGGTTCCCACCATTCTCACTAGAGTTACATGTTATATTAGTGTTACTCACACGTTGTCCTTACCAGTGGCGCGGTATTGACAACCTTCTAATCAGGGCACAGATTGGACCCCAGCTCACCTATTAGAGCACATGTGGGGCATGTCAGTTAGATAACTACTTTGCATAGTTTCAGTATCAGTATTAGTCAAGAACTGAGATAGTTCTTCTGATTTTAGGACTGTCAGATACAACCAACTAAGATACAGTACAAAACTCAGCTAGTTCCATCAGATTTAGGACTATCAGATACAATCACACAGGTTATCAGTTATATCAGTTATCAGTATATTATGTTATTAGTATTCAAATTCAGTAATTATGTAATCACGGTATCAATGTTAATTTTTATGACTCATACCTGCACTCTTATGATGTATGAGCTAATGCTAACACATTTGAGGCTTTTAAGTATGAATAATTGTGAATTCTTAAGCAACTTTTGTCATTTTTGATTGGTTTATGTTTGATTTTGCAGTTTGAGCTGATATGATAGAGAACCAACAAGAATGGGAGCAAAGAAGTTTAAATCAGAAGAAATCTAAAAAAAAGGGTGGCTGACGGCATTCCTGAGAAGTCGTCAGCCTGGTAATCAACTATTAAGTTTGTCATCAGTAGTAAACAGCGAATTGACCTAAGTTGAAAGATATGATGACATTTTGTGATAAGTCGTCAAGGGTCTGATAAGATGTCAAGAATGTTGTCAGCCTAAGGCAAAATAGGAGAACTGAAGCAAAGCTTTGATGATATTTTGTGATAGGCCATGATGAAGTTGATAAGTTGTCATGTTTGATGTCAGCCTTAAATAGGAAGATCCAAAGCTAAAGAAGGAGCTGATGACATTTGTGATAAGTCATCAGCCTCCTGATAGGCTATCACTAATGTCGTCAACTTATTCGGGGGATTTTTGAATTCTATTATTTTTTTCCATAATTAGGGTGAACTAGTAAAAACTTTGTTTTAGGGTTTTCTTAGGGAGTTATGCACATTAAGTTTTGACAAAACTTTTGATATTTTTCTCTCTCTAATTTCTTAGCTTGAAACAGAAAATACTTTTAAGAGATTACTATCATTATTCTGGGATTTTCCTTTGTGTTCTAATCTATAATTTACTAGTTATTATTCTTTTGGTGGTAATTTTAACCGTCCAAGCATGACTACAAATTGCTGTTTCAATTTTAGCATTATGAGTAGCTAATTCCTTTAACATGAATTATGGGATCTAGGGTTAGGTCTTAATAAGGTGCTAAGTGTTCAAGATTCAAAAGGTGGTAGGATTTCTTGATAATTCTGAGGTTTTAATTAATGTTTGTTGGTTGCAACCAATAGATAACACCTGCTTTTGTTTGCTTGAGAAAAAAATCAAATATAATGGTAAGTGAATTATCAACAGGTACTTGGAAATACTCCATTTAATAATCAGCGTTACAACAAGGTTGGTTAACCTGAGATAAAATTTGGGTTGTGAATATAAATTCCCTAAGTTCGAGAGGATTAGGTAATTAAATGCTTAAGTAAGTCGAGAGACATTTAAGCATAATGTCGATAAAGATAACTTGTCGTCCTACCTACCGTGAGAATCTTTAACCACCGTTAGCACCTGTCAAGTACCGAAAGCCCTAGTGAACATAATTCTAGTTTTTTAGAAACTTTTGATTACGAACACTAATTAAAGCGACCGACAATTACTTGTTAAACAAAAAACTCCCCATTTCTGGGAATATCCAACTATCTGTTGATTGATTTGTAAACAACTTACGTTCCCACCATATTCCCTATAGGATTCGACCCCAACCTAGTTGGGTTTTATATTGACAACGATCGCTTACATTCTCATTGAGAGGTATAGTTTGAGCATTATAAAAAATGGCACCGTTGTTAGGGAATACGGTTGTAATCTGAAGTTTGTGTGCGCAAATTGGCTGTTAGTTAAGTTTCCTAGTTTTATGTTTATTTTTTATTTTTCTTATTGCAAGATCTTTATAGTGTATGCCAAGAACCAAAAGTTCCGGTGAGCCATTATTACCACCTAATCCAAAACTGCAACGAATTGGAAGAATGGCAGAACAGCAAGAGGCTGACAGACTGGCAGCCTTAACTAGAGCTCAGGTGAATGTGTAAAATGTTGGGCAATAGGCACAACATCTAAATCCTGAGGATAAAGATTTAGGAGACGAAGAGTTGCTGAATCCTGGTAACCCAAGGCATGCAAAGTAGATAGCTACACCACTACGGTGTAATGTTAATCGAAACTGTCCATTCTGAGAAAGACAAGAGTACCAACCGGTCTAGTATAATCCCAATGATGATGATGATGATGATGGCATGGACGGGGCAGGTACAATGGGTGCAATGATTCCTCCACCGTTAGCACCTGGTGCCAAGTTCAACATTACTAGTACTATGATCCAACTCCTCAATCTAAAGGGGTTGTTTGGTGGCCTTCCTGGGGATTATCAAAACCTGCATCTAGTGAATTTTATCACTATGTGCAAATCTTTTGATAACCCAGGAGTGGGCCAGAATACTATTCGGTTGAGATTGTTTCCGTTGTCTCTGTCTGGGGATGAAACATTGTGGTTAAATAAGCTAATACCCGATTCTATAACCAAATAGAGGCAGTTGAAAAGATCTTTCCTAAAGAAGTTCTTTCCGCCTTCCAAGAGGTTACAATTGAGGGATTAGATCAGCAACTTTAGGCAGCTCCTGGCTGATGCCTTACATGAAACATGGGAAATATTCAAGAAGAAGATAACACATACACTTGATGGAGACTTTATATAGGAATCTTAACTCTGTTACGAAGCCAATTGTAGATAATGCTGCTGGTGGTTTGTTCGTTGATCTTACATTCCCAGAGGTTTTAGAGATATTGGATAGAATAACCAAACAGAGTCGGGCATGGCATTCCAAAAACTCTGTGGTAGCTAGCCCTACTAATTCTGTTGGTATTACTATAGAACAACACAGAAAAGAAGAAGAGCATGACCAAGACATGTCTCACCTTAAAATACAAATGGACTTGATGACCAAGCACTTGCTATCAGGTAAGGTTGAAAGGTGAAAGTTGTGGGATCTCAGGATAGAAGTGATGCTGAAGCAAATGAAGAGGAAAACTATGTTAATAATCAAAGGGTTTCTGAGGGAATAGCCAAGGAAATCAAGGTCGAAACTTTTATGATAAGCCTAGTTATAAAGATAGGGAGCAAGGAAATTAGAGGAATAACAATGACATGAGCGGGCTATATGTTCCTCCTAGAAATCTTGAGGCTGCTTCATCAAGTTCTGAAAAAATATCCATGGAGGACATGATGGCTAAGTTGTTGAAGGGAGTGGAGGCAACCAACTCTGATGTGACCACCATGAAGACCGATCTAAGATCCATTAGTCAGTTGTTGCACTCACACTCCACCGCAATCAAATAATTAGAGAAGTAGATGAGCCAACTTTCCACAGCAAACCAGAGGAAGAGCGAAACTTTATCAAGTAATATGATCCAGAATCTGTGAAATGATAGTTCATGCATGGATATTACCACTAGGAGTGGTAAGATGTTACCTGACCCTTTTAAGGGAAAATCTATAGCTGATAAGGCAGTTGTTGATAAACTGGAAGAAGGTGATCTACTAGAGTCTGAGAAGCTGGATATTTCTGATGATGCTCTAGAGAAAGGTAAAGAGAAGGAGAAGGAGATAGTGCTGAAAACTATCCCAAGACCACCACCTCCGTTTTCTCAATGATTGAAGAAGAAAATTGATGATACAAAATTCAGCAAATTCATGGCAATACTCAAGAAATTGACAATAAATGTGCCTTTTGTTGAGGCACTTGAGCAAATGCCAAGATACGTGAAATTCATGAAGGAACTTGTGACTAAGAAAAAGTGATAAGCTACGAATTGAAGGGTAATCTTCATCATTGTAGTGCCATTTCTACAAGGACCTTGGTGCAGAAGAAACTAGACCCAAGAGCATTCACTATTCCCTGCACGGTTGGGACTATGGACTTTTCCAACGCATTATCTGATCTGAGAAAAAGCATAAATTTGATGTCGATGGCTATTTATAGAAAGTTGGGTGTGGGAAATCCCACACCCACCAACATGCAACTTGTGATGGCGGATAGTTTAGTAAAGCGGCCTGTTGGTATTTCGTATGATGTGTTGGTGAAGGTTTCCAACTTTATATTTCCTGTAGACTTCATCATTCTAGATTGCGAGGTGGAATTCGAGGTGCCCATAATCTTGGGTCGACCTTTCCTCACAATCGCAAGTGTGTTGATTGATTTGAGAGCGAATGAGCTCTTATTCAGGACGAATGATGAAGTGATACAGTTTGATATGTGTAAATTAATGAATAAACATGAAGAAAGGAGTATGTTCTCAGTATTTGATGTGTATTATGAGAACGAACAGGAGGTGTCAATAGCTGAGCAACTTATTGTCCAACATTTGGCCGCAGTTATGATGAATTTTGATAGTGAAGGCATCAAGGAGTATGAAGAGACTGTTTGTGCTTTGGCAGGAAGGTGTTTATATTATTACGATCCTAAAAAGCTAGACCTTGACCTAGTCATCGACCAACACCACCAGCCAAGCCATCTATTGAGGAGCCACTTTGGAATTGAAAGAACTGCCTGGGCACTTACGGTATGTGTTTTTGGGCAACGGGAACACACAGCCTGTTATTATTACGGCTGATTTGGATGAGCAACAGGTAAACACACCTATTTCAGTACTTCATAGGAATAAGAGAGCTATAGGATGGACCATCGTAGATATTATTAGCATTTCTCCTGGCATCTGCATGCATAAAATTCAACTGGAGAAAGATTATATTCCAACCATAGAACATCAGCATCGTCCTAACCTACCAATGTAAGAGGTGGTTAAGAAAGAGATTATTAAGTGGTTAGATGCAGGAGTGGTTTACCCTATTTCTGATAATAAATGGGTGAGCCCAGTTCAATGCATGCCTAAAAAGGGTGCATGACTGTGGTTACAAATGAAAGAAATGAGTTGATTCCACTCAGGCCTATGACTGGGTGGAGAGTTCGCATGGACTACTGCAAGCTAAATTCATGGACTCTAAAAGACCACTTCCCGATGCCCTTTATGGACTAAATGCTTGATTGATTGGATGGAAGGGGGTGGTATTATTTTTTGGATGGTTATTCCGGATACAACCAAATCTGAATTGCTCCTAAAGATCAGGAGAAGACGACATTCACATGTCCATATGGAACCTTTGCATTTAAGAGAATGCCATTTGGGCTATCCAATGCACCTGCTACTTTTCAACGGTGTATGATGTCTATCTTCTCAGATATAGTGGAGGACACCATAGAGGTATTGATGAAGAATTTCTCTATGGTGGGAGATTCATTTGAGATGTGTTTGGTGAACCTGAGTATAGCCTTGCAACGATGTGTTGAATTCAATTTGGTGGTAAATTGGGAGAAATAGTAAATGATAGCATCGTTCTCTGCCAAAAAATTTTAGAAAAAGGGATAGAAGTTGATCGAGTAAAAGTGGAAGTTATTGAGAAACTGCCACCTCCTATTTCAGGGAAGGGAGTGCGTAGTTTTCTTGGACATGCTAGCTTTTATCGGAGGTTTGTAGAAGACTTCTCAAAGGTTGCAAGTCTACTTTGCAAACTTTTGGAGAAAGAAGTGAAGTTTTCCTTTGATGATGATTGCTTGAAGGCATTCGAATGCCTTAAAAAAAAGCTAGTTGAGGCCCCAATTGTTGTTGCACCAGATTGGTCAAAATCATTTGAGATCATGTGTGATACAAGTGGTGTTTCCCTTGGAGCTGTATTGGGACAGAAGAGGGACAAACTATTTTTCTTCCTATATATTATGCCAACAAAGAACTGAATGAAGCGCAAAAGAATTACACCGTCACTGACCAGGAACTTCTGGCTGTAGTGTATGCTTTTAAGAAGTTCAAGGCTTATCTTCCTGGGACCAAAGTGGTGGTCCACACTGACCATGCAACCTTGAGGTACTTAATGGCGAAGAAGGATTCAAAACCAAGGCTGATTAGATGGGTGTTGCTGCTACAAGAATTTGACTTTAAGGTCAAAGATCAGAAAGGTTGTGAAAACTAGGTTGCAGATCATTTGTCTAGAATGAAAGGTGAGTAGGAAATTAGTGATGAAATAAAAATAAATGATGCACTCTCTAATAAGGAGATCTTGGCAGTTGTTGTGGAAAAATTGCCTTGGTATGCTGATTATGCAAATTACGTTATGAGTGAGGTCATCCTAGAAAATCTTTCTTTCCATCAAAGAAAGAAATTCCTGCATGATGTGACACATTACTTCTAGGATGAGTCGTATATTTTTCGGTGATAAAAGGATAATATTATAAGGAGATGCGTGCCAGAGGTGGATGTATTATGCATATTGGAAGTATGTCATGCTTCCCCAGTTATAGTTCACCATGTAGGTGATCAAACGGCTAAAAAGGTATTGTAGAGTGGTTACTATTGGCCAATATTATTCAAGGATGCATCTGAGTTTGTGCTGAAATGTGACCAACATTAGAGGCAAGGTTCAATCTCCAAAACACATGAGATGCCTTTGACTATGATCCTTAAAGTGGAATTATTTAACGTATGGGGCATCAATTTCATGGGCCCTTTTGTAATCTCATATGGGATGAATTATATTTTAGTTGCCGTTGACTATGTATCAAAATGGGTCAAAGCTGTTTCCTTGTCTGATAATGACGGAAAGAGAGTTGTTGTTTTTCTTAAAAAGAATATCTTCTCTCGCTTTGGAGTACCACACACTATTATAAGTGATGGAGGATCTCATTTTTTCAACAAAGTGTTTCAAGCAGCTTTAGCAAAATATAGGGTGAAACAGCATAGGGTAGCCACTATATATCACCCACAAACTAGTGGGCAAGTGGAAGTGTCAAATCGAGAGATTAAATCCATCCTAGCCAAAATGGTGAATGCTAGTCAGAAAGATTGGTCTCAAAAGCTCGATGATTCCTTTTGGGTATATCAGACTTCTTTTAAGACACCTATTAGCATGTCACCATTTCAGTTGGTCTATGGAAAATCTTGCCACCTACCAATAGAGATGGATCACAAGGCCTTGTGAGCACTCAAAAGGTTGAATTTGAGTTGGAAAGAGGCAACAGAGCTGAGACTGGGACAATGAAATGAGATGGATGAATTCCATCTCAAGGAATATGAATGAGTGGATCTATGTAAAGAAAAGATGAAAAAGTACCATGATTGGAGGATAGAGAAATAAGACTTCCAAAAGAGTGACTTGGTGTTTCTGTTTAATTTCATACTTAAACTGTTCCCAGGCAAGCTTAAATCTAAGTGGTCAGGCCCGTTTAGAGTTAGTCAAGTCTACTCATCTAGAGTAGTAGAACTTGAAAATAATGATGGCAGCACCTTCAAGGTGAATGGGTAATGAGTCAAGTTTTACATTGGTCTGAAAGAATCGATAAAAAGCATCACTGCTATCTATCTCGATGAAGTCTGAAGTAATCAAGATACCTGAGTTATGTCGCGACGTTAAATCAGGCGCTACATGGGAGGCAACCCATGACCCCCGGGATTGATCTATTCCAGGTATACTCTAACCCTTAGTTCAGATTTTCTTTGATTTTAAGTTGAGGGTGTAGAGTAAATTAATTTTATAGCCTATTAGGAGAAATACTTGTACTTGAGGTACTTAATTTGTTTTGTGATTTTTGTACACCTCTTCAAGTGGTCTACTCCTTTAACTGTGTGATTTGCATTCAAGTGTGACCACTGTGCATCTTTGTATGGCATTAGTTCTAGTAATATAATAATTATTACTAAACAACTGCATGAACTGAATGAATTGTAGCTTGTGATATAGGTGTGTGCCAGGTGTGTATGAGAAGCTACTTAGTTCCCTTTGTATGATAAAGCCAGAACTTGCCCGATTAGTCCTACCTAGGTTGAAGGATAGGGGTGAGGAAAGGATCATAGGTTGTTTTGATATTGCCTAATTAGCTTATTTCTATGTATGACACCTATCACCTTCCCATTTAAATCACAATGAACCTGTTTTGGCCTTGGTTCTCCTTGGACACTGTGCACCTTGATATAGGCAAATGGCCTAAGTTGAGAGTGGCTATCATAGGGGTGCATGATATAGAATGAGTATGAAGAAAGGTAGCATAAAAGAAAAGAATAAAAAGATAGGTGCAGAGGAAAAGAGCAAGAAAAAGTAAAATTGTGAAAAAGATTAAGTAATTGAGAAAAGACTGCAACCATCCTAAATAAGTGTGATCAAGAAAAGAGAAGAGCGGAAAAGGCTAATGAGTGAAACCCCAAAAAGCTATTGTAGTGTCAAGGAGGCTTAGTCACTTTAAATACCACAAAGTTTCATACCATCCTCTAGCCTACATTACAAGCCTAAGAGAAGTCCTATAGTGATCCTAGCTGACCTATCTGAAGATCTGGGTAATGAATATAATGTCAAGCCTATGGTACTTGGCATACACTGATTGGAACTTCATTCTGAGAGTGAGTGTTTTGATTGTCCCCATGGTTACATATATAATTCCTGATATGAGATGAGGGGAATGTCTTTGCTGTGAGGGCTCACTGGTTACATTGCTAGTTACTAACTTGTTCGAGTAGTGTAACAATGGTCTATGCATGGTTTTTATAAATGAATTGATATCGTATCTTGATTCTTGTGTGCTGCATCGGTGTTCTTCATTGTTCTTGAATTGAGTGACCTTGGAGATAGTGAAAGTGTTTTGATATAATGTGGATGATTGACTGCCAAATGTGCCTTGTATTCTCTTAGTTGTGTTGAGTTGCTTGAGGAAAAGTAATTATTTTAAGTTGAGGGTGTTGATGTGTGAGATAATGCTAACACATTCAAGGCTTTTAACTATGAATAATTGCAAATTCTTAAGCAACTTTTGTCGTTTTTGATTTGTTTATGTTTGATTTTGCAGTTTGAGCTGATATGATAGAGAACCAACAAGAATGGGAGCCTAGAATTTGAAATTTGAAGAAATCTAAAGAAAAGAGTGGCTGACGACATTTATGATAAGTCGTCAACCTGGTGATAAGTTATCAAGTTCGTCGTCAGTAGTAAATAGAGAATTGGCCTAAGTTGAAAGATGTGAAGACATTTTGTGATTAGTCATCAAGGGTCTGATAAGCTGTCAAGAATGTTATCAGCCTAAGGCAGCATAGGAGAACTAAAGAAGAGCTTTGACGACATTTTGTGATAGGCCATCATGAAGCTGATAAGTTGTCAAGTTTGTCGTTAGCCTTAATCAAGAAGAGCCAAAGCTGAAGAAGGAGATGATGACATTTGTGATAAGTCGTCAGCCTCGTGATAGGCTATCACAAATGTCGTCACCTAATCCGAGGGATTTTTGAATTCTATTATTTTATTTCCATAATTAGGGTGAACTATTTAAAGCTTTGTTTTAGGGTTTTCTATGGGAGTTATGCACATAAAGTTATGACAATACTTTTGATATTTTTCTCTCTCTAATTTCTTGGCTTGAAAAAAAGAATACTTTGAAGAGATTACTATCATTATTCTGGGATTTTCCTTTGTGTTCTAATCTATGATTCACTAGTTATTACTCTTCTTGTGGTAAGTTTAACCGTCCAAGTATGATACAACTTGTTGTTTTGATTTTAGCATTATGAGTGGCTAAATTTCTTTAACCTTAATTATGGGATCTAGGGTTAGGTCTTGATAAGGTGCTAAGTGTTCAAGATACAAAAGGTGGTAGCATTTCTTGATAATTCTGAGGTTTTAATTAACGTCTGTTGGTTGCAAACAATAGATAAAACCAACTTTGGTTTTCTTGAGAAATAAATCAAATATAGTGGTAAGTGGATTATCAATAGGGACTTGGAAATACTCCGTTTAATAATCAACATTGTAACAAGGTTGGTTAACCTGAGGTAAAATCTGGGCAGTGAATATAAATTCCCTAAGTCCAAGAGGATTAGGTAATTAAATGCTTAAGTAGGTTGAGAGACATTTAAGCATAAAGTTGTTAAAGATAATTTGTCGTCCTACCTACCGTGAGAATTTTGAACCACCGTTAGCACCTGTTAAGTACCGAAAGCCCTAGTGAACATAATTCAAGTTTTTTAGAAACTATTGATTACGAACACCGATTAAAGTGACTGACAATTACTTGTTAATCTAAAAGCCCCCCATTTCTTGGAACATCCAACTATCAGTTGATTGAGTTGCAAATGACTTACTTTTACATCATATTCCCTATGGGATTTGACCCCAACCTAGTTCAGTTTTATATTGACAACGATCGCTTACATTCTCATTGAGAGGTATGTTTGAGCGTTATCATCTCACTCTTATGATAGTCAGTTCGTTATTACATTTGTCCATCCATATGAACCCCATGCATTCAGCTTACCTCATATGCATACCAGTATATTCTAAGTACTGACGTATTTGTGCTATGGTGTCATATACCATAGGTTCAGAGACACAAGTTCCAGAGCATCAGTAGATTCCAGTCTCAGCAGTCAGAGTTAGAAGTGAGTCCTCATCTTTCGAGGACACGATCATTATTTTATTATCTTGTTAATTAATTTATTAGTTGGAGTTAGTTGGGGACATGTCCCATCAACTCTTTATTCAGACAGTCAGGTTTTGAGGCTTTTCAAACTACAGCATGTTCAGATAGCTTAATTTAATTTTGTTTTAGGTATTTCATACCCCATCCATATGTTACAATTTAACAGATCTTATGATATAGTTTTGAACCTTATGGACTTTCAGTTCATATTTCCATATTACATAGTATGTATGCGGTATACAGGTACAGATATCAGTCATGGGTTAGCTTATGGTCCTTTAGGGTCATGAGCATCATGTAACATTCCGGGTACGAGATTCGGGGTGTTACAAACTTGGTATCAGAGCCTAAGCTTCAATAGAGTCCTAGAAAGTCTTAAAGCTGCATCTTGTAGAGTCTTGTGCATGGGTGTATTATGCGCCTTATTTATGTGCAGGAGGCTATAAGATGATAGGAACAATTTCCCTTCTTTCAGTATTTATGTTGTGTAAGTGAGCATAATCTCAAGTCAATCTCTCAGTCTAATCTATTTCTTCTCCTTATTTCAGAATATGCCTCCCAAGAGAAGAACCCAGCCTGTCCAAGAAGATCCCTTGGATGAACATGTGTCTCATGTGGAGTTCAGGACCACATTCACTACTCTTGCTCAATCAGTTGCTACTCTGAATGAATGACCAGCTATCATTCCGGCCAATCCAGTGGCTAATTCAGCTGCAGCCAGGATTCGAGACTTCACTCAAATGAATCCTCCATTATTTTTTGGGTCTAAGATAAATGAGGACCCTCAGGAATTCCTAGATTAGGTGCATAAGATTACAGACATAATGGGGATTACGTCTTGTGAGAGTGATGAGCTAGCTACATATCAGTTGTAAGAGGTGGCTCATACATGGTTCAAGTAATGAAAATCAGAGAGGCTAGAGATGTAGGGTCAGTTGAGTGGGAAGAGTTTTCTTCAACGTTCCTTGATCAATTCTTTCCCCTAGAGCTTAGAGAAGCTATGGTTCTATAATTCATCAACCTTAGGCAGGGCAGTATGACAGTGAAAGGGTATTCTCTTAAGTTTACTCAATTAGCTAGATTTGCCCCTCATGTGGTTGCAGATAGCAGAGAAAGAATGAGTAAGTTTATTTCCAGGGTGAATTATAGCGTGGTTAATGAGTGTAGATACGCCATGCTAAATAGTGACATGACTTTAGCCAGACTCATGACTCATGCTCAGCAGATAAAGGAGAAGAAGATTAAAATAATGGAGAAGTAGAATAAGAGAGTGGAGACAGGTAGTTTCAACTTTGCTCAGCCTAAGTCAAAAGGAGGAAACCATTCTTAGTTTCATCCTACGTCACCAGTTCCAGCTCCTTCTTCAGCCAGTGCTCTAGTTCCTATGTTCAAAGAGGGTAACAAGGATAGAGCGCCAAGCTCTAATTCCCAGGGTAGTGTTAGCAATGCTCGGACCTATCCTTTTTACCAGACTTGTGAAAAGCACCATTAGGGTATTTACAAAGCTAGTAGTGGTATTTGATTCGGATGTGGCAATCCAGGCCATAGAGTTAGAGACTGTCTTCATCCAGGTCCTCAGGGTCAACAGAGTCGCTCCTCAGCTCAATCTGGTTTCCCAAATAGCAGGTACCGGTACGTTACAGATCTTTCATGTGCATGTTTACGCTTTGCTAGACCCAAGAGCTTCTTTGTCTTTTGTCACTCCTTATATAGAAGTCGATTTCAGAGTCAGTCCTAAAATTCTAGCAGAGCTTTTTCAGTCTCCACCCCAGTGGGTAAAACCATCATAGCCCGGTGGGTATATAGGAACTGCCTGGTTATGATATTTCAAAAAGTCACCTCAGCAGACACAGTAGAATTAGAGATGACTGATTTTGATATCATTCTTGACATGGATTGACTTAATTCCCACTATGCCACAGTCAACTGTAGAAATCTAATAGTCCTATTTTAGTTTTTTAATGAACCTGTCCTTGAGTGGAAGGGTAATGCATATGCTTTTAGGGGTCAGCTTGTTTCCTACTTTTGGACATGGAAAATGATATCTAGAGGATATGTCTCTCATCTTGTTCATGTTAAGGATTCCAGTTTTGATACTTCAAGTATTGAATCAGTTCCAATTGTAAATGAATATTCAGATATTTTTCCCAAAGATCTTCCAAGAATTGTTTCCAAAAGGGAAATAGACTTTGATATTGATCTTTTTCTTGATACTCAGCCTATCTCTATTCCGCCATACAGAATGGCACCAGCTGAACTCAAAAAACTTAAAAAGCAGTTGAAGGATCTCTTAGATAAGGGATTCATCAGACCCAGCATTTCCCCATGGGGCACACCAGTCTTATTCGTGCACAAGAAAGATAGTTCTCTCAGAATGGGCATTGATTACCATCAACTCAATAAAGTCATGGTCAAGAACAAGTATTATCTTCCCAAAATTGATTACTTGTTTGACAAACTTTAGCCTGCTAGCTATTTCTCTAAGAAAAACCTCAGATTCGGCTATCATCAACTCAGAGTCAGAGAACGTAACATTTTGAAAATAGCTTTCCATACTCGGTATGGTCACTTCAAATTCCTTGTCATGTCCTTTGGTCTCACCAATACCCCAGCTACTTTTATGGACTTGATAAATCGTGTGTTTAAGCATTACTTGGACATGTTCATCATAGTCTTCATAGATGATATTCTAGTCTATTACCGAAGTGAATGAGATCATGCAGACCATCTCAGAACAGTACTTTGGACTCTCAGAGCTCAACAACTATTTGCTAAATTCATTAAGTGCAAATTTTGGCTAAGTTCAGTAACATTCCTTGGCCATATCATTTCCAGTGATGGCGTTAGAGTAGATCATCAAAAGATCAAAACAGTAAGAAACTGGCCTTGCCCTATCTCTCCATCAGATATTAGAAGTTTCTTAGGTTTGGCTGGCTATTACAGGAAGTTTGTTAAGGGATTTTCTTCTATTACAGCCCCTATGTCCAGATTGACTCAGAAGAAAGTCAAGTTCCAGAGGTCAGATCCTTGCGATAAGAGTTTTCAGGAGTTGAAGACTTGACTCACCTCAGCTCCAGTTCTAGCATTACGATATGTTCAGATGGGTTTGTAGTGTATTGTGATGCATCTAGAGGTTGTTTAGGTTGTGTCCTCATGTAGTATGGTAAGGTCATAGCCTATGCCTCTAGACAGCTTAAGCCTCATGAGAAGAATTACCCTATTCATGATCTTGAGTTAGCATCCGTAGTATTTCCCTTAAAGATTTGGAGCCATTACCTAGAAGGTGTTCATGTAGATATGTTCACAGATCACAAGAGTCTTCAGTATGTCTTTTCTCATAAAGATCTCAATCTTCATCAGAGAAGGTGGTTAAAGCTCTTGAAAGATTATAACATGAGTATCTTTTATCATCCAGGCAAGGCCAACGTAGTAGCCGACACTCTCAGTAGACTGTCCATAGGTAGTGTTGCTCATATTGAGGACAGTAAGAAGAAGTTAGATCAAGAAGTCCATCAGCTTATGAGACTAGGCATTCGGTTAGTCGATTCTTCAGAGGGCGATATATGGGTTCAGAGTAGCTCAAAATCATCTCTAGTTTTCGAGGTGAAAGAAAGGCAAGATAGAGATCCCAGCCTTGTCAAGTTGAAAGAGTTAGTTAAAAATCAGAAAATAGAGGTTTTCTCCAAAGGGGGAGATGCTGTTCTGCACTGTCAGCATCATCTCTATGTTCCTGGTATAGATGAATTAAGGCAGTAAATTCTTACAGAAGCACATGGTATGCGCTACATTATTAATCCAGGGGCCACAAAGATGTACGGCGACTTACGAGAGATCTATTGGTAGAGTGGGATAAAGAGAGATATTATAGAGTTTATGGCTAAGTGCTCTACATGTCAGCAGGTTAACATAGAGCATCAAAAGCCTAGTGGTCCTATGCAGTAGTTCATTATTCCTACTTAGAAGTAGGAAAAAGTGAACATGGACTTCATGAATAGTTTGCCTCGAACTCATTATCAGCATGATTCAGTTCTGCTCATCATAGACAGAATGACCAAATCAGCCAATTTTATTCCAGTCCATACCTCTTATTTAGCCGAGGATTACGCCAAAGTCTACATCAAGGAGTTGGTTAGATTGCACGGCGTTACGCTATCTATTATCTCAGATAGAGGTACTCAGTTCACTTCTCATTTCTGGAAAGCATTCTAAAAGGGTCTTGGTACCCAAGTTTATCTTAGCATAACCTTTTATCCTCAAACAGATGGTCAAACAGAAAGGACCATTCAAACTTTAGAAGATATGCTAAGGGCGTGTGCAATTGATTTCAAGGGTAGTTGGGATGACCACTTGTCTTTGATTGAGTTTGCATACAATAATAGCTATCATTCCAATATTAAGATGGCTCCATTCGAAGCTCTCTATGGTAGGAGATGTAGATCTCTAATTAATAGGTTAGAAGTTAGTAGGCCTCAGTCATAGGAACTGACTTGTTATTCGACACCTTAGAAAATGTTCGGTTGGTTAGAGAAAGACTTTGGCCTGCTCAGAGCCAACAAAAGTTTTATGGAGATGTTCGTAGAATGGATCTCGAGTTAGAGATTGGTGACTATGTCTATCTAAATATTTCTCCCATGAAGGGAGTGAAGAGATTTAGCAAGAAGGGAAAGCTCAGTCCCCGATATGTCATTCCCTTCAAGATTCTCAGTGGCTTTGGCAAAGTAGCTTATTAGCTCATATTACCTTCAGATCTAGCCTCAGTTCATCCAGTCTTCCAAGTTTCTTTGCTCAAGAAGTTCATAGTTGATCCAGCAGTTGTGGTCCCTATTCAGAGCATAGATGTTCAGAATAGCCTCTCTTATGAAGAGATTCTAGTCAAAATCCTAGACTATCAGACTCGTAGACTGAGGAACAAAGAAGTCCCTCTAGTCAAAGTTCTGTGGCAAAATCATCCTATCAAGGGAGCTACTTAGGAACCAGGAGCAGACATACATTTCAAGTATTCTCAACTCTTCTCTGCCAACTCAGATCAAGCTCGAGGTAACAGTCTTCTTATGCTTACTCATTTTCATATTCAGTTTTTATCACAAACTTGGTATCAAGTCCCATTGCATATTTACTCATACATTCATGTATCAGTTCAATTATATATTTATGCATAGCACATGCATTCTTATTTTGAGAAAACTTAGTTTCTCAGAACACTCAGTCATTTATTCATTAATCAGTTACACATACATCAGATATGTATATTCAGTATGTTATGTTAGGTTATTTAGTCATGTCAGTCATGAGATCGTGTTTTAGTTATTCATGTTTAGTATGTACATAGTTCATATTCATTCCCTCACTCACAGTCTTATTCGAGGATGAATGTTCTCAAGGGGTAGATATTGTAATACCCATATTTTTTCCAAGCTTGAAATTTTTCCCAAGAATGTTAAAAGGTTTCTTTGAAAGATGAATCCACTTTTGCGCATGTGGTATTTTTAAGATTTTCACTTTTATTCATGTAGTAAATTGAATTGGCTTTCCAATGATACCAATTTCATCCAAATTCGGTATAAGAGTAAAAAGTTATAGATATTTTACTCAGAGCTATTAGAATCGCCCAGGTGTGATGGCCAAGTAGATAGACCGTAGACCTAGTGATGGACCGTCGCCTTGTCCGTCGCAGCCAAGGTAGTGAGGCAACCTTCTTGATAAGGTACGATGGATAGGTTGACAGACTGTTGAACTTGCGATGGACCATCGCCCAAGCCATCGCTACCTAGGCAGTGAGACCCTATTCTGGTCCACGTGCGATGGTTGGAACGATGGACCATTAAGCCAGTGATGGACCATCGCACGAGCTGTCGCATGTCCCACTTAGTTACTTTAATTCATTTTAATAAGGGTATTTTGGTTATTTACCACCCTCTTATACCTCAGTTCATTTATTCATTATTATTTCACAACAACAAAATTAGGGTTTTCTCTCTAAGATTAATCCACAAGGATAAAATCCAAATCTTCTTCAAGAACTAAGAGATTCCAATTTTTTAAGTTCAATAACTTCAAGAAACTCATTACTAGGTATGCATAATGTTCATTCATGGACTCCTTTCATCCATGAAACCCAAGAATCCCTTTTCTAAGTCCAAGTTTTATGGATTTCCTTTATGAATTTTTATGATTTAGGCTACTCATGTTTATGTTGATAATGAGTAATTGAATTCTATACCATGATTCGATGATAAATTTTATGTGGGTTTGATTAGTACAGATATAGATTCATGCTAACCTATACCTAAACCTTTGAATGATGAAATTAGAATTGAATCAAGATGTTTAATTGTTGTATAGTATTATTTACACATACGATGCCTACCGTGTGTTTGATTAAATGCCTAGATGAAGGACAATGCCCAACTAGCATGATATCATGAAAGACCCATGTATGTACAAGTTTATGTAGATCACATATTTGATGAAATACTTCAATAAATGTATTATGGATTTTGATGTTAGTCATGTATTCAAGAAAGTCATGCCTTGTTAGTTTCTTTCCATCGAGTCTTGGGGGTACTTGTACCCAAAATATTAGCTGTGTGCCTAGAGCTATGTCATGTTTTCATGATAATCTCAGTCAAGCTATGATTCTTAGACTTCAGACAGTCTTATGACTCAAGAAATCTCCATGATCTCATGAACTCAGTCAGTTGTCAGATATCAGTAGTATTCCATCAGTCAACAGAATTCAGTAACTCAGTCCATGTTCAGTTCAGTAAATCATGTTCAGTGTCTATTCAGATGGGAGTAGAAATTAGCACCCAGTGAACCCAAGGATGGAAACTCACTTGTTATATGAGGGTGTGATTCTTAAAGGCAATCCTTGCATTCCAGAACTATCATAGCCTGCTATATAATGGTAGATGAGGTGGCTTAACCTGCTATATAAGGGTTCCCACCGTTCTCTCAAGAGTTACCTATTATAATAGGATTACTCATACGTTGTCCTTACCAGTAGTGCGGTATTGAAACCCTTCCAATCAAGGCATAAATTGAACCCCAGCTCAGCTATTATAGAATATTTGGGGCATATTGGTTAGATGACTACTTCCCATAGTTTCAATGTTAGTATCAGCCAAGAACTCAGATAGTTCTTTAGATTTCGGGACTATCAGATATAGCCAACTCAGATACAGTATGGAACTCAGCTAGTTCTATCATACTTAGGACTGTCAAATACAGTCACTCATGTTATCAGTTATATCAGTTATCAGTATGTCATGTTATTAGTATTCAAATTCAGTAATAATGTTATCACGATATCAGTGTCAGCTTTTATATCTAATGCATGTACTTTTACTCTCATGATAGTCAGTTTGTTATTATATTTGTTCATGCATATGAACCCCATGCATTTAGCTTACCTCCCATGCGTACCAGTACATTCCAAGTACTAATGCATTTGTGCTATGGTGTCTTATACCATAGGTTCAGAGACACAAGTTCTAGAGCATTAGTAGATTCCAGTCTTAACAGTCAGAGTTAAAAGTATCTCCTCATCTTTCGAGGACACGATCATCATTTTATTATCTCATTAATTAATTTATTAGTTGGAGCTAGTTGGGGACATGTCCCATCAACTCCTTATTCAGACAGTCAGGTTTTGAGGCTTTTCAAACTACAGCATATTCAGATAGCTTAATTCAGTTTTGTTTTGGGTATTTGATACCCCATCCATATGTTATGATTTATCAGATCTTATGTTACAGTTTTGATCCTTATGGTCTTTCAGTTCATGTTTCCACATTATATAATATATATGCAGTTTATAGGTACAAATATCAATCATGGGTTAGCTATGGTCCTTTGGGGTCATGAGCACCGTGTAATGTTTTGGGTACCAGATTTGGGGCGTTATAGTTATTGTAAGGTCCTAGTGGATTAGTATGTGAAGTTGTGTTGTTAATCACATCTAGTACCAGACACTAAGTTTCAACAATAGATAATCATCTAGGTGGAAATAGTAATTTCTTAGAACAGTGATGCTAGTTATATGGAGGTTAGATAGAAGGCTTAAAATAATGTATGCAAGAATTTAAGTTCATTCATTTGTAATTAAGTATGATGGTGTAAGTATGATATATATATGTACCCGACATATTATGTGGATGCATTATTTTCTAAGATTATTTAGTGTTGTGTGTGCTTCGATAGTACCCTTAAGTTGCTTAGTGTGACGAAGACTAGTTCTATAGTATATGGTGTTCTTAAAATCTATATTAAGGAGTTATTGATACAATATGTTAATTCATTTGGTATAATCTTAATTCTCTTGGTTTTGGGAAAAAATATGAACTTAGAGGTGTCATATTAGCAAAGTAAGAATCAAAGGGAAAATTATGTAATTAGTGAGGCAGGTAGGTTTACCGAGAGGAGTGTATGTATATTACGATGATTAACAAAGCTATAAAAAGTTATGGGTGGTATATATGAAATAATTGTCCAAAGATGAAGTTAGTAGTTTCCAAATACAATTTATTTCGCATGTGTTGAGCATTCATGTATGGACCATTATAGTAAGGGATTTATAGTTCGGTCTTGAGGATATGGAATAGACCCATAGGCCTAAAATGTCGGGTTTAATCCGATGATAGGTTTAAGATCCAAATCAAGTTTTATGAATTAGATTGTGATGCATGTCAATAAGAGTTATACTGAGAGAGTGATCCATTCTCTCTCTAGCCTATTTCTTGGATTTTAGTCATTATGACACCTTACCTGTGTCTTTCATAATAAATCCACACCCATGGTTAATGCCTATACACTTCATGCATATTCATATTCATTTTCAACTCCTACTAAAATAAGAAATAGCTTCACTCCAAGACCCTAGTCTTCCCTCATGGATTTATGAATTCTAGTCCAATGTTAAGTAATTTATGATATATATGAACTCATGTGCTCAGTCCCTAATCACATGATACACCTTTAATGACTAATAAAATTCAAATAATATCATGTATGTCCTTAGTTTAGATCTATTTAACAAATCTATGCCTACGATACTCTATTCCATAAGTTGCAGTTAAGTGTCAAGTTATGTATAGTATTCTTTCACGCTTTAGGTCCTTATGTTCTATTATTTCGGTAACCTCTATTATGTTAAGATAGTGGTGATGAAAATGAATGAACTCTAATTTAGATCGGAGAGACTAGATTATCCTTATTAGGGAAAATTATTATATTCTTATTTTATCTAATATTATAAATATGGAGAAAGATAAAGGAAAAGCTCTGACATATCATAGTTAGTAGAGAATTTTTTGTGTGCCTCATATGAGATAATTCATGACATTTTATTAATAGAGGTGTTTAGGAATATGGAAAAAAAATTCCTTGATGGGTTGGTTGCCTATATGTTCAGATGTGGTTGTAACGATATGCTTAAATGTCAGGTTGGTATACAAGTGGATGAATGTATTATGCACTAGTGAATTTATAATTAGCGCTCATTATTACTATTAAAATGGTAAGGAATATTATCCTTGATATGGGGACTCTGAAAAGAGATAGGATATTACATCTTGTAGTTTACACTTGTATTATTATGTCATATATAGTACCTTGTGACTCCGACTTAGGATAGAACATGGTGAGAGTATGTAATTCAACTGAGTCTTTCGTTGGGTAAGTCACATGTTTTTGTCTGAGGTTTATAAGTTGCATCAAATGAAGTGTAGTATTTAAGAGGCAATGTATAGTTGAGAAAAGTATTTGAGAAGTGTGGTTAAGCGTGAAAATTACCAGTTGCATCGCCTAAGCATAGTAATCCTACTATTGCTTCTATCCTATAGCCTATATTCCATAACATATAGTTTTAGCCAGAAGATGTCTGAAACACCCTGGGTTTTTGTCCCTTAGAAAATTTCCTAGATATTTTGTCTTTGGACAATATATGACTAAGGAAAATGAATCGTACACTAGGATACGAGTGGTATGGGTTAGTCGTATGATGACCAGTGTTGGTTGGTGGGTTGGATTTGGTTTCTCGAATGGGTAAAATTTTCTTGGTATGATTTATATTGATGGAAATGGGTCATTCAGTTTGGATCTTTCCTTAACTAAATCTTAGACTTAGTAGAATAACTTAAATCTGAGTACGAGTGGCTCACCATAAGTCATAGGCCAGGGTGTGAGTTCTACCATGGACACATATGCTGGGTAATGTTCAATTCTTTTTAGATTCTATTTTGCTAGGGGTACGAATCATATGTACTAGTCTTTTAAATGTATACAACATGGTTTAGGGTGAGTTGTACATTGGATAGTGTTGGATCCAAAGGAGATGACCTTGGGTACTAATCTTGGGTGTATTTATATGCCTAAGCACCATAACTTATCCATATTTTAGCTAAGTTTAGAGAACAAAGTGCCTAGTTTCTTATGTTTTTACTCTACTTCTATGTAATTGAGCTAACCAATGTGATTAGCATAATTTCAGGTATTAATGAGGTAGAAGAAGACATTTTGGGACTATGGAATGTGGATGGCATATGACACAAGAGAGAGTAGTATTCTGGACCAAATGTGGTGCCTAGAAACTATGTCCAAGACTAATTTGTCATTTATAATTAGTTCAGGGACTTAGAAGACAATTATGAGAGAAGGGATTATTAAAAGACTTAATTGCTGAATTTTTATTCATTATTTCATTATTCTATATTTTTTGGAGAGAGGAGAAAGGCGTCTTAGCTTAAGGAGAGAGAGAGAGAAACATTTTTCTCTCTTGTTTACACTATTCGCACACCAAGATCATCTTCTAGTTTTTGGTATGATGAATAGATTTATGATGCTTTTAGTTTTATTCATGAATAGCTAAGTTTATTAGTTAGGGTTATGGAAGCCTTGTAGCATACAATCTATCACTTTGGGTTTTGAATTCATTATGCATTGACTTGTTTATATCATACTCTCTTCGCTTATCTTGAATTCTCGTGGTTGCAAACATAGAGGATATGCCTTAAAACATAACTTATTCGAAAGAAAGGTTGTTGTTCGGAAAAGGGAGTAGTGACAAGAAAATAGGATTACCAACCCCTATTTCATAAGTTAATGCCTTAGCAGGATTAACTACTAGGATGATTTTATTAAATACAATACGTTTCTCTAGAAGCACAATGCATATATGAATTCGTAAAACCCATAGTTAGAAAGTATTGAAAACTACAAGGTGGACATAACCCTAGCTTGCTATTTCTCTGAATTTGAATACTACTACACATATTTCATTTTGTTAAACTGGTACCATTAATTTGTGAACTGAATCAAATCCCTCATATTTATTTTATGGAAACAAATGATTAAAAGTCAACTAATCTGCATACAACTTAGTTAGCACCATATTCCCTGTGGGATTCGACCCCAACCTAGTTGGGTTATATATTTGACAACAACCACTTACTCTCTCATAAGAGAGGTGTAATTTAGGTGTATCAGGTACGAGTAGTGGGTACCACTCATACTGGAGGGTACGACTGGAATGGATAGTCGTATCCCTCTGATAGGATTTTGGTGCAGTTTAAGCGAGGGCAATCTGGACATTTCCCCACTTTATCTAATGAAGCCCCACAACTTTTAACTCACTTGGGAGGTTATTTTCCCGATTATTCTATTCTTTAACACTTAGAAAAACACTCTCTAATCCTCTCTAAAGTTCTTGGGCAAGGAAATCTCGGTTTCATCTCAAAGATTAATTTGGATCTTATGTTTGTGATTTCTCTCCATTATCTTCTTGGTTTAAGGTATGTATTGTTAGTTCCAACTAAAGGCATGATTTTATACAATGTTTTCATGGCTTGATTATTGTATGGCTTTGGGTTTTCAAATATAATTTGGGGTTTTTTGTTATAAATTCTTAGTTATGGTTTTCCCATGTTTTAATTATGCTTTTTATGCTTTAATGGTGGTTTTGGATAATTAGTTGCATTAGAATGGTTATTTGGTAATTGTCTTTGGTTTTGAAAATGTTGTGCCCCAAATATGCTTGATAAAATGCATGTGGGAATGTTTTCACTACATTGTTAAATTTTTAATGGAACTTATCCATGGTTTAAACTTGGTAATGGAACCCTAAATGGTTAAATGGTCTGGAATGGTCAAAATAGAATGGTTTTGGGTTAACAATCATTCTTGTGGGGTACAATGGAATCCCCCAAGTAATCGTAATAATAGAACACTTGTTGGGTACATGGCACTCCCCCAAGTTATTTGGATAATATGATCTATGGGTACATGGGAATCCCTTGATCTTAGAAAGGTATGGCTAGGGACAATACTTGCAAGTTATAGTCGATATGATGATACCACTATGTATAGCCCGAGTTAATAACAATGGTTTGGTTGGTTTGAAATGGTTTTAATTGGGTAATAAAGACGGGGTGTGATAGCTAAGCGTGAAGGTGGGAGTCCAACGGATGAACACTGGAAACTTATGTTTGCCAACATGAGGGGTAGGTCATGGTGACCTTATATGATATTATGAGGTACACGGAATCCTCTAAGTACGCTATGCATATGTATCATGGACGGTGAAGTGTACTTGGGAATACCTTACTCTTATGGTATCTTTGGTTCATGTGGATACACACATTGAGGCCCATTTAGGGGGTTACACTGGACCCATATAGCCCGTGAGTGGTTAAGAATGGTTAAGGTTCACATATCCAGGTTAATGGTTTTAAATGCATGCTAAACCCGATTCACTTTCCCGACACAGTTATATATATGTATAGTTTGTATGCATATCAATGGTTTACTTGGTTTTGTTAAATGGCATTATTTTATCCCTATCCTGAGTTCATGCTAGCGTTCACCCGCTAACCCATCTTTGGGAGGTTGTATCCTCATGCACTGCAAGAACGGACCGTTCTGCTCCTCTTACTTAGCGATTGGACTTTGGGATTAACTATTGGATTGAAATGGAGAACTTTCATCTTTTTTGGAAGGCTCTATTTCATTAATCTTATTTCATACTTTGGTTTATTTATAGATATTGGTTTTGGCTATGGTTGAGGGCATGTCAAATTCCTAACGAGAAGTAAGAGCATACAACCTATTACAGCCAGTGTTGGGACCTGAAACAGGAGCAAACATCGAAGCAACACCACTAGGCATAGTAGCAGATGATAAAGCAACCAAAGCCTTGACCACTCTCGAAGAACCCTTACCAACCAAACAGTTACTGAGCATATGTCCTAGCTAACCATATTTAAATGAGCATATGTCCTAGCTAACCATATTTAAAAGACCTGTCCCTCCCTTCATCATAAAATCCTGAATGAAAATGATAATAGAACCAGCAAAGAGGGCATGAAGAAGCTGAATGAGCCCCACTAGCCTGAGATTGGGCACCCTGTGCCCAAAAATTATCACTAACTTGCGGACGCCTGTCACCCAACTACTTCAGGTAAGGAGCGCTAGTAGTAGAGAAGGAACCAGAACTCGCCTACTTTTTCTTTGTCCATTTGTTGCCATCCCGACCACCCTGCTACTGAGCACCACTCTGCTCACAGAACCTGCTCCTCTTATCCTGCCTTTCCCCTAACTCTGTCTGTTTTCTCTTTTCATCCTCAATTTACTACATATGGACAACCAACCTCGAAATATCCATATCCTTGATCGGTAAAACAATCTTACATTTAAGGATCAAATCCCAAGATAGGCTAGAAGTGAACTTTCTCATCCTTGCTCTCATATAAGACATCAAGTTCGGAGCATCATTTGTAGGGAGGTACGGATTAGGCGTGGTAAGTTTACTAAATAATAAATACGTACGTATTTATTTATTTTTATATTATATTTTTTGTGAATATTATTGATTAGAATAATTTTCATTTTTATCTTCTTGACTTAAGATGTTTTATTAATTCATATTCTAGATTAGATATTATCGTAATTAAATTATCTAGTGTTTTAGGATCCTTGTTAGTATTATGTAAGCTTTTGTATTCTAGGTATAAACTATATAGTTGGGTTTCTATTTCTTTTAATGATTTATTCTTTTCGTAAGATGTATCCATTAATTTATGTAATTGTTAAATTCTTTGTAGTAATATTTATTAACTGTTTTTCTTCGTTCTTGTATTTTTTATTTTCATATATTTTATTAATATATTCAATTTTACTGATATTCATATTTTGGGGGTCATTAAATGGTAGTTGATTAAATTCTTTGCTATAATATTCTTTAGTTTTTTCTCTTAGTTTTTGTAAATCTTCTATATTATTTTTAAGATATTGTAAATATTCTATATCTTTTGTTTTAAAGTATTCAATTAAATTTATTTTTATAAGGTTTTCTGTTAATCTTATTTCTTCTATTTCTTGTTTCCAATATTTTAGATATTCGTAGTTTATCATTTTATTCTAAAGTAAATGTATAATAATCTATTCTATTTGTACTATATTTAATATCTTGTTTGAGGTTATTTATGCTACTAACTATTTCTTCTTGTTCTCTTTTTAATGAATTTTTTAAACAATCTAAACTTTTATCTTTGCTTTTTTCTAGATTTTTTAAGGTTTCGTCAATCCATTTTAATTTTTCTATTAGATTTTCCATTATTTCTCTAATTTGTTTTCTATAATTAATTTCTTTATGTAAGTCTTGTTGGTTTGCTCTAATTTTCTTAATATATCTTGACATTTTTAGTCTGTATAATATCCATCTGAATCTAAATAATATTGTTGTTCATAATATATGTGTAAATTTTCTATACTGTTTAATAATTCTTCCTCTTCATAATCTTGTAATTTTTCCCATATTATTTTCTTCATGTCCATAATTTCTACATCTCTAAGTATATATAAAACAAGTATTTTAATATCTTCTGTCATTTAGGCTTGATTAAATGCTTTTTCATAATATTTTTTGGTTGTTTGTTTTAGTCTAAGTAGTTCTTGCATATTTTCATTAAGGAATTCTATATATTTTACATCTTTAGTTTCCATGTATTTGCCTAAATTTGCTTTTATTTGTTTTTCTACTAATTGTATGTTTCTCATATCTTTTTTCCAAAATTCTAAATATACATAATTTATCATAGTTAGTGTGTGGGTTTGGCATGTAAGTATTTATAAGAGTAGTTCGGTAGGTGTGGTATATAATTAATTCTAGTCATAAAATATCTATCAAATATTTTTTCCAATATGATTTTTCTTATATCCACTATTTCTATATTCTTAAGTACATATAAAACGAGTATTTTAAATTTATCTACTATTTCGTCAGATAAATAATCATCCATTTTTCATAAAATTGCTATTTTCAAAATATTCCCTTCAATCATGCACATAACGAAATATGATCGCTGTAGATTGCTATATACTAGATTATTCTTAAATAACATATTTTTCGGTCACTATTAGCATGGTAATCTGGATACTTTTCCCTTAAAAAGTTCCTCTACTTTGGTTACTCTCCTATCACGGCTTTCTTGCCTCACCGGTTTCACCTTTAGGATGGCATAGTTCTTAGGGATTTTTCTCTTTTTCCACTTTGCTAATAAACTTCTTAACATGCTATTTTTTGAATAATTCTACTATAAAGCAACTAACATTAACTTATTTTATCATATCATGATTGTTAGGAATTTATGAATTTAGCTATGCATAATAGTAAATGAATATACCTATTCTGGTAGTTTTGATAATTCTAAGCTTTGTTCCTCCATAGATTTTTCCATTGAAATATACCTGTTTTTTAATAAATAAGCAAAGTAGTTGTTGTGGACAGGAGAGAGTATTGTGCTTCAACTCATGAAGGCTTTTCTTTTTCTACCTTTGATGCCTTCATTTATAATGAATGATTTACATAGTCCTTACTAATGTTTTACACGTTTTTTTAAACTTTACGTCCTATTCTATCTTTACAAAAAGTCTAAAAACTAGACTAAAAAGTCTAGACTATTTTTTACAAAGTCCTAACCTAATTATTATACTTTACAAAAAAGTCTTCTAAAAGACAAAAACTAAAACTTTACAATAATTTACAAGTTACGTAGAAAATTGTGAAAGTTTGTTACATGTCTCTTTCACAATTTAATAGCTTATCTTTTATCACCATTATTGCTTCCGTTGATATCTTCTTCTTGTCGTATCTGCTGCTTTTCTATCTTCTTTCCAGCTGGCATGCTTATCTTCTTGATTCTTTTATTCTAGGCGGACTTTTGGGATAATATTATCTTCTCCATTACACCTTGAACATTGATGATCTGGATATTTGTATCCAATTATCTTCCAATGTCTTATCAATAATCCATCTGAAATAAATTCTCTCTTAATTGCTCTTGCAGTAGATTGTTTTTCTAGGTTTAGTAATGTCATTATCCATTGTCTAACATCTTCCATATCTGTTTGTCGTAGTTTTTGGAATTTGAATAAATCATCTGATGATCTCTTGAATAATAGCTCCATATTCGGTTTTCATTACTATAATTGTTTGCTAGTTCTTGAATAATTGTAGCTAGTCCAATAAGTCGTTTGTTTGCATAAAATCGGGTATCTCGATTCTGGGTATCTCTGGCTATTGCACAATATCTTCTGGTATAATCATATCTTTGGTTAATCCTATTTTTACAACTTGTATAACTGGTTTTATCTCGTCATATAATATCTCTGCTGGTGCAGTATAGCACTTTATATAAAATAGATTTCCTTTGGTTACTCTTTTATAGGTGTTGAATATTTTTGTAATTCTTCCACAGCTGATAGTTCTTCTCCATCTTAGGTATATATGGTATTTAATAATCCATAGTCGAAATAAGTTTTTATTAGGCTTGGGTTAGTTTTGGGTAGTGCAATTAACTTATTGTGACCTTGTAATCTTTGGGTTATATAGTCTGTGTTGGGTTCTTTGATATCTGTAGCTTTGGGGTTAAGGTTCAGAAACGTTTGTACTCGGTAGATATTTTCTATGTATTTTTGGGCTGTATAGTTATAAATTTTTTTATCTTGGTTCAGACTATCTCAATATGTGATAATTTGTGGGGGTATGTTCAAAAGGTCTTTTTGTATTTTTGGTGTAAATGGTTTTTCAAATGTCTTATTTAAGTTTATATTTTGGTATCTTTGTGCAATAACTCCTTTGCTTGTACCCACAATTGTAGATTGATAAACGTTATGGCTTTTACGAAGTGTCCCAACGTCTCCTTCTAGCTCTGGAATTTTAATGTCTTCCGATTGACATAGCTCTGCACACTACTGAGTTAGCTGATTTGTAGCTATAGACTTCAGTTTAACTTCATTAGTCTTTAGCTTTTCTATTTCATTACCCATACTGTTTACTTTTATTGAAAGCATAGTTAGGGTATTGAATATCTTTTCTAGAGTATCCTCTTCTATTATATCAGTATGTGTAGCTTTGTCTTGATATGTAATCTGCAATAACATTTTTGTTAGTACTAATTGCTTCAATTATAAATGTGAAATTTAATATATTCAAGACTAGTCTCCGAATTTCTTTTGTTGTAACTGAATTTTGTATTTTCTTTGTTAGCCACCAACGTACCTGTGTATTATCTGTTCGTACAATAAACTTGTTATATACAATATATGGCTCAAATGCTAATAAACATTTATTCAATGAGAATAATTCTTTTCTATTTATTTCCTATTTTATTTCTGTTTCATTAAACGTACCTGAGTAGTATCTACAATGGTGTTCTAATTTTTCTTCTTCATATCTATATTGAAGTATTCCTCCATAACTACATTCACTAACATCTGCTTCTACTATATATATAAATTTTCTATTTTCATCTTGAAATTGTAATTTTGGTAATTCTTTACGAAGTATTTTTATTTTCTGAACTTGCTTTTTATCTTCTTCGTTATAATTATATT